>NW_009260837.1:2077247-2117892 GCF_000687185.1 Egretta garzetta | reverse complement strand
TGTGCTTTAGCTACAAAGTTCTACTATTTAGAAGGTGTTTTCCATGCCCTTCTGGTTTTCTTTCTGAAAAATCCAAATTGTTGCCAAAGCAGTTATTTAGCGGAAAGAAAATACTTCTAAGCAACTATGAATACAAGTAGCAGAATAGAGTGCTGCAAAGTAATTCCAGTGAATGTTCATTAAGGATTATAAATACATTAACCTCCTCTCATTAAAATGGGTAAACTGCAGCTAGAAAAAAAAAACCACTGTAGGGCATAATTTTAAATAAATTGAGAATATTTGGTTTAAATATTAATTTTAAATTTTGAAGGCAGGCTTTTTAAAAAACACAGTAAACTGAAGAGTTACAGAACAATTTAAGAAATGGCTTCTAAAATACAGAGATATAAGAGTCTCAAATACTCTGTCAATGGAAAATTATCAGAAATACGGTATTTGTTTATTCCTCGTATGATGGTTATATGAACTATCTCACCTTGCTTTAGCTCTGCGTTGCACAAAACATAAAACAAGTATTTTCATCCACAAGATTTAAATGTACTATATTGTGGATTCTCTGCTATGTGAAATTTCAAACTCTTGGTTCCATGCCTAATTTCACCTGCATAATTAGGATTGCCAAAGCAGACATCAATACACAATATTCAATCTCACTTTTAAGTGATTTCAAGAGCAAGACTTCTGTTACCAATGTCTTGCACTGCAAACTGTTGAATATTCTTTTACATATGTGATGGTTTTTTTCCTGCTATTTGAAAGTTCCAAGCTGCATCTTCTTACTGAGATACTCACTACCAGCTAAGGAGATCTCACCGGGAAGAATGAGCCAAGGCTGCAGATGAAAGCGTCGACTACTCTTCATACGCACTGGGTGCCATGGATCAGCTGCTCGTGCATCTGCTTCTTTCCTTCGCGCTCTGCTTCCTGCGCATGTGAGGTACCAAAGGAGAGGATGGAGCCAGGACGCGACGCTGCTGGCAGCAAGGTCCGCTGCCCAGCGTTTGCAATGGGGTGAATGTCGAGGAGCAAAGTTTCAGAGCAAGGAACGATTGCCAGTGGTCAGGAGAATGCCTGAGGTATGGAAGCATGGCTTTCTCAGCTTTTTGCAAGCTCTCCAGTTTTTCTTCTGTTTCAGCAACCACAACTTCTCCTCTCCTGATGAGTTTATCATGAGTTCCCCTGTAGAAAGTGGATTATTTTGGTGTATGTCTCAGAAAAAATTTACAGCTCTATAAAATGAAAACTGAGATACAGAAGCTGGAAAAGAAGCATTTGTATTTCCTCAACACTATCATGGCAATACAGAACAGTCAATGTAGGCTAATAAAACCATTGCATTTCATTAGCTAAAGTAATTATTTAGGTGTTGTAAAAAAACACAGAATGAATGAACTATTTATTTTTTCTTATCTATTATTTTATTTACCTTTTATGTTAGTACAGGGCGAAGATAAGTTAAAAAAAAAAAAAAAAAAGGAAAAATAAGTGTCAAATATTTTATTCTAGAAAAATTCCCTAACCAAAGCACGACCCTAAGAATAATCAGTCACACAACCGTGGCTTTTTACTGACTCAGGATCAAGGCCTACTTCAGAGTCCCATATAAAAAAAGGCATCAAAACCCAGCAAGTCAGATCAAACGCATCCATTCTTCTAAACAAGTGATGCTCTAAGTAAGATGTTTTTGTAATAAGGATGCTGACATAGCATAATAGGTGTATCAGAAACTCTGAAAGGATGATAACTGATGGGATATTATAATTGCAAGACTGACAAAAGCCAAACCATGTACAAGTGATGCCTAATTTCAAAAGGGGAAAGTATAAAAAATAAAGGGGTAGCTAAACATGTTTGGAGGAGGGCACCAAATTATTCTTAGGCACCACAGAACCTGTTCAAGAAAGACTTCAGAAAGATCACACAAACAGAAGAAGGACCGATTACACAGCCAGTAAAAGAAGCTGATCAAAGGAGGAAGGATGTCCTTGGAAAAGCTGAATTGCATTTATATGAAGAAAATCAAAAAGAGTGGAAAGTTAAATGTTAAAAGTATGCTAAAGAGGATTTGGTGCCTCACAAAAGGCATAAAAACTAATACATACACTGGAAGAAGCAGCCTGACACTGAGCTATGAGAAGGACAGTTGGAATAGAGAAATAATAGAAAATGTAAGCTCATTCTTTACTTCTGTATTTACTGTGGAGGAGTATCATGAGATAGCCAACCTAAAATTCCCCATCATGGGGCAAACACCAGAGGAATTATTCAAACTGAAGTGTCAACATAATACTCTAGAGGTGTATCGACAAAAGGATTAGCAGCAAAGTGCTGAGAGCCAATGCTAATCATTTAAGAAGGCTTAAGGAACTCAAGGGTGCCAGATTTCATTGCCGTATGAACGGAAAATAGCTAGCATACAGTCTCAATTTTTAAGAGGGTTTCTAGGAGTTAAAAAAAATACACGAGTTATCGAGATGTTTCCAACACTAATTTCATTAAAAAAAAAAATCTTTCTGCAAAACTCCAGACTTGTAGATCTCAGCTATGCCAAAGATTATAACTGCTATTACTCAATAGGGTAACTTCAACACCACTCAAAATAATTAAGTTGGTCTGCATGTTGTCTTTCATAAAACAATGATGATTGACATCAGCTATGTTTCCTTCACTTAGTTTTCTATTCATATAGTCCTGCAAACTTACTCTACCCAACATCAGGGTCAAGCTGATATCATCCCGTATATCCTTTCAAAACACTAGCACACAGCTGATCCATTACAGCTTTCTGGAAATCTTCCACTGTTTCAAGAATTACTAGAAATTAATATTAACTGCCCAGGCAGCTCCTTCGCCAGCTCATTGATTCAGTACCTTTATGAGACAGTCTTGGGCTTGCAAATATGTAATCAGCTACAGCACATGCAGACTGGAACACTGCCTGTGCCCTTGTAGTACAGCATTTTCATTCTAACAATTTTAATATTTCTTTCCCTCATATAGCACATTTTCTGAAATATCAGCTCCTTCAATAAAACCTGAAAAACTGACGGAAACTAGTACAAAAAAATTTCTCTGAACCATGTTTTTCCTGATCTTAGAAAATCTCACCAAGTTTAAATAATTTAAAAAAATATTCTCAGAATTTAGTCTATCAACAATTTCATACCACAGTGGTTTCTTGTAACTACAACATTATGTCCTTAAATTTTCATATTGATTTTATATATTAAAATTTCGCTACCCACATAACAATGTCAGATAGTAATTAAGATTTGTACTTAGATATAAAACATATTCTAGTTGACACCTTGAACCATACTACTGTTTTTCAGAGTCTTGTAAAAACAAAAGAGCTTCAGCTGAATAGAGAAGGTGAATAAAGCCTGTAAGAAGTATTCCGCAGCTTCAGTAGAACCACAAGGGCATAACACAGCAAACGCAACAGCAAAAAGAACACAAAGGGAAAGTCGACATAAATCAGCTCTGCCTTCTGTGCTTTAGAATATAGGTCTTCAAGGAACTTGGCTGCTATATTTAAAACTTACTGAGAACTTGAAGGTAAATGTGATTAACGTTAAAATTACTTAAAGACGTATTTATTTGGATTGTTAGCTACACTTCTCAGTTCTATTAATTGAGTACTGAATTGGGAAGAAATAGATTGAGGAATCTATCAGAAAAGAATTTACAATCTTCTGATTTGTTTGCCCCTTGATAGGGCAGAAGACTCCTGAGGCTCATTATCTTTTACAGCGTATAGCTCAGTTCAGAATATTTGTTCACGTTTCTTCTATGACTAAGAAATGTATTCATCTAACATATTCCAAATCAGACACAAATGATAATGATACTTTCAGTACAAAATTAGATATTTAAGCATCCATCCTAAGACTGCCTATCAAAGCCAGAATTTTTACTGACCACTCATATAGATGAATGTATATGCAGTCTCGCCCTCTGACCCACGTAGTTTCCACTTGCTGCAGGTCTTTCAATTGTGCTTCCAGAGTTGCAGCTAAAATCCTTTTTAGCTTATAGCCTCTCCTTTCTGTAGCAAATGACATATTATTCAATTTAAAGTTTTACAAGCTCTTGTAATAGAATATTTTAAGCTACAGTGTTTACTGTTGAAAAGTTGCCTTCACATTCTCATAGTAAACACAGTATACTAAGTATTAGACACAGTAATTATTCAAAGTCATTTGAAAATATTTAAATTGAAGAATGAAACCATTCTATAAACTGTTATGGACTATCACGCAAGATATATATAATGCAGGTATGTTGCACTCTGTCTGTACAGCTTAAAGAATAAAGCAAGTGACTCCTGCCTGCTGAAACTTACACCTTTGCTAACATTTTTCCAGTTACAACGACAATCTAGTATTGCAGACATAGATCAGAAGTATATTTTTATGCATATTCAACTATTATGCTCCTAAGTTATCAGTCATTTAAAATGTGTTTTCTTTTAAAATACTGAAGTAGCACTCAGTCAACCTAAAATATCACTCCCCAGTGTCAATGACCATTTTCACCTATGTGCAAATAGCTCTTCCCTTCAGCTTACTTTTTTTACGTGTCGCAAAAGAATTGAAAATAATTTCCATGTTTATAAATCAGACTGCTGGCTCAACCTGGTTGCTGCCACCAGCCCTGATTCTGACCCTGACATGCTGATGTGACTTCAGATTCTGTCTCATCATTTCGGACTTGTCTTATGATCTGGAGTGCTAGCTGAGCTGAATGCCGTAACCGGAACAGCTCTGCTTGCCTTGCCCAGCTGCTGTGGGATTGTGCCCTTGCCAGTGAAAATACTGTCCCCGACCGGCTTGCTGTCATCGTCATCTCCCAGGTGGCCTTTCCTCGTGGAGCAGCCTACTCTTGCTGCTCCCTGACATACATGGTCTCACTGTCTTTCACAGCCCATCTTTTCTTTCTCTTTTGCCTTCTTCCTATTTTTGATGCCATTGATCATTCTTCCCTTCCTGGCATTTTACACCCACTAGGCTTGAAGGTTGGCCGATGAGCCTTTTTATTCTTTCCTCACTCTCATTATTCCCCAGGGCAGTGTCCATAGCCTTTTGCTCAGCTTACATTATGTTCTTTCTCCAAGCAATTTCATCGGCTGACGCATCTCCGGTTATCATCTCCATGCTGATGACTAACAAGTCAAGCTCAGCATCATTAATTGTTCTTCTAGTAATATTCTCCACCTGTCCTTCTTTAGCCTTTTTATTCTTTCCTCACTCTCATTATTCCCCAGGGCAGTGTCCATAGCCTTTTGCTCAGCTTACATTATGTTCTTTCTCCAAGCAATTTCATCGGCTGACGCATCTCCGGTTATCATCTCCATGCTGATGACTAACAAGTCAAGCTCAGCATCATTAATTGTTCTTCTAGTAATATTCTCCACCTGTCCTTCTTTCAATTAATGTCATCTCAAGGTTTTATCAGCTTTAACAAAACTTGTGAAAAAGAGCTAATATCTTTCTTTCCAAAAACTTGCCATATCTTTACTTTCCAAAACTAACATTCTGCATACTCAGGTGCATAATCTTAGGATACTTTCAAAGTTTTCCCTCACGTTGCTCTCAGTAACAAAAAAACCCACATGCCATTTCGGGATCCTGCTCTACTCTGTGTCCTGTTTCCCTGTTTGTCCAAGCAGAAGCAGCCTCCTTTCAGCCCTTATAAACTGTTACAAAAACCCTTTTAACTCGTTCATGTAACACCCTTGCCTCAACACTGTCCTATCTGAATTCTTCACAGTTCTCTTTGACATTAATTTTACATTTTTCAGCATTGCTTTTAAGTGTTCATGTGACATATAAATCTGTATCTTAAAAAAAAATAATAAATTAAACCCTGTATTAGGTAAGCTATACCTACTTACCAATTTGAAGAAACATCTGAGCTAGTTTTAAATTAGCCAGGTATTGACAGAAGTCAATTAGCCCTAGTGAAATACCACCAGCAACAGTGGTACTGAGCTTCTTGGCAGGTTGTATGAGCTCATGCACAGCTTCGTGCATTTGTGGGTAAATAATCTTCCTGTTCTGTATAGCCCTACAGTTCCCTCATAACATATTCTCTCATTAAGCATTATGCTTATTTACATTTTGTACATTCTGTCAGTATTCCCAGTCTTGTTTAATTTGTTTGACTGTCTGCCATCTATACAGCAAATAATGTAAAGTCTTTTAGCCTATTTGCATTTAAGTTCCTCTTAAAATAATTCTACTTTTCATGGTGTTTCCAGTAATTTTCACTAACATGTGTTTCTTCATCTTGAGACGGAGAGTTGCTAGAGCAGTAACACCTCTTGAATAAGTGCATATGAGGTGTGAGAGTAAATTAAACAGGGACCTAAATAGTAGAATACAGATCTCTCACGCTTATTTTGCATTTACCGGTATTTCTGTGTATTTCACTGTCTTCAAAAGCCTCTTTGTCTTTCGCATCTTCTATACCCAATGACAGCTTAGCAAGCATACTGTGTAAAAGGCTCAGCAGTTTTCCTCCCTACATAAAGATAAAAGCTACTCAGAAAGATGTTCAATAGACAAAACATCTAAACAGCATCTCATGTTTTTCTTCTCTAGAAACTGGCACAAGGTATTTTCTGAAAAGAGTGAAGTAAACTTTCTGTAACTCAAAGAACTAGGCTTTATTGCATTTCTTGCTGCGGGCACATGCATTCCGGGCAGTTTCATCCACCGATGAAGACAATGTAGGTACCAGTCCAGATACAGGCATTTGAGCCCATTTTGGAAAGCACATGCATAGCACAGATGCAAGTAGCATCATCCCCACATGAAGATTTTAGATTTTGCTGGAGAGTATCTTTACCTGATCCTTTATTATATCGTCTTTATTAGCTATTTTATACAGACACATGAGGAACTGGCACAAACTTAAGATTTTATGGAGTTGGCCAAGTTTTACTAAAAGTTGGGAAAAAAAACAAGAAAAAAAAAAAAAAAGGCCCTTCACCAAGGGCAAAATGTCAACATCTTCAGGAAATGTTTAATGTTCTCTTACCAGGTCCCTATACGCTTAGCTTTCCACTTACCTGTTTTCAGGCTTGCTTCTGCTAGTGAAAGTGTTGATGCTTGTTGCATTTTGCTCATGTGATTATTAATGGAAGTCTTACGCCATTTAATAGAGGTTCTATCTCATTGGGATTGAGACAAAAGCAGAAAGATACTTTAGGAAAACACATAGATCTTAATGTAGGACACAGAAACAAAGTAACCTTTTACTTCAAAACTATGTTCTATATTTAATACTATGAACTTTTTGGACTGTAGTATCTAATATATTTATATATAATACATTACAGCCTTGATGATCATTTATATTAAAGCCACTGCCTACTCTCCTGTTAATGTAATGAAGATTTAAAATAGCTGAAGCACCACTAGTATAAAACACATTCAGGCTTATGTTTTTTGTTAATCTAAAGATTTAAAAAGGATTAATACATATCATATTTCTGTTGTTATCTATTTAGCTAAAACCAAGCCTTTAGGTTTTATTACTTTGTTACAAATTTATTTGCAAGATAAGAATATGTACCCAACCATGCAAAGGTATCTGAAGACATAAGAAGCATTTTCTCTTTTTACAGAAGCAAAAGCTGAAGGCTCAGGGGACAGGGATGAACAGGTTTGCAAAAGGTTAAGAAGTAAATTAATTGCCAGTATGGGAATGTCAGTGCAGCATCTGAGCAATGTCCTTTTCTGTCTAAAAAGACTGTAAACACACATGGACAAACTCCAGTTCTCTTGGCTAAATATCAAACAAGATTATGTCATTAATTTGTAGAATTTAAAAAATGTGTTTATGTTGCCATACTTTTTAACACATAAACAATGAGCATGTAAGACTGAGAGTCATTTTCAGGAATTGCACCAGAAACCTTAGCGGGGCTAGATGTGTCTTATTTCTCCTGATAACCGTGCAAGTTCCAGTATTTATCAATGAAGACGACATTCAAGACTGACTGCCACAGAAAATAACTCATAATAATTTGTGGAGTCACTTTGAAAATAATCATTGTCATCATAGGGATCCTATGTTATTGTTGGTCTGGATCTAATTAAATTATGGTTATTTTCGACTTGTGGCACAGGTTCCTCATTTGACAACTATTACAAAAATATAAGCTTTGCTTGTGTAAATATTCCCCATGCAGCAAAAGCATTTTTAATAACAGACCACATAAATTTCATACAATTTTAATCATATATAATCTTTACCATTATTTAAAATTCATACTTTCTGCATGTCAGCATGACTGAATGTGTTTTATATATAATCAATTCAGTCAGAAATACATTCATCGGTATAACAAATGCCCAGTGTATCAGAGAGAAATGCTTCTCAGTACCATTAAAATAGGGGATTTGGGAAGCATATTCCAAGGTCTCCGGCAATCTTTGGCATGATGGTACTGGTTACAATCAGACACTCCTTTCAGAAAAGATTTATCTTTAACATCTGCTACTTCTTCTTAAAGTCCATGGAAGATTTTATTCTTCAAGTAAGATGGTTTCCAAAGGTACATTCTATAATGAAAAGTAATAGCACTACGTTACATTGTTTGCTATTATAACAACAGTAGTCAACTGATAAATGTCCTTATTTTAACATATGCAAATCCTGAATAAACTCAGACTACAAATTGATGACTTTAAGAATTCAAAAGTAATTAATTTACTACAACTAATTTTGAGACAGATAAATGGAATAATACTTGCCCTTTTTTTTCTCATTTTGATTTACTCATCAAATTTACAGAACCTTACACACTTACAGAAATGGAGTTCCATCTTCATGTTTTTCCATCAACTTTTTCAATACTGAAAAGTCCAATATCAAAGCAATGAAATGCTGGCAGTTGATCATTTAGAAGAAATTCTTCAATATTTGAGAAATTACAGAATATGTATTATCTTTGTGAGGGGTCTTAGAAGGTATGTAATTTGAACTGCTGGACTGTGGGAACAGTGCTGGAGAAAGAATTGATCTCTCACACAGTAGCGCTGGAGAGACTGAGTCATATTCCAATGTACAAAGAAAATCAGAGATGCTAGAGGCTCCTGCCATAAACCCCTTTAGAATCATATTCATCATTTCCATATGGCTAGCAACCATTAAGGTATTTTACTCCAGAATATGTTACTGAATGTATTTCAACACTTTTACAGGTTAATCTTATATATTCCAATTTCTGTGTCAGGTTTTTAGCTCCTTACCTCATGAGATTCTTGTAGATTGCTCTCAAATCAAAATATTGTAATGTAAGCATAATATATTATAGAACTCAAATAGATTCCTCTGTGCTACTTCTGTCATGTCGAACTGATGAAGTCCAAGATAGAAAATATTTCCATGCAAAAGTCCCCAAAAGTCAAACATGCTGTGTTCAACTGCTGAATATTAATTTATGAATGGGGTATCTGTTTCACTATAGCTTGAAGCAAAACTTATGAATACATTCAAACATGGGAACTAAGAGTACCCAAGAGCCAATGGACTATTTTCAAAATAGAGGGAACACTTCATTTCACCTTTTCATCTTGATTCAGTTTCTTTACATTTGTGCTTTCATCTCCCAAAACAATGAGAAATACTGAAGTGAAACATTTTACAATGCTGGTCATTTCACAGAACAGAAAAAAGAATATGAGAGGTAGGAAAATGAAAGAATCCCTTCTACTGCAATCAATTTCTCCAAGTTTAAACAGCTGCAGTTCAGGTTATAAACAAGACAATTTTCTCACTAAATGAAATTATTAAATTCACCTGTCCAATGTACAAGAGAATTGGATAAACGATGTCTTCATTTGCCTCTGTTTCTTCTCAAATGTTTTGCTACAATACTAAGTTCACTAAACAGACTTGAAGATTGGAGCAGACAAAATGCAATGTAAACTTGCAGGGACAATGGTGACCAACATCTTGGAAAATGCTTAAAAGTTTTGTTTCTTTTGAAAATCACCTATTGTTATTTGGACTGAGGTTCAATGGTACATTTTATTTGGCATTAAACCTAATTTTAAAAGTTTCTACCATACCACACTCCCTTTTCAGTTGTACTACTACAATAATTTGTAAGGCTGCAGTCTGAAATGACCTATATTTTTTAAAAAAAATTGCTGGTTCTGCTTTTTACTACTGCACTGAACTCTGACTAGTCTCCAAGGCACACTGAAAAACCATAGCATCTAGCTCCTTCACATTAAAAAAAAACAGAAAAATACATCCTTCTTGCAGGAGCTGGACTGAACTAAGCAATTTGGTGAGTTTTGCCTGTATTGAGTTTCCATCTATTTACTGTAAAACAAAGGGAGTTCTCATAGTTAATTCTTCATACTGTATTAGCCAAACAAAGGGGAACCTTAGCAATGTATGACTCTTCTTTGGAAAATGACAAGCACAAGTATTCCATCCCATCCCATCCTCCTTCAAAAGCACTATTTTTTTCAAGAATGTGAAGGAAACCTGCCTGAAATCTGGATGGATTTAGAGTTTACATGACTGAAATACAAGGCTTTCTATGCAGACAGAGAGGAAAGAAATAAAACAGCTACTGAATGCTGACACAACTCAGAACAATCATTAGAGAAGCTGTAAATTATACTGACATCATGTATTTCCGTGGCAGAACCTGAAGTACTACCTATTACATCTTGGCAAAAATCATTACCTCTTTGTATCACAGTTTTCATCTGCAGCAAGTGGATAATAATATTTATCTATCTTTATAAATAATTTTAATAACTTGAGATTAAAATTGTTGTATGAATCAGTCCCATAAAAACCAAAGAACTGGAGTGTGGATGCAGCAGTTTTCTCCTGTCTTTCTGACATTAGTTTTGGGGGAATCTTCTTGTATATTTAAAGACTTTGGTAGTAATTGTTCTTGATGTTTTAAGGAGAAATGTGACAAAGTTGAGAAAAAAAATCAGGTCTACTTTCACTATACCTGTTTTTAGCATTACTGAACAGTTTGGAAAGAAATAATACTTTTAAACTAGAATATTACCCAAAGTGAAGCTACACTTCTAATGCAAGAGTCAATACAGCCATGGCCATAGTCATTGATTATTTTGGTATCATCTTTATCATTCACAGTGAGGAACAAACTGTGGTCCCTGGGCCAACTGAGACAAATCTCTAGGACGAGAGGGAACAGCCTCAAGTTGCGCCAGGGCAGGTCTAGATTTGATATTAGGAAAAATTCCTTCACCAAATGCGTTGTCAAACATTGGAATAGGCTGCTCAGGGAAGCAGTTGAGTCCCCACCCCTGGAGGCATTTAAAAGACATGTAGATGTGGTGCTTAGGGACATGGTTTAGTGGTGGACTTGGCAGTGTTAGGTTTACAGTTGGACTTGATGATCTTGAGGGTCTTTTCCAACCTAAATGATTCTATAAATCCATTTAAGCCTAGAATCCTTCAGAGCACACTGGCTGTGTTCAGATTTCCTAGGAAAGGGAATGCACCCTGGCCCCACACAGGTAAGTATGCACCACATTCACCATTCATTTGCCTCACGCACAATACATGAATGTGCCAATATTCTTAATACAAGGGGTTTGTGCTTGACACATCCTTAGTGACTGCTGCTCACTTGTGAGTACATCCCAGTTCATCACCTATGGGACAGACTAATCCTCCAGAAAGGGCCCTTACTATGTGGACAGTTAGGGACACCTGGAAGAACTAGTGCTACTAAAACTGCAGGCAGGAATAGGGAAAGACTTACTGATCAGTGGTATATTCCAGCAGCCTGAGTTTCTGGCATCAGGCTGAGTCATGAATGCTACAGTAAGCTTCCTTCTGTTCTGAGAAGGTTTTGAGTCCCAGAAGAACAGTACCTCCTTGCCAACATTATAGCACGTCATATCTCAAATGACTCAGTAGCAAGCATAATTTGAATAGAGAGAACACTTGCACACAGAGCAGGAAAACCCCATGGAGATTCCACAGCTCTTGACTTCCACCAGCAGGCAGCTTACTGAGGCAAGGCCACTGTGGGCTAGCTGGTGATTTCCCAAACCATCAAAATGTCCAAATCTGCATTCATTAGCAACACCAGTTAGGTTGCATGGGCCACTTCTCAGTGAGACTTGGGTCAAATGCAGGGACAGATTCAGACTTCCCTGAAGTCTGATTCACACCTCCCAGTGAGAAGCATGCTCACAGTTCATTTGGATCCCAAATTTCCTCAGGGTCAAGACTGAGCTGGAATTCAATTAACTAACAGGCAAGTAGAAAGAAGGATAAACAAAGGTAAACAGGAACACTTCAGTCTGCCTCACCTCATACAGGAGAATGTGAACCAACACTTTCAGAACACGATCTCTACATGCAGTCCAGTGCTGCTGTTATAACGAGCACTCCAGGCTTCTGCACAAGCAGGTAAGAGCACAATGTCTTCTGTGCTCCTCCTCCAGTTCAGGACTAGTTCTACCCAGCGAACAACAGACAGGTCTTCAAGGATAATGAATATGCTTAATACTGCAATTTATAATGATTGTCCTTGAAAAAATAAATCTTAACTGTAAATGGAGTTGGATTTTCCATCATTCATCCTGCCTTAAAAAAAAACCAACCATAAATGTAAACAAAAAAAAAAATACACAAAACCTCTGATTTTCTGTTTGCTCTCGCTGCTGTTGACCTTTACCGGGTTTTACCAGGTAACAATGATGTTGGCTCCTCTTGAGTATGTCTAGAAGAATACCGCATGTTTTCATGTTCGGATGGATAAGTTGCAAGTCTTGGAGTCTTTTCAATGATAGGAACTAATTCCTTAGGTTTATCCAACTCTCCTTATTCCTGAACGTGATCTTTTGCTTTTAACTTGCTTCCTGAAACCCCATGATTGTTACACTTCTTTCTCTCTGCTTATCCTTTTTTTGGTAGTTTAACATCTTTTTTTTTTGCAATGGTGCTGCAGCTTCTTCAGTTTCTTCCATTTCTGCAGGACTTTTCCTTTTGTTTATTGCTTGCTTCCCTTGACTCACTACTGCCAATTTCTGTACTAATTCATCAGCTTCGGTAATGGACTTGGACCGTAACACCATACGGACTTCTCCGTTGCCTTCACTTTAAGTTATTTTTTGGCCTTTCTTAGATGTATCATCTCCAGCATTTTTTTTCATAGCAGCATCAGAAACATCAGTATTACCCTCTTCTGCATTTTTGTAACCGATGTGTGTACTCTGAACAACTTGTGTCTTGAATACGTATAGATTTTGCTAAGTTTCTAAGTTGCTTGTTAGCATTTTCAGCTTCCTGTTAAAGTATATAAAGTAAACATATTTGCATTAAAATTATGTTGCTGTTTGGGATCACTTCAATGCATTTAAATGCTTCCATAAACCCTTTTCAGCTGAAGCATGTTCTCAAATACTTTAAATTTAAAATTTGTTTAAGCTTCAAATCAAATATATACATCTGTAGCACAGATACAGGAAAGCACCTTTAAATATAAAAGTAATATATAACAAGCAGTTAAATCATTATTCAAAGCTTTTCAAATAGCAATGATCTGAAAATAGAAGGGTTGAATTAAGCTTTTATAAGAAATTATGGAATAATTTCCCCAAGAGTTTAACATTCCCCAGCTTTTAAGTTAAAACTTGTTTGATACATTAAAATATAATGCCTTCCCTAAAATGAATTATAAAAGTTACAAAATGGAAGTTTAAAATAAAAGTTAGGAAAGACAAACTAATGTTCCAGTAGATACGTAATTTTGCCATTCTTTTTAAGTTTTTATATTGTTAAATTTACAGCGCTTAGTACAGAGGACACAGAATGATCAAACTTCCATTTCCTGCTTATTTTTATATTGTTAAATTTACAGCGCTTAGTACACAGAATGATCAAACTTCCATTTCCTGCTTTTTTTAAGCTGCTATATTTTAGCCTTCCATCAATGTTTTCAGTATATAGGAGGTATTTTTCAATGTTCCAATTAAAAATATAGACAAGTGGTAATCTTATACAAGATTACAGGGAATCTGTAAGATTCATCTCATCTAACTTCCATCTCTACATTTGAATTAGTCTCTAATTAAACTTGTTTGTCATTCTAGTGAGTGGAAAGAAATGGATATTTCTAGGACACAATCTTATCCCAAAACAAACACTTAAAAAAGTTCAGATAAATTGCTCATTAGAAATGCCCAATTATCTCTCAGATACAAATGTCTATGCGATAGACCTCTAATGTTAATTGAAATTAATCTCATGCTGTTTCCCTTTTCTTTGAAAGAGGACTAAAAAAGTCCACTACAGTGATTTTACCACTCTGTAGGAATTTCTCCTTTTAATTTCTAAAACTTAAGAAATGTTATTCCTTGTAAAAAAGGCATTAAAAACGAAACCCAAACTAAACAGGTCAAATTAAAGGAAAAATAATCTCCCTCCCTCAACTACGTCTTCCCAAACCCCAGATATTTTTTCTACTGCCTTATCCCAAACACACACCCAACTGCAGGATATTTGGGGAAAAATTCTTTTTTCCTTCCTGAAATCATCTGGTATTATTATAATTTTTTAATGAGACCAGACTAACACAGGACTGATCTAAACTAAAATGGCAATTGTTAAGTTTCTTTTAGAATCTGTTAGCAAATGTTCTTAAAATTAAATAAATAAATTGTATTTAATACTACTGAGGATAATGAAGTGCACAGAAAAGAGCTTTTTAGATAGAAATGCATAACTAATTTTTTCTTCTAAAACTGACATTACAAACTGATAATTTTCCCAGCATAATAGGAAAGTAAATATATATATATGTATCTCCAAAAAAATACATTTCCTAAATCAGAACTTGTAATGCTCTTTCAACTTTTCCCTGAGGACTTTTTTTTCTCTCTTGCTTGCAAACATTCATTTGATGTATGAACAGTCTATCAGACACTGTGATTCTTTCATGTTTATCTTTTCAATCTAAGCCACCCACTTTCTAATTCTTTCAGAGTTAGCAAATGTAAGTTTTTTTAAAAAAATATTTCAATCTGATATGATGCTTCTTTGGTAACTGAAAATCTGCCATGACATCTGACATTTGCCCAGTCAAAGCCGTGTAGGTGAAGTCAGTGCACCTCTGGGGCTAGGTGCAATGAGATGAATGGATCGACAGTGACTCTCACAACAAACTAAACTCTTTCAAAACAACTAGTTTTACTGACTGAAATAAAGTTTCAATCATCTTCAAGAAACCAAAGCGGTAATTTTTGTGGGCATCCATTCTGCTGTACTGTGACCATAATAAACAGTTCCTTGTTAAAAAGGACATGAATTTTGCTGTCAGGGTCATCTTTTAAGGAATGTGGTGTGAGTCGTATTACCTGGTCATTCTATTCATTGTGGCTGGCACCAGATGAACAAAATTCTGACATTTTTCCAAGGAGTAACTACCTATCACATCTGCATTTAAGGCAAGTTACCAACCTACTGTGCCTGAGGTTTCTGGTCTTAAATATTTACAAATGCAAAAAACCTAAATATGATTCATACCAACATCAGCCTCAACTATTAACAATGTTTTTTCTCGGTTCTAGTCCAACTTAATTACCAATACAGTAGACAGTAACTTATTGTTTCTAATTTGCTGTTTACAGCCCTCAGACTTATTCAGGATCTAGATCACTTGCACTCATGCTCCTAATTTTATCAAAAATATTGATATTAATAAAAACAGAGTACTCTTGTGAGCTAAGTACAGTATCAGAACTACCATTCAAAGTGATATTAAAGTTCTAGGTAATATGTATCTTAAAATCTCTAGTTTATCAAAAGGTTGCTATACATACACTTGCGTCTTCATGTGCCTCTTCTTTCGCTTCAACATTTACATTGCAAAGCTTTAGTAGGGGTGGAGGGGGCACAAGGAAGCTGCAGGGCTGGTCTCTGTGGAAGAAGATGCCAGGATGCCTGGTGCTGGACACAGTTGGTTCCAGCCAGCTCCACAATGGACCCACCGCAGGCCAAAGCTGAGACAAATCAAAGGAGTTTGTGGCACCTCCGAAAACAAGGCGACACAAGCCTGATGTGACCCTGCAAGAACAGAATCATTACAGAAGGTATATATAATTACTAATTAAGATTCAACCAATTAATAGTTATTTCTAAAAAATATTCTTTTGCTTAAAGGCAAATAGTTGATTTACAGTACAAAATTATTTGCAGATGGCATTCAACATATCTGATTGCTGGCAAAAAGCATATCATTACACTCTACTATATAATTTGCTATTCTAGTAAAAAGCTACAAGGACAGGAACCTGAAGGTGTTACTGAAGAACTCAAAAACCGATACACTGAACAACATACAATAATTGCTTTCAGAGCAATTATGATAAATTGTTCTGATAAAACACCGGTCAAAACTTATTTATCAATCAAAGGCTCGTGTAATCTGGGTCATCATATTTTAATTGGGTCAATAGACAGACTCCTGAAATTCTGCTGAACTTCAGGGAATTTTCCCAAGCATAAAATGATTATTGCTTAACTCAAATTCATTTTTTGTATTTCCAAAATAATTTAAAGACACATATTTTCTTTAATTGATATCATTGTGGTGTAATTGTCCAGTGTTCTGCTATTAACAAAAAAGCCTTTCCTAGCTCCTTGTATTTGCACAATCAAAATGAAAGGAGCCTTTTAACTCAAACTAAAAAATATAAATGAGAAAGCAATTTTTGTTATCTTGCAATAAAAGGATAAGAAGTTTTTCAAAGGAAGAAGAAAAACCACAGCAAAAATTTGAATTATAAAGGTGGCATTTTTCACTATTGGCAAGTGAAGTAGTACCCTGAAAGTAGCCAATATCCATTCTCAGCTGCCTCTGATCCAAGACAATTACAACAGACCTAGTTTGAATTACGGATGTGCCAACTATTCTCTTTCAGGTGCAAGACATGAAATAATTAGGCCTCCATAATCTGGAACAACTTTAGACAGTTCTAAGCTACCACAGAAGACGTTAAAAAACACATGGTCAGGATTCAGATGAGTTAATCAACCTACCTGAAGAAAATTCTTCTTCTTCACTGAAAATGCAAGGGCTAGGGTAGTTATTTTAGAGTCTGTGCTGAAGGCAGAAAGCCAGATAGCAAGCAAAAGACAAAGCTCACTACTGTAAATGAATAAAGAAATGTGTTTCTGTTTTGTTTAGGGAGAGAGGAGTATATATTTCTGTAAACAAACAAGATTACAATAAAATTATAACTTAGTAATATTGATTTGTGAGAAGACAGAAAGATCTGAGGAAGCTAAGGACACAATAATGACAATAATTTTCTCAATATTTTCAATGTATAAGCAGTTCCTGGAAGAGCAGCAGAAGCCAAAAGTGCTTTGGTAAAGCATTCACACAGCCAGCAACATTTTCATTCTGTGCTGCCAAGAACTGTCCAAAGCAGATATTTAAAATAAACAAACAAAACCTCACACCCACGCAGCAGTTAATGAAAACTATGTAGAAAAGGAAGGAGAACCAGGGAAGGAAAGATGTGACTACAATCACATTTCCTGCAGTACCAGCAGCTGTTCCCTGCCACGACCAAGGTGCACCACGGGTGTATAAGGGTAAGTGCTGTGACTGGCTGAAATGCTTCATGCACCATAAAAGTCCCATAGGAAAATGCAACAAAGTTGTTTCTAATCCATGTCATTTGAATGAAATGCAGTTTTTGCTGGTTTGGTCACAGACAAATCTCTTCATTTTTATTTTACTTTTATTCAAACCTGTCCAAGGGTGTATATATTCCCAGCTGTGCCTGAGGGCTGTGGAAAACTAAGAAACTTTCATCTCCACACATGCTAGTAAGGCTGGGAGAGAGCGCTAATTATGTAAATTCTCTTGTTCCCTCCAAGGGTCAGTGTGATATTGCCTATTTCTGGTAACAAACATCAGTAACAACAGCATGAAACTGGACTAGTAGACCTAGTTAACATCAGTACACCAGTCCAATATAAAAGCAGTGCTTAGACATTGAAAATTGTTTTCAGGTAAATGCACAAACTGCCCACAAATGAGAAAACCCAATTTCTTCCAAACGCATTTTTCTTAGCAGCTCTCAGCATGTTCTTCTCTTGCCTTAGGCCTCCCTAAACAACACAGAACCAGCTGATGTCCCCTTTCCCTTCTAGGTCACTTCCAGTATGAGGAAGACAGGCAAACTAATTTACTGCATTTTCCAAAGCTTTTCCTGGCTGGCAAAGATGGAGGATAACATTACCTCCAGTGTATAGTTTCTCACTTGAATGAAACAACCTGTGAAAAGCTATAGGCCATTACCATCAAAACTGCTTCTTATTTGCAATCTACCTGGACAACAAATGGCCAATACAGTAAGTATCAGTGAGAACGGGGGAGGAATTTAGATCAGAATAGGAATTGAAGAGGTTAGAACCAACCTAAATAAAAGATTTAAAATCAGCTGAGCTGGCCAAAATGAGATCATAACTGCTATACTGTCTGCAATCACTTCTATGCTAGGTATTCCATAATGGCTAGCAGCAAACAACCGAGGAAGAGTACAAAAGTGGTACATATAGAATTTATTCTGACTCATCTCTCTACCTCCTAGCAAACCTAAACAAAAAATTTTACCAAGACCACAGCATTGAACAGCAACTCACAGACCCATCCTTCAACATATAGAACCCCATCTAATTACTGGTACCCCCTATAAACAACTCATGGAGGCTGACGAGGTGTGGGTGTCCACATGGCAAGTGCCTACACCTGAGCTAATGACACTGGACCTCCTGTCAGCCAACAGAAATTCAGTCAGCACAGTCAGTGCACAGAAGTCGGCCTCCACTAGAAAAGACACCTACCTTTAGTCATATGAATTACCTCTCAAAAAATAAAATATATAAATATATAAAATTAATGGAAAGAGACATGTTTGGTACATATCCTTAGAGTTAGCCAGCACGTTTTTAGCCTGATTTGTAAACAGAGATTAAATGGGAAAAAAAACTAATGAAAGGATATTTCATTATGTACACAATACAAACGGATGTCTCTGTTTATCTTTCCCACCACTGCCTGGTCAGATTTCTGCTGCTGAAAAGTTAAACCCAGTTCTCTGATACAGTATTAAAGAAATCAAATCACTGTGAACAATGTGACATTGTGGTATTATTTTTAACCCACAGAAAAATACAAAGAAAACAAATAAGAAAATGCAGTGTTTACTTTTAAGAGTATTATTGGTTTTGTAGTTACAATGTATCTGCAATAATTGAATACAAAAGACAAAATGAAATGTAAAATATTTTCATAGATATTAAAAATGCACATAATACAGAATATTATGTACTTTTATGTAGGTTCAAAATAACTTTTAGCATGTTGAAAAAGCAAAATCTTCCATAGCACTACATAAAAAAGTAATGTTACAGGATTTCAGGATATATACAAACTATGTAGAATAGCCAAGTCAAAAATTAGAAGCCAATACACAGTTCCACAATGATCAGAGACAAAATGCTGCAGGATTATCACATTTCCTAAATGTGCTCTCAGGCTTTGCTAATTCAGTTGGACAATGCTGGCTTCAGCTGCCTCTGAGCACCATAAAAAACACAGCATAAAAACGCTTCTGGGCTTCCGTCTCTTGTGTTCAGTGTGGAAATCAGAAAGCGTTTAAGTTTTCTATCCCTATTATTTTTCTTCTTAAGTAGGTCCGATTTTTTTATTTTCTACCTAAACTTTATTCCTTTCTTTTTTTCTAATTTTATGTATATATTGATTTTTAAACTAAAAATCACAATTTAGCTTAAAGAAACCAGAGGAACACGACAGGAAAAAAGGGGTTGGTCATAATCCTTTTATATTGTATCAGCATGAATCAAGGTCTTTAGTGTGAATTATAATTGCCACTATTGCATTCACCATTTCTGTACTTGCAGAAACCCCCCTGTATTTGCAAGCATTCATGAATTTTAAAATAGGATTCTGTTAATTGAAAGTTAGAGACATCTTGACATTACAATACAACAAATACCTACTAAAAAAACCCCTAACAAATATTCTAAGATTTTCTTGTTTCTCAGCAGATGGAAACTCTTCCCTGCCTTAAAAAAAAACCAAAAACAAACCAGTGAAATATCCAAGAAATAAGTACATTTGAGTTTTAAGTAAAGATAGATAATGGTCAACTTAAATAAATTAATATCTAACTGTTTGCAGCCTGCTTAAACTCTCTTAACTAATTTAAATGTATTTTTGTGACAACCAATAAGTTATCCTACTTCAGTTCTGTACTGGTTTTGGCTGGAGTAGAGTTAATTTTCCTCATCGTAGCTAGAATGGGGCCATGTTTTGGATTTGTGCTGAAAACAGTGTTGATAACACAGGGCTGGTTTTGTTTCTGCTGAGCAGGATTCACACACAGTCAAGGACTTTTCTGCTTCTCACCCCACCCCACCAGCGAGGAGGCTGGGAGAGCACAAGAAGCTGGGAGGGGACACGGCTGGGACAGCTGACCCCAACTGGCCAAAGGGATATTCCGTACCATATGGTGTCATGCTCAGCACATAAAGCTGGGGGAAGAAGGAGGAAAGGGGCCACGTTCAGAGTGATGGAGTTTGTCTTCCCACGTCACCATCACACAGGATAGAGCCCTGCTTTCCTGGAGATGGCTGAACACCTGCCTGCCCATAGGAAGGAGTGAATGAATTCCTTGCTTTGCTTCTGTGCATGGCTTTTAAATTATCTTTATCTCAACCCACAAGTTTTCTTACTTTTATCCTTCCAATTCTACCCCCATCCCACTGGCTATGCGGGGCTTAGTTGCCAGCTGGAGTTAAACCATGACAACTTCAACTGTTTTAATAGGTATTACTGACACAACCAGAAGTCAGTAAAAACAGTATTGATGGCCCCCTCACTCGAAAAGGCCTCTTTTGCTATTTTTAAGGGTGGGCAAGATAAAAACCAGCTATTTTCTGACCTTTTGCTCCTTCAGGTCTGAAGATACCACGAGGGCGGCCGGGGAAGCCGGCGCCCGTGCCTCCCACAGCCACGCGCCGGCGGTTGGGCCTGGCGTTCGCCGTGCGTAGCGCTTGGAAAGGGAGCGGCACTGGAAGCGTAACCACGACGGTGCTTAGGGCGGCAAGCGAGCCTGAGAAAGGGGGTTCCTCTCCAGAGGATGCTCCTGTTTATTTCATACAACAAAAGGGCTTTTAGCAAAGCAAAGCTAAAATAAATGGTATTTGCCATGTGTTGCGCTGCACGTTTAGTTTGTGTAACGTCACAGAATACAGGAAACGAGTGCGCGTTAGGCGTTTAGCACCATGGGCGTATGCGTACAGTCACCCGGCAGCAGGACCGTGGGTGCTTCAGGCAACCCCAGCTGGGGCTGCGCGATTGGGAAATTAGTAATGTAGGATGTCAAAAAGTTACCAAGTAATCTAAAGTTCTTATTGTTACTCGAGCTGCAGGCTTTAATTAAAATAATCCGCCATCAAAGCGCGACTGTGTGTTGCTTCTAACGTCAATGCTATCAGCTTTCGCCTAGGCGGTGCATTGACATTGCGTACAAACAGGAACCACCAAAGTGGGCTTCTTGGGCAGGGGAAAGGGGAATCTCCTCCTCACCCTGTAAAAAGGGGGGTTTTTTTCAATGCATCGGGCTTAATAAATATATAAAGCCCCAAAGAGAATTCCGTTTCAAAACATGGAGGAGAGGGAGGGTGCTAAGCGCACAGCGGAACTTTTTTAACAGAAAATTCTCCAGTTACAACCAACCTACTTCGATCAAATATAAATTCAAGGCAAAGCTTAAGACACAACAACAGTGCAATGAATTTATTAACTGAAAATTGAAATAGCACTCCTTGACATGGATGACATTTTCATTAAGAATGCCCAGCTCCAGGGAGAGAGAAATCATCCTTGAATAAACAAACTGAAACTCTATCCCCCACCATAATGTCCATAATAAAACAGAGAACTGTTTACACGATAAATTGGGTAAAGCAAGAGCAAATAAGAGTAGCTAATGATTTTAAAATACAGAAATATGTAAACTCTGCAACAGCATGTTTATCTTACCCATCCTCTCTTCATTATACCGTATCTTTTCTAAGACACAAATCATGCAACCAGGCAAATAGATGAATGTGATGACTCACTTTATTAAAAAGGTAGTTGCTGAACAGCTTGTAAAAACATGTGGACTATGTATTTGTTTTTCATAATTTATATAACAAGGAGCATAATCCCGAGCAGACTCTTAGACTAGATTATAATATAAGTATTGAACTTGCATATAAACTGTATTTAAACATTTATTGTTGCATGGCCAAGTACTTGCAGGTTAGGAAATGCCATAACTAAGTTTGCACATATAACTTTAATTCCTGCTTCTTTGTGCTTTACGTGTGTTGAAGTCTCATGGAAAAATGAATATGTTACCATGTACCTGAAACATCTTCACTTTACATGATGGGAATCCCTAAACCAGTTGCTATTCATAATTTCTTTCTTTTCAAATTGTGAATATCTGACACCACTTTCAAATTGTGCTTTGGATTATTATTTCCTTATGGCTTTTCCTCCTTTCGTTACAGCGCAGGTCACCACTGAGAGTCCTTCACAAACAGTAATTCATGCATTTTCAAAGACACTTTCTATGATGGATGAGGTGATGGTGTAATTTTATACATGCGTATAAGGAGAGCAAAGTCAGTAGTGTCAACCTACCTCGAAAGTCCAAGGTGAGCTTCGATTTTTCCAGTGTTAGTACTCAGTGTGTTCTGATCAGGGCTCCCACTGACTTCACCTACACGTAGGTGTGGCAAGTCCCGCTACACATTGTGACATTTCCAAATTGTACCTTCCACCACTTTTCCAAATTTTACTGGAGTAACTGGGCCAGGGTCATGCAGGAAGACAGAAATTCGGTCCTATTGTGGGACTATGCAGCTGCCTTAAGCCTTTCTTTTTCTGAGACATTTTTCTACCTCATTCACTGCACATTCAGTTAACATATTCTGAAAACAAATGATCTGGGAGTAGGTAACAGGTGATAGGATGAGAGGAAATGGCCTCAAGCTGTGCCAGGGGAGGTTTAGATTGGGTATTGGGAAAAATTTCTTCACTGAAAGGGTTGTCATTGGGCTGCCCAGGGAAGTGGTCAAGTCCCCACCCCTGGAGGTATTCAAAATACAGGCAGACAAGGTGCTTAGGGACATGGTTTAGTGGTGGGATGGCAGGGTTAGGTTAATGGTTGGACTTGATCTTAACAGCCTTTTCCAACCTAAAAGATTCTATGATTCTATGATTCATTCCCTGAGGATCATGTTTTATGCACTGAAGGAAGCAGAGATCTTGTAGAAAAAGTAGCACGTCACCACCTATTTAAGGCACATACTCCATCACGCTTGCAAACGTTCTCCAAATGAAGGCTGCACACACAACACTTTCCAGAATAAGAAACTTGCAACCTTAGCATGCCTTTAAAATTGGACCTTGTGTGTTTTCTTCTTCTGCTTTAATATGAATATAACTTCTCAAACATTTAAAAAAAAAAAAAAAAAAGGAGGAAGAGACACATGCACTCTCTCTGCCCTGCCACTCCAGAAATTTCCTCATGTAGAAATACATTTACCCCATGCGGGGTCTGAACAATAGTGGACCATTCAGTCTGGCAGCACAGACAGCCGCCTGGTAACTTGTTGCTGTCTTCTACGCAGAGAAATAAGAAGAGAGGTCACATACCTTTTAATTGTTTTCAAAGCTATGTGATGATGGCAGATGCACACATTGACTCCAAGAGTTATGGATCCATTCCAGGCTTTCAGAGGAGTTTCTCCTTCTTCCTTAGCCATTCTACTTCTCTTTTCTCCTGGTAATCAAGTTCTCTTTGTCTGTAATACACAGCTGCCCAGCAGACTTCTACTCCAGTCAGACTGCATCTGCAAGTTCTCCACACATTATTGGTTGAACAAGAAAAATCTCAGACATTACCTACAGTCTTAATTTTAGCACCACAGTAAATTTCAGTATGGTAACCGAAATGTTAAAAGTTCTGCTGAGATCTGTGGCCCTCTGACTAAGCTACCTCTTTGCTGGCCAGCAGGAAGGCAGAGCTATAGCAACAGCTGTAAGGATCTGATGACTGCACTACCTACAGGATGCAGCAGAATAAGAGTCTAATTTATATATAGGAGCTACGTGGCAATGGAGAACTCTACATATAAATGCAATCTTTCTAAAAATTATAAGCCATACAAGATTTGCATGTAGAAGTAAAAACAATAAAATTGGATAGTTTATAGGTAAGAGAAATCTATTAGCATTTACTGAGCAGATGGTAATTGTTTTTCCGGGGCTTATTTGGCCAAAATTTGATGGCAGTCAGAAAAATAGCAAATTCACATCACTAATGTCAGAGAGGTTCTGCTGCCAAATTCCAAATTCCTGCTCCAAAATGTGGCAATACTAGACCTCACAGTTCTAAAATCTCGGTACCAGGGAAATTAAACGTGAGAAATATTATCCTTTCATAAGGGTTCCCAAGATGATCCTGGGAACTCTAAACCACTAAGACTGACTTCCTTATTGGGAAAACTGGTAGAAACTATTACAGATACGATACTGAAGGACAGATAAATATGGTATACCTGGGGAGGAGTCACCATTCCTTCTGTACATACAAAACAATGGACTTTGGGAAAATAAAATGCAGTTACATATACAAAAATGGATTTTATGTTCCTTGTCCCTCTCCTGAAAATCGGAGGTTATTGTGGTTAGTTCTCAACTCTTAGTTAGTACTAAGTAAATAATGTTAAAAACTATTGGAATATGAAAATAAAAATAAGCAGAGGATAATAAGCAAGGAAAACTAAAATTCATAAGAAAATGTCATTGTCCTGCTGTATGCATGGATGGTATGCCCGCACCTTGACTACTACTACTACTCTGGCAGTCCTACCTCAGAAAGAATAAAAAAGTAGAAAAGGTACAGAGAAAGGTGTCAAAGATAACAAGAGGCATTGAACAGCTTCACTTCAAGTCAAGAACTTGCTTGTAGTTTCCCCCAGAATACAACAGAATCCTTCTTCTCCAACGGATACAATAAAGGTATAGAATTAGGAGTGATTGGAAAATATGAGTTGGAAATTATTATTCGTTGATTCTAAAATGAAAGAAATGGGGCACTATGTTAAAAAATCAATCAGCCATTTACTAAGTAAGTCAAAATGGAAATTACTGGGTATTACAGAAACTACAGATATTAATGACTTTTAAAGATACTGCACAAATTCATGGAGCGCATGTCCACTGGTAGCTATTGAGCATTGTGAACCAGATGCAAAAACAAGGTTCAGAAATCCCTAACTCAGCACCCGTCGGAAGCTAAGCACCCATTCCAACGCAGGGATCGCTCTATACTTGACCTGTTCCCTATAATCCTCCCTAGGTATCTGCTATGGTTAGCAGCAGCAGCAGCCTGACATTTCATTTCACTCTCTGCCTGTTCTCACTTTCTTACATTACTAAGCGATATTAGCACAGCAAGCCTATGCCAGATAAACAGGCAAAAGCATTCCCCGGTCTGCATGTGGCCTAGATTGCTGTGCTTTTTTCAGTTTCTGCTCCTTGCCATGTTTTCACACCAAAGACAATATTTCACTGATACTGTGAAAACTCTCATTTTCCCAGTCAGCCAGAATTACCCATTTCTGGAGGCGCTTTTTTCTTCAACACGTGTTTAAATTCTAGTTTATTATTCTATGTTATCTAAAATTATAATTAGTTGAAACCATAAGATTAGCTTTGTCAGAAAATACATTTTACTTCTTAAAGTAATGCAACTAGGCTTCTCACGGATGTCTCCAATTCCACAAATGGGGTGAAATGCATATGAGAAAGCATCCATTTTATGCATACGCTTCGGTAGCTCAGGATATGATCCTAACCAGACAAATGAACTATTAACATGGTGATGGAGCTAAAAAAAGATGTCCCCCCAAACTGATGGTACTTTGTTGAAAAATAATGTAAGTAATAAAAACTTAAAATTCTGAAAGTAGTGGAGTGACAGGAGCAGAGTCTCCACAGAACTTCTTTGTGCATTTATTTTTTTAAGATTTTCTTCAGCAGGGGTGTTAATATGATGTGTCTCT
Organism: Egretta garzetta; assembly: GCF_000687185.1. Taxonomy (NCBI): domain Eukaryota; kingdom Metazoa; phylum Chordata; class Aves; order Pelecaniformes; family Ardeidae; genus Egretta; species Egretta garzetta. The sequence continues at coordinate 2,091,696 of NW_009260837.1, read as the reverse complement.
GATGTAATGAAATTAGTAAGAAATAAATACGTTTAAATACATACATATCACTCCAGGAGGTCACAAAACTCTGATTGTGGTTAGACATTTGAATTATGCATACAAAAGCAGACTGACATATACACAGCTTCTTCCTCTGCCAAATATGATTGAAACTGGCCAGCGGGTTCAAAAATTATTAGAGATGGACTGCAGTAAGTACAAACTTAATTTCCCCATGAAACCTGCTACAAAGCCCTGTGAAAACTTTAAGGGAAGGGCTGTAAGAAGGAAAGGAATTTTGGACCCTGCTATAATGGAGACGAGCTGAAGTAAAGGGAATAAAAAGACAGTGTTAACTGAGTAAAGAAGAAGGCCACAGAAGTATTTAAAGAAACTATTAACTCCAAGGGATATCTCAAAGTGGCGTTACTCTGATTGGGAAGGAAATTTTGCTGAAATAACACATTTCTGAAATTCAGAAGTATTGAATACTGTTGGTCATTCAGCAAGCAACATGTTCAATGATGAATCAATGGTTTGAAGATGCTGTCCAAATACCAGTCAACTTCAAGACAGAAGGCCTCTGTAAGCACAGGCATATAAGAAAGCTTAGAAAAGAATAATCTTGAATTTACCTGTAGCCATTTAGTAATGATACTTTAACATGTTTATAAACTGCATTAGAACTCCTAAGTTTGACTTGGATCTTCTTGGCAAGTTTATCAGAAAATAACAAGGTCCTTCATGTCTGTGCTGGCCTGGATAACTGCAAAGGGGCTGACAAATAGCTCTTTATTTTGAAACTTTATTTAAATTTTTTCTTTTAAATTGTATCATTAGAGAAAAAAATCATATTCTTAGCAATTTTACATCCAAGTATATAAATAAAATAAATATGTCAATGAAAAAATAGGCATAAATTAATGTAGAATTGTGCCAATTTGATCTGCAGGGCCTAGATTTTCCCAATTATTCATTGAATTTCTTGCTGCAAAGACCTTGAGCTGAAAAAAAGTGTTCACTGAAGGTATTGAAATTGTAAACAATTAGGATGCTGTATAAAATTCATTAAGTACTTCTAGTTTAAATATAGCTAATCTTTCATTAATTACATAATATATAATTTATGTGTTACTAGGGTCTAATATTATACTTACACAAAGGACTCTACCTAAAATCTTCTAAGGCAGGTATACAGAATAAAAGTGTTAATGAACTGTTGAGCATTATTAATTGGAAGTGTTAGGAAGGGGGAACAAATTAGTTTATAGGCAAATTCACAAGTCAATAAAGCCCCAGTAGTAAAACTATTCTAAAAATGATCATGTTTTTTAGAATATTTAATCTTATCCAATATCTCCAAAGAAGCATTAACAGGTTTAGTATGGGGTTTAAGGCCCATAAAAAGCAATATTCTTAAGATTTCCAGAAAGCATCTGATTCTTCTTCCATTTTTTATTTAACCCCAGGAGAATTATTGCTACAAAACTTACGTATGTTCATTCCTTTCTTCCTTTATTTTCAAGATGTTAAGCTATTAATACTGTAGTAATAAAGTCCATTTGATTTTATGTTGGCTCAATAGTCTCCCAAGTCTATTTGGTGTGTTGTTTGATAAATGAGGAAATTCAATGAAGTGCGAGTAGGTTAACTAGTGATTGATCGAATGATATCCAGTAAGTAATGAGAAAAGTGTGTTAACAGTGGGGAGAAGAACTTTTGGCTCAAAAAGTAAATGAGCCTAAAACCAAGTAAACGCAGCTAAGCTGCTTTTTTTCATTGTGACAGAAACATTTATAACCATCTTCTCTGACAAATGTCTTAAATCTACCTGAAATAAAGGTCTATGCTAAAGCTTCATAAAAAGCAACCAAGAAAAGCATGCGGGAGCTCAGCTCTATCTTGTGTGAAATAATTGAGTTAAATTCAGTTGCGAGTTCATAGTGCTTGTGAAGTACATTGCATGAAGGTATAGAATCATAGAATCATAGAATGTTTTGGGTTGGAAGGGACCCCTAGAGGTCTTCTAGTCCAACCTCCCTGCAGTGAGCAGGGACACCGCCAACCAGATCAGGTTGCTCAGAGCCCCGTCCAACCTGGCCTTGAATGTTTCCAGGGATGGGGCCTCCACCACCTCTCTGGGCAACCTGTTCCAGTGTTTTACCACCCTCATTGTAAAGAATTTCTTCCTTATATCCAGTCTAAACCTACCCTGGTTTAGTTTAAAACCATTACCCCTTGTCCTGTCACAGCTGGCCCTACTAAAAAGATTTTCCCCATCTTTCCTATAGGCCCCCTTTAGGTACTGAAAGGCTGCAATCAGGTCTCCCCGCAGCCTTCTCTTCTCCAGGCTGAACAAGCCCAACTCTCTGAGCCTGTCCTCATAGGAGAGGTGCTCCAGCCCTTGGATCATTTTTGTAGCCCTACCAGTAGTACTACCAGTCTTATAAAGTACTTCCAAGCAACTTAAACTGTCTTAGTTTGTAGTTCACTTTAATACTTTGCAGGTATGAAGAGATATAAATGATGGTGAAACTACCTAATATTCTTGTGCACAGCTTCATCATTATTTCTTCATGTCTAAACAAAAACTGCTGCCTCTCTACTTGCATCAATTCGTGTAACTTGTTGGCTAACAGTAGACACTAAAGCCTTACTGCTTATTCTCACAGTACTTCTCCTAACCACACAGAAGTTATCACTCTGTACATAAGTGTTCTGGCATTAGTTAGTCCTAGATATCCCATGTGGCAAATACACAGAAGGTACTTAGTTGGTTTATAACATTTTGTTTCCAAATCATGTAACTATGGTATGCACCTGGGTACCACCATCCACTTCCCCACAGCTGCAAGGCTCTTATATGAAAGTTTTCTTTGTCATTCACATTTGAAATAATGCTACTATGTGCTGCTAAATACAGGAGACATCAGGGCTCACATTAGAATCTGAGAGGATGAGAGAGCTCCAGTCAAGTTATAACTCAGTGGTCAATATGCTGCTACAAGAATTAAAGCAACCGTGGCAGAAACAGGGATGGGGAATGGAAGTTTCAAAGCTGTTACCCATTATCAGTATGTGTGGTTCACACACATTGCACCAGGCAATATTTGCACAGGAGATGGGCTGCAGCACTCCTAGCATCTTCAGTAACTATGATGTATGCCAGAAGAGTATAGAAATTAACTCAAGAGTATTTCACCAGTCAATGCTGGAATTAAAAGATCTGGTATGTGTTTTCATTACAATCTGAGTCAGGAATCAGGTTTTTTGTGACTGAAGTCATACCAGTTCCTTGTGAAATAAGACCATGTTCTAATGCTACAGGCATTCTCTCAGTCACTTACTGTCCTAGGCATCAAACTGTTCTTCAGCAGCTGTAGTTACTGTTCGTGCCAAGCCAGTACTGCATGGATGGACAAGAACCTAGAATGGGAAAAAAGAAAAGTGACAAAAAGTGGGACATAACCCAAAGCCAGAGTTCTTATTCTTGAGCTATATGGTCCCTTTGTTATGGCTAGCTGCCAAAAAAGACTGGAAAATTAGGGTATTTTTAATAATTTCATCAAAGGAGTTTTACCATGTGAAAACTATTAATTACAACAAGGATGCATTGGGGCCAGAAAATACTGCATTACAGATTAGAAGGCATACCCGGCAATCACAGGTTTCATTGGTATTTTGGGTTATTAAGACATGATATAATTAGAGTAAAGTAGATATTATTTTCATAATTTTTTACAAGGTGGATATTAAAAAGACTTTGTACCAGATACTACTCTACTGTCTAGAGCCAGTCCTTGACACTGTGAAACCACATGTAGAACTGAATAATGACTTTAAAGCTATTAGGCAACACAATAGTCTAAAATCTATGTAATGCCTTACTTATAATTTAAAAAGAATCATTGGGTTAAATCCAAAGGTTACTGAGATGTGCTTTGGCAAAAATTCTTTGGGTAGATTCTTGAGATTGGTTTGTACATTTGTGCATGCCTACAGACATGGAAGACTTTTTAGTTTATTTTTCCCAGAGCTATTGATTTAAAGTGTCTGTAGCAGAATGAACAGATAGTGTGGTATCCATTTTCAGGGCTATTTTTCAGTCTCCTGTGATCAGGTGACCAAGACTTAGTTGAAGACTTCTTAAAACAAAATAAACCACAAAAAATGGTGCTGCAAAATAGCTTTTATTTTTATCTTGATATTTTAGAAGGTGCTGTTCTTGGGTCCTTCCTTAGGTTGCCACCATTATTCCTCACCTCCCTGATTTGAGTTGCGCAAAAAGCTTTATATGACTTATTTTGGTGTTTGTTTTTTCTTTCCATTAAACCTTGTAGTCACAAAGAAAATTTTGTCCCTTAGATAAACTAATTTTCCTTCAAGTTTTGGTGCAACTATGAAAAAAAAATCACTTAAAGGACATACAAGACTTGGCCTTTTAAACAACGAACTCGGAGGAAACCTACAACATGTAAAATAATAGACAGAAGTTCCAAATTAAAGATACTAAAATTCAGTTCTTTCTGAGCTGTGCTCAGAGCAAGACTCAAGCTGAAGGGGGGATATGACTGCTAAGGCCCACTTGAGATGAAGGGGTAAGGCAAAGTCGCTGCAGGGCTGCTCCAGCTGTTTGATGAAGGTTGCTATTTTGCTGTTGTGCCATCTAGGGATCACGAGAGTGCAATGTCCAGGGGCACTGTCCAACAAATTCGGGGCCTGGAAAATTTTGTATGAGCCTCAACGACTTTTATTTTGAGGATAACTTTAGACAGCTGTCACATCTGCTTTTCTGCCTCCTGCTCTTGCATTATGCAAAGAAGGAGATGGGACCAAGGCTGGCCCAAAAAGATGTTGTTGATTTAGGGAACATCATTACTTACTGTTTGGGAGCTGTAATTTCCATACTCAAGAACAAAGAAGAATCCTTCAGAGTTAGACTGAAATAGGACACTACTATTTATTTCCTCCCTCTCCCCCCCCCATAACTTGAAGCTCTGAACATAACATTATCCTACACTGTAGGTCTACCAATCTGCCCAATGCAGTTTTAAAATTCTAGTAGGCTGCAAGTCTTAACTTTTCAACAGAAGAAAAAGACAAAAAGGTACAGGCATAGTGTTGCAAATTGTAAGAAACAGACAACTCTTACGGGGAAAGAACAGAAGACACGCAGTGCCTGTGGAATGGAGAGAAAAAGAACAATGAAGGTCATGGCAGGAAAAGTAAAATAAAGAGTCATGCAAAAGATTAAAAGACTGGCAAAGCTTCATACAAGAGCATGCAGGGCACACAGCAGTCCTGAGAAGGACTGAGAATGCGAAAAGAATCTGGCTGGCAACAGAAGGATGTTAGGCACTGTTGGAGAGATAAGGGACATCTGCATCATCTGATGGATAACAAATGGAGGAAGAAATACCAGAGAGCCTGGGTACATTTGGCATGGTAAAAGGTCTGGAAGATTCCTGAGATAAATAAATATGGAACTCAGCTGAGTGAGGACTGGAGAGATGTAATCAGTCCTCTGCTTGTCCACTGAGCACGCTGAGGCAGGCCAGCTTAAAGTATCTTTGCCAGGCTGCAGTCAGGAATGGAGAGAGGATCACAGTAAAGGTAATCCAGGATTAAAAAACAGTGGATGAACTAGTCTGAAGAGCAAGATAAGAATGTGGTCTATGGCAAGACCAAAAGTCAGGAAGGAAAGGGGTGCCTAGTATAAAGTACAGCAGTGGAGCATGTTGTAGAATCATAGAATAGCCTGGGTTGGAAGGAGCCTCTAAAGATCATCTGGTCCAACATTTCATGGGAAAGGGAGCCTAGATGAGATTATCTAGCACCCTGTCCAATCACGTCTTGAAAACCTCGAGTGATGGGGACACTACCATGTCCCTAGAGAGGTTGTTCCAGTGAATGATTGTTCTCACTGTAAAAAATTTCTTTCTTACCTCAAGATGAAACCTCTCCTGGTGCAACTTGTACCCATTTCCCCTTGTCTTCTTCATGTGGCTCCTTGTGAAGAGAGAGCCTCCGTCCTCTTTGTAGCTGCACTTTAAATACTGCAATACTGTAATGAGATCCCCCTGAGCTTTCTCTTCTCCAGGGATAAAATATCTAACTCCTCTTTCCTCACAGGGCAGGTTCTCCAGCCCTTTGATCATCTTTGTGGTCCTCCTTTGACCCTCTCCAGTCTGTCCACTTGTTTCTTGAATTGTGGCAACCAGAACTGGACACAGTACTCCAGGTGCAGCCTGATAAGCACTGAGTAGAGTGACATTATCACACCTTTTTTTCTGCCAGTAATGTCCCTGTGGATGCAGCCCAGGATCTGATTTGCCTTTCTTGCTGCAGTGATGCACTGCTAACTCAGGTCAGGTCAGGATAGACAGACCCATCAAGGAGTAGAAATAAAAATTTAGGAGTATACCATAGCCAGAAGTAATTTAACAGTGAAGGACAGCTATTGCCTAATGCTAAATTGGGGAAAATGTTAAATCGCTGGCCAGTTCCTTGTCGGTGGGGCTTGCTAGGCTCTCAGTCACTGCAGAGGCAGACTGCAGGGAGGCTTTTACAGGTTTTGCCTGGCCAAAACAAAAGTGGTCACCTGCCATGCCTTTCTCATGGTATATATTTCAGTGTATGCTCAGGTCGCATCTATAAAAGATTCAGTTCCAGTGAGGACTTACTTACATTATACATTTCAATATTTTAGTTTAAGAGTTGAATGACAAAAATAGGAATGTTTTCAATACAAGGAGCTTCAGTTCCTAATGAACATGTACTAGAATAGACACCTTTGCTGACAGTCAGTATCTTGTCATTTGCTCCCCTTAAAAAAATCTAGTCATAAAGCAGCAAATGCAGCTGCAAATAACTTTCAAACTATAAACAATTGAGACTAATACAGAATTTTTCAAACTGAACTACTAGCTCTTCCAGGTTTCAACAGTATTCAATTGCAACCAATTAGCCTCTGTTTTCAGAAAATATTCTTAAAAATACACATTTTGGTTCTCAAAAATTAATCAGTTATAAGCTAAGTAATTTTAGGGACAGTTGCATCAGGAGAAATGGTAGTGGCTATTTAACAGGTAAAAGCTAAAGTTCCATCATCACAAAGAAATTCCATGCTGGTTTTAAAAATTAAGAAGAACCTGAGACGAAGTAAACAGCTATGAAAACAAAGAATACATTCTTAAACTGTTAAGTTCCCCTTTCTTCCGTTTGTGGACTGGTCACAGACCTATTTTAAGTTGGCCTATGTGGGTGAGGTGAAACTAAAGGGTTTTTTCTGACTTACACCAGACTGTGAAGCACGTTTCTATAAGGTTTAATGATCAATGTTAGGAGTGTAGCTCATCGCTTGCAGGTGTGCCATTTACAAACCACAGAGAAGCATTTGCATTGAGATTTTTGTGTAGCAGCCTTAGCCTTGGATGCTGTGCATATTCTCCATCTTTGCTCAGACCAACAGGGCTCTGGCAATGCTTCTTTGAAATTTACTGTGTAAGTAAGGTATTGTGATCCAGCTGGCAACACGTGTACTAGATATAGCCTGTAGAATAGTTCCTTTTCGTCTGATATTTTTCTTTGTGGAAACTACAAAGTATTTTTTTGACAGAAGAAAGAGACTCTTCTTGCCCCCTGCTAAGAGATGCTGCTACCATTAGGTCCCTATGAGTGGAAGCAGCAGAGCAAGGAGCACATTTCTTCCTGTACATGAGCAGTGCAGGAATGAATGTTACTATGGTCTCTGCAGCACATTGGAGGCAAAATTGGGACCAGTTTAACGGAAGATACACAAGACATTACGTGAAAAGGCTGCATCCCTGCAACGTGATTTAAGTGGTGGGCTTGGCAGTGCTAGGTTAACAGTTGGAACTGATGATCTTAAAGGTCTTTTCCAATCTAAACGATTCTATGATTCTATGGTATGTCTACTAATATAGACTTTCTGTTGCTGATTGATTACATTTATAATCAACAAGCTAATTAAGTGTGGTCAGCTTAGTCTTCAGAGCTTTTTCTAACATTAATAAAAAGTCTAATAGTAAACATTATTTAAACTTAAAAATAGGGAAACTGCCAATAAATATATACTGTAAGTCAGAATTGCTAGATAATTGACAAGGATGTGAAAAAGCAAAGCATATTTGATCAGCAAAATTAGGGATACAAGAAGGAATTTAAGAAAAATTAAGTAAAAAATGGGTTGTGAGTATTGCAGTCCCTGAGTGATTTGAAATATTGCAGCTGATAATAATAATGCAGAAGAGCAGATCTGTCAAATAGGCAATTTCATCCTTGAGAATATGATGGACGATGTAATAATACCAGAGGATGTATATGAAAACTACTTTGTCTTCCAACAGCAATTAATAATGGTATAAAAAAAACAGCCACTGTATTCTAATAGCTTAAAGTAATTAATGCTTTACCACTTGCATCCTGGAATTTTAGATGAGCTGACCAATTAATGCATTGAGCTCACTGACCAGAGTTTATGCTGCCTGATTCTACTTACTCGGTGAAAGGTACCCAAATTGAAATAGTATTACCTATAAAAAAGGCTAACTTCCTAAGAAACAAGGAGAAGAAATTACAGCTTTTATGACTGCAGTTCACAGTCTTGCTGAATCTGGAATTGGAAAGGACTTTGGTTCAGTTATCTTGGACCTACATATCCTTAAAGTTGTATGCAACTGTAGGCTTTTCTTAAATTCCCCTTGATATACTCTTCCTGTGCTCATCAAGCTTTTGCTGACTGAACTGGCTTCCATTCAGTATGTCACCAGCATCAGAACATTTCAAAAAAGAAAACTGACTTGTGACAGCATTGCCTTTGCCATACAGATGGTGCATTTGTTTGCAGCAGCAGTAAAAGTGAACACCATGAGTGACTCTGAACAGTTCTGAGATGTTTTCAACAGTGGCCCTTTATTCTAAATGACAAATGTGAATTCAGGAAAGAACAGATAACATCTGCTGAACACATAAACCAGTCAACAGGCAAGTCAGTGGAACACAGACGGACTAAAGCCATTATTCACCTTATCTGAATCCATGGCATTTCTGCTGAAATTTCCTAGATATAATAAATCATACGGGAAAATGGTCTCTGAGTGTAGCTCATCTAGTAAAATCCATAAGGGATCCCCTTAACTGTCAGAAGATGAAAATCTGAGAAAACAACAGAACGTATTTAATAAAGCAGAAGCATCAATTGCATGTTGCCTTGTTTTGGCACAACACACTGTAAGCAATTCAACAGCAGTAGCAACAGCTGTATCTTGCGGTCTGGGAACAATGCTCGCACAGGAGCCATTGTGGACATAGAAGAGGAATGCAAGCAAGTGAAAGAGATGCTTTAACAGTTACTTCTGCTTGCAAATATCTCAGTGAATATTTATTCAGCATTGATTTTAATACAAGAATGAGGATCCAGTGCTTGGATTCAAAAGCACCGAATAACCTTCCACCTGAAGTTCCAAGATCTGGACCAAAGCTGATACGATTCTCTTTCAAATATCAGCAAGTAACAAGGAAAGTACGCAGAACAATCCCAGTCAAGCAGCTGCCAAAGTTAAAAGAAAGATTTCACAGTGAGCTTTTTTCCCAGATTTTTTTTTCTGACTTCGTTCTGAAATCATACCCAGTATTTCCCCAACAACTTCAACCAATTACATATAGACAACTAAAAGACCAGAATTCTTTTAAATACATCTGTGCCAAGGTGGTGTGGTTAAAATATTCTTTTACTAAGTATATTACCATATAGGACTTTTCATATGGACACAGACTTAATTCTGAAAGGATGGCACGTTTTGATTCTTACAACAATTCAACAGAAGATACTTTCCAAAACTCATCAAGATTGTTAATGCATAAAAAGATGTAGGTTATGAGCTGACCAATCTGTATGGTGGATTCGCGTAGATACCTTCAGACCTTCAGACCACCATACAAGGATACAACAGAAATAACGGGGAAAAAAAAGCTATCTTCAGAGATGCGTGGCATACCTTGGCAACCAACAGCAACAGATGTTTTGGAGGTTTCTTTCTGTTTTTTATTTTCTGAAGACTCCCATGCATTTTTGTAGCAAATTGCTTTTCCACCTATACTGACTCGGTTCTTCTTCCACAGCTTTTGCCGCTGAACATCATCCTAAGACCATCTGAACTGTCACTGGCAGGACTTCTGTTGTGCAAAGGATGAATGGCACATCAACCTGTGACAATACTGTAATTTAAATCTACTTGGTCTAATCATAAAGTATTTGAAGATGAGGTCCCAGCACGAGGAAAGAAATTCAGCAGTGCAACTTCAGTGTCTGAAACAAAGAAAAACACTGCTTCAAGTAAGATTAATGAGAAAAGAAATCCTTGCTGATGCTCACAGCACTGCAGAGTTTGAATGAGAGGAGAATAGTGGTGAACGGGTTATTGGTAAAAGCAACTCGGATCAGCTTATTAAGGTGGGCACAAGTATGGCAGTATGTACAACTGTGAAAGAAAAATTCCGGGAGCAATGTTAAGTCCTACTGACAGAAGAAGTGAGAAAGTATGATCGAAAAGGGGTTACTGCAAAGGATACAGACGTTGGTGGGATGGTTGGCTGAACAGGGGTACCTGTAATGGTAATGCAGCAAGAAAGCAAGTGAAATTTTAGGATATACAGAAAAAATATCAGGCATTACCTTACTTTAGTAAGTGGCAAATAGCGTGACTGTTGTTGGCGCATTGCACCTGTTTCTGATGTCCACGATTCGTGAAGCATGGAGATCGCTGATAAACCGGAGAAGCGCTACAGTCACATAACATCCATAACAAAGAGTAACATTTTGTGAGTCTTACATACTCAAACAAAACAGAACTTGGACAGGGAGATGGGAAAAGGAGGTTTAGTAAGTTACAAAGGCTGTGATTTAAAGATAAATTTCAGGTGAGTCAAGTAATCACTAACAATTCAGTGAAGACTATGGTGGATTTTTTTATCACTACACATTTTCAGTCAAGACTGGATGCTTTTTAAAAATATCTGACCTGGGTCAACCAAGAATTAAGCTAGGGGAGTCTATGTCCTCCTTTATAATACAGTCAGACATCAACCATCCATTCTTAAGCTATAATTTATCAATTTTCCAAATTACAGCAAATCAGGTTTTTAGATTCTTCAAGAGCATTTATGCAGCTATGTGAGCATTATCTATTGCATAAAAATGCAAAATATTTATGCATTTTGTGATCTTTCAACTGAAAAATATTCACTGCCATTTTAATGAAAAGAAAACAAATGATCATTTACATACCAGTTGCAAAAGCACTTTGATATCCTTCAGCTATTGCTATCTACCTAATGATTTACTGACTAAATAGGACTGATAATTTACTTCCTAAAGACATCAAGAAAAGATTGTCAAAAGAAGATCAGCGCAATTTGCTTATTACAAGTGTAAAGACAGAGACCTACTTGGAAAATATGGCAGTAGAGTTAAACCTTTATGGACAAGATAAAGATTAATGAAAACGAAAGCTAAAGAATAATAAAAGCAATTATACTGCAAGCAGAATGTAAAAAGCGGCTTCATTAATTTGAGTAAGGAGATGTTATTTGAATGCTATCAGGTTTTTAGCCACTTTTTTGTGTTATTCTAAATCCTAAAATAGAGGTAGTTTGTTTCTTTGCTGCCATACAGATAGACTATTTCCCTGGTTTTGAGTAAAATCTCAGGATGAACATTCACACCAAGCATTGGGCAAAGCTTTTTTAAAAAAAAGAGTGCAGAATGGATGGTGGTGCCCTTTGGAGTTACTCTGGACAATAAGAAATTGGGGGAAATTTGACATCGAGTCACGTGAGGGTTGTTCTTAAAGCATGAGAACATATTTTTCAGCTTTTCTTGGAACACTTATGCAGATTAAAAAAGCCAAGTGCATTTCAGTTGCTATCTCAGTTCTCAACATTTAGCACTTGATACACACTATTTTCTGTTAAAACCAACAATGAGAGCAAACATGAGAGGAAATGACCCTGGCTTAAACAGTTACCATACATCAGCTCATCTACAGAATTAGTAAGATTTAAATCAGGAGGAAATTTGGGATAGTCCTGTTTCATTTAGCCTGTAGCAAAAGAATCCAGTCAAATTCTTTCACATTTGCCACACCATAGTATTTTCATGGATGTTCACCAGGGTCTAGCTCATTTGAGGTTATTTACTTTGCAGCATTTAGCCCCAAGTTGTATCATGGCAAGCCAAAGTACATAAGAGCTTGTCACATTGTTGCTGTAGGAAACACAATCTTCTGTAAAGTATTTCATGCAAAAGAATTACAAAGAATTTGCAAATAAGAAGCTGCTACAACTGCAATGCTGCTACTAAATGTGGGAAGGAAAGAAAAAAAGTTTAAAAACCTATACAGCAACATAACATAACATAGTATGTATGGAGAGGGGTATGAGCCTACAGACCTTGACAGGACAAGGGGTGATGGTTTTAAACTAAACCAGGGTAGATTTAGACTGGATATAAGGAAGAAGTTCTTTGCAATGAGGGTGGTGAAACACTGGAACGGGTTGCCCAGAGAGGTGGTGGAGGCCTCATCCCTGGAAACATTCAAGGCCAGGTTGGATGGGGCTCTGAGCAACCTGATCATGCCCCTGCTCACTGCAGGGGGGTTGGGCTAGATGACCCCTAAAGGTCCCTTCCAACACAAAGCATTCTATGATTCTATGATATCCCTCCTGCCAAGCACGGGTTGCTCTCCTGGGTGCAGCCATGCCCTAGAACAGAGCAGCCTGGCCCTTCCTGCCTCCCCCTCTGCTCGATGGGGGCTATGTCAGACCTGTGCTAGTTTAGGGCAGATAGTGACGAACGCTTAATCGATGGGACACTGCAGGGAGACGATGGTCCTCAAAAATCAGGTAACAGGAGAAGGAACCTTCCCAGTGTGCATGGTCATTTTGGTCCCAACCGTCCTGCGTGCTTATTTACTTGCATCAACAAATTTGAGGTGACCCTTGAGCAAGCAGGTGTTCATATAATAAACACTATCACTAGGAGCAGTACTTACGAATCCACAAAATACAAGTTAGGAGGGAGGTTCAGGTCATCAACACATAGTCCTGAAACTAACAGTTGAGAACAACGCTTTTTATTCCTATAAAAACCATGCTACATCTCTTCAGGCCCATATAATTTGAACTACTGTATATATATTTTTTTTCTCTAGGACTTGTTAAGTTCTAGCAAGCCTGGTTTATGATTTTTCCATGTCACCCTGCCTTTTGGATCCTTTCATTGCCTCTCCTACAGCAAACATAAGCTTTGCATCTGTGTTTTCAATGATCTCACAGCCTACTTCTCCCCTTATCTATTTTCTGTCATTATAAAAAAAATTCATGCCAATTTGATTAGACTTCTGTAGTTCATCTGCTGCTTTTTCAAACAAGCATCTTTGTGCTTTCTTCCACGCTGTCCTTCTTGTCGAGAAGTCTTCTTTCAACAGCCACAAACCCAATTAATTTTCTTCATCAAATCCCACCTTATGTCTTCTTCGCCATGATGTATACACAGAAACAAGAGTTAGGCTGCTGGCGTGTTGCAAACTGTGCCTTCCCAGCAGATCAATACCCTCTCATTGTTTCCCTCGTCTGTCCATAGCCATCTGCTCTCTTTTGTCTTACACTTTTGAGCTCTTCAGGGCAGGAATTATCTTTTCGCCCTATATTTCTATACACTATGTCATCATAATCATAGTCCAGGATTAAGGCTGCTAGAGAGCATGATAATGCAAACAAATAATGATGAAATTTGCTCCAAGTTTGGTTTGTTTTTTTTTTTTTAAATCTAAGACCTAGAAATATCAAGTGGTTCAGCAAGAAAGTGACCAATTTCAGTGGTTTTCCAGGGCCTCTGAAAAAGGTTTAGAGCAGCAGTGGATGGGAATATTAATTCAAGTCTTTTAAAACAGCGCTGGGTCAGGCTCAGCAGGTCTGACAGGCTGTCTCCATTGTAACTCCCGCTGAAGGCAGCAAGAGGACTCTCCCGGGGAGGCACCAGGCCCTGCGGAGCCCGTGAGGCAGCGCGCAAGGGGAGCTACGCGATTGCCTGGCACCATCGGTGGTGCCTGGGATGCAGGACCACGTACTGCCATTTTCGTCATCAACTCTAATTCAAGTAGGCCGTATTTTGCCGTTTCTTTGCGTTTGCAGGCGAATGTCAAAAAAGTTAAAGGGCTGCAACACTGTACGGGGTCACAGGAAGAGAAAATCCAGGATTATTTCCACAGAAACCGCAATTCGGGCGGACTACTGCGGGCCACAAATGAGAAAATATAAACATGACAAAAGGCGCGTTGATGTGCCAGGGGCCTGAATTTCAGTTACCGCTGGGAACCCTCGTTCCAGCGTCCTCTCTGCGCCCACACGCTCGGGTGCGAGACCGTCCCGTGTCGGGGGGCGCGGG
>NW_009260837.1:2076478-2077131 GCF_000687185.1 Egretta garzetta | reverse complement strand
CGGGCGTCCGAGCCCCCCGGCGGCAGCGGGCACTGCCTGCCTCAGCTCGCAAACCAGAGCCGCGGCGTCAAATTTCCCAACCCACTTCACTTTGAAAGCCTGCCAAGATAGGTGAAAGACCTTATAAATATGTAAAGCAGGAAGTTCAAATTACACAGTGATGTAAATTCCCAGTGATTGATGCCCTTTTAAAAACAATAAAAATCCTCGAGAAAAGTACAACGGCGGCGAATCCCGCCCCGCTGCCCGGGAGGGGTGGGGGTGCCGCCCGGAGTTTGGGGGACGCATTGTACTTTTGGTGCGGATTTTACTTTGGATTTCTACCACTTCCTGGAGGCCGGGGGGAGGCACGGTGGGAGGAACCAAAAAACTCGGTGCCACAGCCATTTTGTTTGTGGGCAGCATGGTAGAATTCTGTCAGTCAGTATAAGGAGGGGTTTTTAAAACAGTATTTATGGAAAAACTATTCCTGCCATAACGGATGTATCTGTTGAATTTAGTGTTAATTTAGGTCTTTCAAAGGTAGGTATTTATATTTGTAAGTAAATCGAGCATTTGTGGGGATTCCAGCCTCCCCACTTTCCAGGAACCATGGATTTTGTTTCAGGCGTGACTGGCTTTTTCAGGCGCTGGGAGGTGGCTGGCGGGGGGGG
>NW_009260837.1:2075272-2076213 GCF_000687185.1 Egretta garzetta | reverse complement strand
GCATCGCCCGGAGACCCCGGGGGAAGCCTCCTCCTTCCTCACCCGGCGATCCTGGCGGGGGTGGAAGGGGGTGTGTGGAAGGAAGGAGAAAAGGAAAAAAAAAAAAAGAGAGAGAGAGAAAAGTCTCACTTTTTGCATTTGCGAAATATTTTAAGGATGTTCGGGGAGCCCTTTGCGGCATGGAGGTGGCTGGTTGTGGGAGAGCGGGTATGCGGTCCATATTGCTACCGCCGCCTGGCACGGACTGCCTTCTCCGAAGGTAAGTTTGTGATTTTAACCAGAAATATTCGTTGCTGGGTTTTTCTGGCGTGTGTCGGTGCTGTGGAGGGCGTTCGTTGTGTCGATGAACAAAACGTAGCCTTGTATTTTTCTTAGCGTTGATCTCGTGTGTATCCCACCCAGCGATGTCTCCTTAATAGCGACAATTGCTGAAGACAGTTTTGTTTCCTCTTTAAAATTTTATACACGCGAAGCTGAACAGCAATTTAAGTTCAATTTAAGAGTACAGGAACTGGGGTGTTTTCCAGATGGACTTCGGTTTTTTTTTTTCGGTTCTGGCTTTTTGT
Source organism: Egretta garzetta (assembly GCF_000687185.1). NCBI lineage: Eukaryota > Metazoa > Chordata > Aves > Pelecaniformes > Ardeidae > Egretta > Egretta garzetta. The sequence goes on along the minus strand of NW_009260837.1, from coordinate 2,075,647 downwards.
TCGGGGGGGGTTCTTTACCGGGTAATAAACGGATCCAGGACCAAGTATGTGTCTGCCTTTATAAATACAATGCAGCTCTAATATATACAGAAGCAGGTTATGTTGCTGCTATATGGTCTGGTCGTGGCTAAAAGAGTTTACAATGCCATTTGTGATGGCTCTTGATGGATTACTTCAGTCTAAAGTACGGGGGAAAACTGCCCTTGGTATGGTGGAGGTGGAGATTGACATCAGAGGGTTTATATTAAGTTGTGTCTCTTACTAAACAGTGACCTTTTTGTTTACAAATTAGCACTCCCATGGCAATTAGCTTAAAGCATTAGTTATATAAAGGTTCTTATTTCAGCACACTTCATTTAGATGTCTTGGTGGGGT
>NW_009260837.1:2060845-2075193 GCF_000687185.1 Egretta garzetta | reverse complement strand
TGCGGGGGGCCGGGGAAGGTGGGGCGCGGTGTGCTCTATTGTATCTTTGCCTTTTCTCTCTATCAAAAGTAACCGTGGATTAGTTAGAAAGATGATTAAATTCCATCTCTGAAAAAATCGTGGTGTTGCAGGAACTACGGCCCAAAACAGGCATGACCTCACCCTTTCGCTGGTTTGTGTAATGAAGCAGATTTTTTTTTTTTTTTTCAATCCTGTACCTAGAGACCAGTTTTCTTCAGTAATGAGATTTTTCGGCCCCACCCCCCAAATGATTTTACAGTGGCTGCAGATGAAAGGGTTTTAAGTGATTTTTAGATGCAATATGGAAGGCTTTGGCACACATTTATTGTGCAACTAGTCCATTGTTTGCTTGTTGTGAAGTTGAAGGTTCTATTCGCTGCTGGTCGTTAAACCGTAAGGTCCCTCCTGCTTCCGTGCTTGCATATGCAGATTTCTTACTGAGGTCTATAGGAGTTTGGATTGTGTATGAATGTGGGATTGTAAAGAAGGGAAAACCTACCGTAGTCCTTCAGATTGTAACAGGATTCACCTGAGGTGGGCGGGTTTTTTCGTTCCTGTTGCTAACTGGAGCATGCGTTTTACATGTGTTTATAAATAGATACATATTAACGTGTGTTGTTTTTCTGTTGTTACAACCTGCAGATTGCCTCGGTTCTAAGTGCAAATGTTTTAGAAGGCTTTCTGTTAACATCCATGTTAGGTGTTTAAGAAAACAAAAGTGATTTATGTTCTAAGAAGATGGGTGGGAAAACATAGTCAAGCCTATGATCAGAGCATATATTGAAAAACTCAACAGGTTCAGGAATAAATATAACATTAAATTTAACACATTTTTAAGGCATCAATGTGCCTATTATCATGGAGTGATATGAAGCTGACAATTTTAGAGACCTTTCCATCTATTTTACATTGCAATGTCTTCATTATTTTCAAAGAACAAATTTGACAAATACTGGACTGTTTGAAACAGTATCTAAACTTCTGGTGAGTGTTTTAATCTTCAAAAATGCATTTAGATTTTGTTTTAAAAGGAAGTTTGCTCATTAAGGTATTTAGTTTTATGGAAACTGATATACAACTTCAAGCAGATCTCTGTAATGGTCTCCTTTTTTCTCTTTTTTTAAAAATTTTTAAGGAAGGTAAAATTTACTTCTATCTTAGGTAAATATATCTTGTAACCTTCTTCCAGTAAGAGACATCTATATCCAAGAGAGCAGTCAGCTTTCATCATCTCCCTTCTGTCAGACAAGAGCTGCTTTTATGAAGTCTGGGCTGGAGCAGAGAGTCCTGTTGGCTTGTGACCGTGCAATACGGCCACTACATCTTCAGTGTCCTGGTACAACTCTTAGGTCTTGAGGACAAAGTATCAAGATATGGACCTTCTTGAAAGTGTGGATTTTGGACATCTTCCATCTCTGAGATGGAAGGTCACAAGGTCACAGGTGGGCATTTAGGGTTATGCCAATGGAAGTAGAGCCAATTTTTGTTGAATCTATTACAATAATCATAAATCTTAAGAGAATCACTGGGTTATTTACATCTGAGTAATTCTGATACAACTTTCATTTTCTTCTTTACATCGTGTAGACCAATGTTCAGTTTGCTCATCTGTGGTCAACAGTACTGAGCAAATGATAAACCACTGAAGGTAATTTCATGCTCCTGCTCCTCTTGTCATCCTGGACTATGAAAGTGGTGATTTCTTGTGACTGCAGCCTGTGCATGAACCCATTGCTATTGCTCTTGCTGCTCAGAGGCAGCTTCTACCTCAGTGAAGTCTTCAAGAATGTGAATAGAAACTTGCTTCACACTTGCTCTTCTTTCTCCCATTCAGTTGGGTCTCCTCTTCAGCATTGGTTATGGTTTTGCAACTTTGATGTTTCATCTGATGAAAGTGTCATGTTCTTATTCCTACCAAGAAGTCACAAGGTGAAAGGAGTGAAGTGCTGATGTTTTGCAATTCAGTGGTTTCCTCACTTCTCTCCTGCTTCCTTTTTGAGCCATTATTGAACAAGAAATACTTCCAAGCAGATGTGTAGTCAGTAAGGAATAAGAATTGATTAAGATTTAGCATTCTCTCAAAGCTAAATAGCAATTAACTTACCTCCTGCATCTTCTGCAGAAATGCCCAGAAGAGTCATTACTAAGGGGTGGCTCTGTCTTCATTGTGTGTTTTCCCCACCCTGCTCTTTCTGAAATACCTCTCTGTGGAATACCAGCACCTAAAACATAAGAGATTTTTTTTTTTTTTTTTTCTTGGCGGGTTTCTTAACTTTGTCCCCTATATAATCCCTCCCTTTCTAAGATGGCAAAACTAATATTTTTCTCCTAATACAGTTTCCCTTTTACCTAGAAACTATATAGACTCCATACACCTTTCAAAGATACTTGGCTCTTCTGGCTTAAAACTATTGGAAGTATAGCATCCTGTAAACCAAATAATCTTTTCCAAGATCTTAACTCATGCTGACTGACCAAAATGTTCTGTGTGCCTTCATGACATTCCTCCTACCATTATTACTTATACTATATACCCAAGTAAGAGGCACATGGTGATCCCAGGCAGACTCAACCAGCTTCCAAAATTAGCCAATAATAATGTGAAGACAGTTTCCCCAGATGTGTGCTAGTGGTATAAAAGAACAATGTTTGGGACTCTGTTCAAATAAAAGCCATAACTCCTGCTTCATTTGCTCATATATCACTGCATTCTCTATTTTCCTATGGGTGATAACATACCTTGGCGTCTGGGACTCCTTGATGTTCCCTTTTCAGGCTTCTAAATTATTCGTTGTTTCCTGGATTCAACACTCAACAAGGCTTCAGGAGCGGGGGGAAAGGCGTCTTTATGTTCCAAACCTTGTGACATAAGTCTTGTTTCTCACCTTTCTTATTTCATGACTTTGCTATCTGTAGTACTCCACATCATATATGTCAGCATCATGTTACAGCAGTGAGTAATGTTTAAAAAAACTTGCTCCAAGGGTCACCTGTTTCCCAGCTGTGGACAAAGGATGATCTATTTCTTGCTTGCTGCAGACTCTCATTTTCTAGAAAGTTAGATCCCTCCACGCCTCTTCCAGACTGGTGTTTGCATGGCTTTTCAGTGTTACAAAATAATCTGCTTTACCTCCTATATGCCAGAGGAAATCGCTACGGCTAGTGCATCTTTCCACCTTTTAGCATTCTTCATATTTTTCCTCTTTTATCAAATAGCTCAAGAAGTTAATTCATGTCGTAGTGAAGAGGTCCAAATCCTTAAGACAATCCTAGATTTTAAATGCTTTGGTAAATGTATTGGGAGGGAAATACCAGTGCTTTGAAACAGAGTTTCTCTGGCTTGCTGTTGTGAGCAACAGAGCATGTCTTGGACGCATATGACCACATACTAGTGCCTTCAGCTCTTATGGGCTTCTTTAGATTCTTAGCTAAGTAATATTTCCAGCATACTGTGTTACTATGGGACTGTCCTTTGGCCCCAGGAGCAAGATAACACCAATACTACAAATTTCTTTAATTCCAAGTTTTGTTCATAAATTCCCTACAGATAATAGCTGGAGCCTAAAATTGGTGGTCAGAATTTGACCCTTAAAGTAGGTATTGCAGCGCTTTAAAAGTTTGCTAAAAATTACTCTTTCTGCTCATCTCCCTGTATAAACAAGAGAGAGAGATGGGAACTGCCAAGTAACGTGAATACTAGTCTTTACTAGTTGTGCAGGCAGTTGAGATGCTGATACAGAGGTCCCAGATGGTAAATGGAAAGTTGCTCAGAGGTGTACAATACCATACAATAGAAAACCATAGTTATGGATGCCAGCATCTATTGGTTTGAGCACCAGTAAAAATAGCGAGAACTCTACATGCTAGGCCTTCTGCAGTCCATGTGAATTCAAACCTGGAGCAAATGGCTTCAAATGGTGGGACGGTGACTCTCCATCTTCTGTTGTTGAAAACAATCCAGATCACTTTTGCTAGGGAAAGGGAAAAGAAAAGGTTAGATTTTACATGTTGAGCACTGGGATTCCCAGAGGAAGAGGGAGAGAGGTGGGCTGGACCTCATCCCTGCTCCCAGGGCTGCGTCATGGATTTCACTCAGTAACATTTAAATGTAAAATGTAGGAGACCCCAGGAACAGTGAGCAGAATCAAGGACTTGTTCCTCCCAGAGCAGCCCTCTTTTTGTTAGGTTCCATTTTGAATTTTCTCTGGGACCTGTGCTTACAAGTGTATGGTTGGATATCTAGGTAATGAGCCTGTAAGGTGGTGTTAACTCATGCTTCAGTGGATTAACAGTAAGCTATGCATCTGAGTAAATTGGAATCACTGTATCGTAAACACTTAATGTAGAACTTGCTTCACCTGACTCTAGATGAGTATTGTTAAATCTGTAATCCTAGTCATTGAAAAGAAACAGGTCAAGTAAATCACATCTTTAAAAAACAAACGACAAAAAGTCTCTAACAAAAAACCCCAAATTTTGGATTTCTGTTGGGGTATGAACCATATTTTAAACTTCACTGAGTATCCTGATCGGATCTCCATCCACCTAGCATGACTAGCTCAGATGTGAATGTCCTCAATTAATTAGATAAATCCCATGCCCCAGTGTTTGCTTATACTGACTTGCGCATGATTTAGGTAATGAAAAGTTAGCTCTTAATCCTCTCTCCCCTTCAAGAGCTTTAAGAGACTTGCTAAATGGAAGCAAGACCTCCGTGGCCTCACAGGTGTGTGCATCTTGAATATTCATTAACAGAAATGAGAGAGAGTTTTCCATGTTTGTTCAAAGAGGCTAAAAAAACAGGTGACTCACATCTGGGCCTTTCAGCATTATAGGCATCCCTTAGGTCCTGTATCTCTTTACTGGGAATCTTGGTGCTGCTATAACCTGGTGACTAAAAGGATAATTTCTTCAATGGGTCCTTTTACCTGACAGCTTTTCATCTGTAATGCCAGGCATAGACAGGGCATGTTACCTGGATGAATTGGTTCAGAGGTTTTTTTCTTAAGAAAATGTAAAATTTAATTTCAAATGTTACAATACAGAGCAGTTATGTTATTTCTGATGGTCTTAAAGGTCCATACAAGACAGAATATCTTGATGCCTTTAGACATGTGATTGTGTATTCACTGTTCAAGAGAAGTGCCACAATGAGCATCTTTCAAGGAGAAGCCATGCTGGATAACGGAGGGGAAAAAACTTACATCTGATGACTCCGCATACGCACATTCTGTTTGGTCTATATCCATTTATAATCACATAATGAATGAAGATTCCATAGGAAAGTATTCTGATTTCTTGTGTCATCTCTGAATCAATTCCCAAGATAAAAATTGGGCATCGCAGGAATCTGTGGGACTTAGAAGCTCTAGATAAGCAGACTTCCAGATGAGCTACTTCAATGTGACAAACTGTTTTCCTTCCTATCTTCTATGTTCTCCCCCAATTTTTTGTTTTTAATTAGGTCACATCCTTTGTGCTAACACCCTTGAGTTGCTTACAGATGAGATGAAGTTCAGTGGAGTTGGCACTTGTGAGCAGTACCTGGCTTGTGCATAGGCCCCTGTGTTAACGACAGTGGTCTGTCATCTTCTCTTGGTCAGATGAACAGAGTGTTAAACAACTGTAAAACCAACACATTAATTAATAAGAGAGTGAGAATGGAGTGTCTGTATAGGAGAGGGGCAAGGGGGTGAAAATCTTAATTGCTTGTACTCTAAATTATTTGAGAAAAATACTTTCTACTCAGTTGTGTTTCTTAGGTTGGCCTTACAGCAGACTTGGGGATTTCACTGTGGGGGAGCAGAAAATGCCAAACACATCACATCAGCTTGGGTTTTCTGAGCCCAACCACATTAGCAACATAGAGAAAATAATCTTATATGATTGTTCTATCTTTCTTTTCAGGGCAACTTCATATTTCCATCTAAACCAAAACATTTTCCCTCTCAAAATCTGCCCAACTCCCACGAGTTTTTTTTGCATTCTCTAAATGTTGAAAAACCTCTGAAAATTTATTTTCTTCAGGTTAACCCTATCAGACTTTTCCATTTTTATGCCTCTGCTATAATTTAAAATATATTTCTCTCTCAAAACAGTCTTATCAGATCAGTTTTGTATTCAGATCTAGCCTCCTCTGCTGGATATATATATTCAAACTTAGTTCATTAGCTTGTTTCACTAATACAGCATTATTAATTTGAGCTTTCTGAAGTGCTTATAGAAATGTTTGGTTGTAAATATGATCATGATTAGTTTGTATCCCAGAAGACAAACAATATCATTATAACATTCTCTCATGCTTAATTTAGAAGTATAACAGTGTGTAAAGGAATCCACATCTGAGGCTGAAAGAATTTTTGTGTTCCTGCAAACTAATAACATCAGACTTCTGGAATCCAAAAGCTGAGTTATTTGTGGTTTTTTCCTTTCTTTGGAGAAATGTATTTATGATAGTATAGCCTCTGTTAGGTACTTAATAACACAATCCTATTAATTTGGTCTGGAATTCATGAGGGTTTAGTCATAATGTAGGTACATAGGTAGATCAACAAACCAAAAAGCTTGATGACCCCCCACCTCCACTCCAATCTAAATGTATGCATTAGGAAATGCCTCTTCATTCCAAGATGCAAATATACTTTCCTGCACCAAAAGACTTCTGAAGCCTAGCTGATTCCTATCTAGGTATAAATCAATGTTTTCCTGAATTGTCTGAGCCAAGCAGATACACTACTTTCATTGATTCAGGAACTGCAATGTAAAGCATTTGACATTATAGAGTAGATAACAGCCTATAACCCCATGTTATTTAACATCAGCAATGTAATTCTGAAGTTCTGCAAATACTTGGTCATACTATCCAGAAGCTCTGAAGCACTTGAAACAATTTTCATAGATTGACTTGCAAGACAGAAATCCTGTCTCGGGAGTGTAAGCTATTAAAGTAAAGGAGTTGTTTTAAAAACAAAATTTTAAAAGTTAAGAGCGTATGAGGTTACCTGGATTGAATTTGCTATGTATTTGCACATACATAGAGCCACATTAACGGTGTAGTAGTAAACTTTCTAAAGTTATGCAAAGGAATGTAGCTTGTCCCCAGTATACTCCTTTATCCTGGGTTAGTGTGTGTACACTGTGGCAGCCCAAGGTTTTTGTAGTGGCATGGTGTGTGTGATTGTGGAGGGGTTTATTTTTGTCTGTTTATAAAGTAATGGTCAATTGAAGGATTCAGGACAGCAGGCATGACTGTGCCTACTGTCAGACCAATGTACAACCATCATTTCTCTACTTCTGTTTTACATTTTTAGCCTTCCACCTTATCCTATGCAGAATATCAAAGTAATCTGTACTCAGCTCTTTGATTAGCAGATTAGCAGTTGTGTTGGCAAGGGAAGGTGGGGCTTTTTTATTTGGTTTGGGGTTTTTTGTTTGGTTGGGGTTTTGTTTGCTTTTTTTGTTTGGTTTGGTTTGGGTTTTTGGGGTTATTTTTGTTTGGGTTTGGTTGTTGGTTTTTTAGGCTTTTTTTTTTTTTTTGCAAGCCCAATCCTTTGCTTTTTCAGCAAGAAACGGATAAGATTTTTGCCCTTCTGCTGGCTCTTCTACTGGAAAAACATAAGAATAACTTCACTTGACGCAGAAATTATTTGTGTGTTATAAACCAATGTTTGCAGAAGTCTAGGCCTAAGTAAGAGGTGGCTAGCCTGTGTGCCCAGCTCAGATTTTACCATAATAGTTTAGAGTAATTAGCATGAAAGAAGTATAAATTGTGATTTAAATACTATTATTATTGTTTTGTACTTCAGAATACAAAATGTTTTGGATAAAGGGTTAAAAAAAGTTGGAGCATAAATTCAGACAGTTTTGGAATTTTTTTGTCCCACCTTTTTCTTTTTTTCTTTTTTTTTTTTTTTAACTTTGTGAAAGGGCTAAATTTTAAAATTTTGTCTGTCTTACTTCTTAATCCTAAAAGATTATCTTGTGGAACGACCTGCTGGAGAAGATGACTAAAGCAAGAATTCAAGGTGTGTCGAGCACAATATTTTGGAGGGAATACCTATTATGGAATGGAAGAGTAGAGCAGAAACTCAAAAATCACTTATCTTTTAACCCTTAATATTCTTATGATAACTATTCTGAATCCAGTAAAACTCAAACAGGGAAAGATATCTTGCAAAACAGAAGAGCTTTAGCATAATTTTTGTCTTTTTACCGCTCCTGTATCTAACAGAGTAACTGCTTCTACTATTATGTGTTTTCCCTATGCACATAAAAACTGAAGTCTCCTGAAGAAGCCATATAAAAGAAGCTAATTCCTGTCTGACAGTACTAAAAAACACCTACAAACCCTTTGTGCTTTCAGATACATTTTAGACAAGAGAAAGGTAAAGCAGGCTCTATCTGTACAGGTGATGTTGGGACAAATGTTGAGTCTGCAAAATAATAATCCAAAGTCACTAGTTCCTCTCGCGGTCTTTCAGCTCCTCCTATGGAGGCAACTGCCTCCACCATCTTTAAGAGCTTAGCTGTGGTTGCAAAAGTAGAAATGCGGTAATGGGTTCCGCTGCTCCTCTATTAGCTTTGTTTCTTCTCAGTAAAAGAGTTGCTGGCTAGTGGGTTTTCCTCCTCTTTTGGATATAGCTCAGTGGCATAACACCCTTCAGCATCTTCAGGGAAACTAAGCTGAACCTGATCTCTGCTTTTGAATATGTATGGCTGACAACATGTTCCCCAAGTAAGATTACACTATTAAATTGGCATCTCACTCCTTTCGCTCATGTGGAAAAATACTGCCTGTTATATATGTGCTTGAAACTATAAAACCACACCTGTGACAGTGATATGTACTGTCTGAAGTAAAATAAGAAATCCTTCGTTTATAGACTAATTCAGACACTAGCCTTGGAGGCAAAAGTGTTAAAATATAGCAATATGAAGCTTGTTCCTGTTTTGAGTGTGTATTAAATTGCATATACAGTTTTTATAATTTTCAAATCCTTTTTGCATAGGTTATATCACTCCAGGCTACTGTATTCTGTAGCCTTCACAAACTGGATCACGTGAAGGAAGAGGGTAGTGGGAACAGAACTTGTAACACAGGTCTTTTCAGGTGGCTTTTCTTCTCATTTATGTAGTTGGGTTTTTTTGCTGAGTTGTTAAAGTATCTGATCAGAATCCCACTTGGTACTCAGTGCAGCTTCATGAGCAACTGTGCTGATACAAATGAAGGGGCAGCACGATGACAGAGGAAAAAGAATGAATGGCAGAGCAGCAAGCCGGACTGCAGCATCTTAAATCAGTATTGCTAACAAAGGCAAGGCATTACAAAGTGGTAGTCTCATGCGGAGAGCCTGAGGAATGACAGAGCATTTGTTCATTTCAGCCTATCTTGGTTTTGTTAGCATTACCTAATGCAAAATAATGTTGTCTTGCGATTTTCTGCATGTAGTTTTAAAATGTGAAACCCATTGATCACATGGCAATTCCTTATCCAGCTTTAAGTATGGCCACTTGCAACAAAGTGTTAAAACTTCAGATTTTCTTGCAAGAAAGCCAACTTCTGTGTTTCTTTCTGAAAGTTAAATACACAACTAGTTTTGAAATGCTGATTTACTGGTCATTTCTAGTAACGTACTGCTCATGAGTTTTATAGTGGAAAAATCACATGCTAATGTTTATAACACTTACGAGCTTCTCATTTTACTAGGCTGTTATATCTCCAAATCTAAAAATTTTTAGGCAGCTTCAGAATCTAAAGGATTATGTTTACTTATTAGCTGTTGAATGGTAGCAGAAATAGATTAAATGCAGTATTATCCCTTCTGATCTCTATTTGGTATTCTGCAGCATAGATTGGAAATGCTTACAAAAAAAATAGAAGGTAACTAAAAGATTTGGCCATGCAGTACATGTAAGCACCTGTTCACTACAGAAACAAAAGTTCATATATACATATATATATAAGGCAAATTACTTTCCCCTCACTGAGACAAGAATTGAGGAAGAGATTTACTTGGTCACTACTTCAAATTGTGATTCAGAAAGAACTTCAAACAAGCTTTGTACCTATTGCATCTCAGCCACGAACACTTAAAATAACTAAGTGAATATATCATACTGTTCTTTGAGATGCCAAAGCTATGAAACACTAAATTACCTTTCAAAAAATGGCAGAAGTTATCACACAGGCATTCTACACCAGTTTTGTAGTATGGTGTCTGAACTCTTTAAATATGTTTGACAGTTCCATTATCTCTTTTAAAACAGACAGTTGACACCAGAAAATAAGGTGAAATTCACTATGAATTACATCATTTATGGTTGAAATCTTCATGCTGATAAGATAATTTCTCTATGCATCTACTTAGTACTGTAATGTGACATTTTATAAAATAATGACGAACCTCTGGTGTCATATTTGCCTACATTTATCTAATCTTAATTCAAACTCCAGGTAGCTCACTGAGATGATTTGAAAGAATATAGTTATCTGTAATAAAACATAAACAACAAAAAAAAATAGCTGAGAAGCAAATTTGAACAGAAGCATCACTAGCAAATGCAAAACAGGAATGGACATACAGAATCCATAATAGCTTACTACAGAACAAAAGAGCCACCTATATCTTTCCAAATTCCCCTAAGAGTAAGTCATTCTGGAAAGAAACCCAAGTATGGTAACTTCATAATGTGTCATTTCTTAATACTTGATTATTGAAAGTGGGGGGAAAAAAAAAAGACCAGTGATACTTTTTACCAGTTCATAGTAGTCAGCATTTATGGAGATAAAAGGCAAAAAGCAGGTCAACAAAATTGCTGTATAAATAAACGATGAGTTAGTGAGCACTTCAATAGTAGAAGCAGGGTGTAAAGTAGTCCCAGAGTGAGAAAAACAAAAAATTGCAAATATTTATGGATATGCAAGTTAAGTGTATGGTTTAGTGTACTCATCATATTCCTCAGTTTATGAAAATACAGTATTATCTTCTCTATGTAAGAACTGTTTTTAAATGGTTGGCAAATGAGAAACATGTTTTATCTTTAACATGTTCTATTTTTAATTGTTGTCTGCTATAGTTTTAAGTAGGTACAAGAATGGTATGGCCAGAGAAAATGAGTGTATGTAAAGAGTCAAATGTACTTGATTTCTAATCCCAGTTTGACTCTGGATTTCAGTGTATCATTACTTTGGGGGGGAGGGAGAAGGAAGTTTAAAAGAACAAAACCAAACAAAACCCCCTCTGCCAGTGAGGCTGGAGAGTCGAATGACATCCAGTGTTCACTGTTAATACTATGTGTTGCTCTGGATATTTATTTTCTCAAATAAATAGGCTTTCCTTAAAAGTAGAACAATATATGCAATATCAGCCTTTATATTGTCCTTTATTTCAACCTCTAGCTCCTTTATTTTATACTTGCCTTTATATAAAGTACTTAACTGGAGATAAACTCCTAATGTAAAAAAATGAGAACAAGAATATTATAAAAGGGGGTTTTAGAAGTTGAACAACTGTCTCCTAGAATTTTATGTCCTTAAAATACAGAGTTGCTTGATTCCAGAAAGCAACAAAAATGACACACAGTTTAACGTATATGCCCTTTATGCATTTTGTGACTAGAACCGATGATTGCTGTTAAATGGGAGACAACATGAACTCCGTGTTCGGAAGACTACAACTCATGCTTAAAGGAACTACTTAAAGTCTTTGACTCTGAGGTTTTAATCCACAAAGCTAAATACTAAAATTTCTAAAAACTTGTCAAATGGTACACAGAACTTGCAAATCAAAATGCCAAGTTAAGTTTTTGGGCTTCCCAAACCCAAGTTAGATGGCATCACAAGAGACCCCTTTCTGTAGCTGCATGGATCAAGTTGTTGGATCTTAGCCCTTAATGCTCAGTCTGAATGTAGTACTTTTGAAGGTATATTGAAAAGGTTATATTTACCACCTACACAGCTGATGTACACAGTGCTTCCGGTTTAGTAAAGCTTGTTCTTTTAATTAAGTATTTTGAGATCATAGAAAGATGGAGCCTTAAAGAAATGCCTCCAGTGTTAAAGATCTAATTTAAGTGTTTTGTATGAAAAAGAACAGCAGTTCAAAGTGTGGTATTCATTATATTTCAGTTACCTTACAGTTCATTAAATTTCAGTTTTTAAAACAGACATAGCACTTCTGTACAACAACTGAGTTTACACTTACTGATCCTTTACTGAGAGCTGGCAAAGAGTATTCTGGTCATTATGCAAAACACATCAATTTTAGATTAACTACTGTCACAGTGCAGCACTGATGTCCACAAATGCAACATCAGCATTTTGGTAAATACTACAAAATGGCAAAACTTAAAATATATCTGCATATCGTAACTGAAAGGAAACTAAAATAGAAACATCAGTCTGCTTATGTTCTATACTTTTTTCCTATTACCGCCTTTACAGAACAGAAATTAAGGCTGATGTTGCATTGTTTTCAAATGTCACACTTTTTATTTTGCTAACAAATTAATTTAGGTAATTTTAAGGACTAATCAACTTCTGCTACAAAATAGTAAATCACAATCTATTTTATTGGCAAAACATTAAAAGTTGATGAGTCCAAGAGTTTCAGGCCAAAACCCTTTCTTAATGCATACTGTCCTGTTTGTGTCCAAATGTTATTGTCCATTCTGCTTGTTCTGCACTTCTCTCAAGCCTGTGGTAGGGTTAGAAATGCAAAGGTCAATTAAGGATAAGTTTAAATGTGAATACTCTTTCTTTATAGTTCAGAATATTTTCTGTACTTTGCTTTTCATTATATATTGTTTCTCTTTCATCAGTGGAAGTGGAGAGTTATATTTAATGGCCTTATTTTTTGCTTAGCTGCCAGGTATTTCATTTTCATTTAGTGTTTTAGTGTATTGCTACTTTTTTTTCATCATCATATCATCTGTCTGCTAGTTGGATAAACTAAATTATTCAGTATTTGTGGAAAACTCTGTAGATGTTTTATGTGCGACTTATTTTAGGATTACTTTAGGATTACTATTTCTAGCTAGGGTGTGCTTTAAGCTTTAAAATTAGCATAGAAAACAATATGCAATTTTAACATTTGGTTCTGATGTAACTACTGAAATACAAATGAATACGACACTCCTTAATTCATGCCACTATCTTTTTTTAAAAAGAAACAAAAACCAAACCCAAACCCTCTCCCTTATAAAAAGAAAAAAAAAAAAAAAAGTGTCGTTCTCCCTAGCAGCTGTCTTCCACTGCATTTCCCATTTGCAATACAGGTAGAATTTCCTGTCCCAGAGAGGTTGTGAAGTGAAATGACTTGCAGGTGAAACAGTTTGGGAGACCTATGGGGAAGTCAGACATGCAAATGGCTGGCTTGAAACTGCTGTTAACAACTGCACCTAGCAGTATTTCATCCAGTGGCTAGGAGCTGTTTAAGGTGAGGATGGTGGTATTATTATTGAGGCAGTGATGCAATTAAAAAAAAAAAAAAAAAGGCTTTTGCTTCTACTACAGAGATACCAGATTTTTAAAATTCCCAAGCAAATCAAGGCTTTTCTAATGCTTTTGTTACATTACATCCTCTTTCCGAAAGTTCTATTTCCCAGGAGTAATAAGTTGAACAAGTTCTGTCTACTGATTCTCATATAACAGCACAAAAATGTATTTCTTTAAACTGGGGGGATACTTAAATTCAAACAAAGCACAATTTTCTCGTACCTTTTAATTTAAATAAATATAACTTCAAGAAGATGGATTTATTCATGATTTAACTATAGAAAACTAGAATTGCATAAGAACATAAAGCAAGAACATATGTAAGCATGTGAAGGGTTCCTTCCCTAGACAGCTCTAGCGATGGCCTGGGCACAACGGGATTTGACATTTTTATGGCTGTGCTGTGAAGACCTGGGGTGGCACGTGGAGACATTACTGAGACCAGCGAGGAGCTAAATTTCCTATCTTCTGCATCAGTTTAATCAAACCATTGAGACGTAACCGAGCTTACCTAATGAGAGGCGCTCACGTTAGTTCTAACCTTTGCCTGGAGTGAGCTCGCTCCAACGGGTGACTGACAACTTAAATCCACGCACGGGTTAAACTAGTTCACGTGTCTGCACTTCGCTACCGGACCAAGTTTCCGAAAGCCTCGGAGAAACAGGCTGGCAGTGCTGCTGCGGGGGTGACCGGTTCTTACAGCCCTTCGCGTTGTCAGGGAGGTGCCCGCCTTTCTCCTCCGTTTAGCATGAACGCCGACTCGGTTCCGCGGCGCAGGGAGGGACCGAGCCCGGCGGGCAGGTGCTGCTGAAGGGGCAGGGGGTGCCGCCTC
>NW_009260837.1:2013295-2059242 GCF_000687185.1 Egretta garzetta | reverse complement strand
TTCCCTCGCCGGCGTCCCCGCGCACGTGTCGCGGTGGCGTGCCGCCTCCTGACGGGCCGTACCGCTCGGGGTGCCGCCGAGCCGCTCCAGCGTGAACTTAGCGCTGTGTTGCCGGCATCGCTTATTTTACTGCCAGAGGTAGGAGGTGGAAGGGTTTCCGTTTAGGTTTATTTGAAAACCCTAGAAGAGCCTTCAGACAGGCGTGGCGCGAGTAAAATTGCGGTGGAAGTAAAAGTCAGTGCTGAAATACTACTCAAAGTAAGAAAATCTGAGTTTGGAGGCCGAAAGCCTATCACTTCCCTCTCAGTTTTGCTGCCTTAGTGGAGATTGGAATTTAAACCTTTCCGAACATCAGGATCACTTAATCATTCACGCAGCACGTTACATGATAGGTGTAACATTCAGTAGCTGCTGTTGCTGAAGACCCCTGCTGAGGTGGGTTATTTGTTATTTTCAGTATTTGCAGATCTTTAATTATTTCCTTAGCATAGTTTCCCCCAGTTGAGCATTAAGCACAGCAAATAGGAGAGAACTATAGAAACACATTATGTAAACTGGTTTTGAAACTTAGTGGTGAGAACAAACGTGACAATTTCATAGCCTTGAGTTTTGCTAGCTGTCTGACTGCCATTATCCTTCGAAGGTGACAGGCTGTAAAGTTCCTGTTTGTATTTCTAGGTGTAGCAAACTTAGAGTTACTTCTCTAAAGCTTACAATACACATAGTCCAGTCTTCTCTTTGTGACCCTTACTGCTCTAAGTTAACTGATTCTGTGAATTTTTATGAAATGTCTTCAGGGCAAATGATTTCTAGAGAGTAGCAGTCTTCATGTGCTGTTGTGTCCATTCAGTAACTACTCTGAGGCTTTTCTAGTGTAACTGCCTACCATTTTAACATAACTCAATATTTCCAAGTTCTGTACCAGTCGTAAGTTGCTTTGAACATCCGCTAAAATGTATATTGTGAAGTGGGTGAGGGGGATTTGTTGCTGGGGACTTTTCTGTGTGGTGGTTGGGCTTTGTTTTTTTTTTTTTTCTAAATTTTGTGAAGTGAAGGTGCTCAAAACGTTAGCGTGGTATCTCTTTAGTGTAGTATTTAAGCAGTAGGTAGCAATGCTTAGATGCTCATGTTTATTTTGAGACAGTAGATTTATTCTGAATTGTACCTGTAGATTCTGTAGAGGAGAGAGTGCACCCTTAATTTCCACTTGTACCAGGATTTTAAATTTTATGTTTGCTGTGAAACTTGCTTGTCGAGTTTATTTCTCAGTTAAATTGAGCAAGTGTGTGTGCATTTATTTATGTAGAAATGTCAGGTTGCTATTTTTCTCGGTTGCTGTTTGCCTGGCAGTTAAAAGTCTTCAGGCGAGAAAATTACCTGGGGTAACTATATAGCCTCTGTAAACCCAGAGATACGTGTCCTAGCTGAGGAAGAGTAGTCATGGGCAAGGGAAGACTTTTAAACATTAATTATAAGACTTGTTTCTGTGGTTAATATGATGCTTTTGTTTACTAAATCGAGCTTTGAGGGTTAAACTTCAGAGCTGTAGGTGCAAGTAGGCACTTTACACAGTTAAAGTTTGCTCATGCCTTTGTTTTAAATGTATGTGT
Source organism: Egretta garzetta (assembly GCF_000687185.1). NCBI lineage: Eukaryota > Metazoa > Chordata > Aves > Pelecaniformes > Ardeidae > Egretta > Egretta garzetta. Next base: position 2,057,632 of record NW_009260837.1, on the reverse strand, counting down.
GCACACACAGACACACCCCCAAGAGAAGAAGTTTGTTTGCTGTTGGTAAACACAGGTGTCTTCCTGAATCCTTTTCGGATCTTCTTACAGAAGATAGTTGATGTTAAACTTCCCCCTTCTTCTTTCTGCAAACTTGCTAAATTTCCTTCCTTCCCTCTTGTTGCCACCCCCCCACCCCCCCCCCCCCCAAAGCTTTCTCTTCGGTTTTATTCTGGTGTTAACAGAGACATAGTAGCTGACTAAAGTTATGGCAAACCTCACAGGTTTAATACCCTGCTACATTCTGTTTTCAACATGTTGCATGGCATGAAGTTTGGGAAAGTTGGGAGTTACTTGTCTTACATAGCAGTTGAAGACTTGAGTTAGAGGGTTTTTTCCCTAATACTTACGAAAAGAATAGATATTTTGTATTACCTATTTCTTTACAAACAGATGGCAAAGTGCCCATAAGAATCTAGGGGAAGGGGGTGGCTTCAACTAGCGTGAACAGGCATTTATAACTATTTTATAAATAGAATTCTAACATTGCCTTGAGTTTTGCATAAATGTAATTTTAAATGAACACATATTTGGAGTTAAGAGCTCTCCTCTTGAATAAATAACTTTCCCTAGGGAAAAATGCAATCAAAGAGTTTCAATATTCAAGCATCAAGTCACAAGATTCTTAAATGACTAATTAGTGGTTTGATGCACAAAAAAGAATCTATTTTGCTTCCCTTTCATCTTATCTTTCTTCCATCCTATTACTACAAAGAATAAATATGGAAAGTAGTACATCTTCATTATTACAACTGGAAACTTCAGTTAAGTAGTGATGTTCCGTAAGAGTCTTCTGAAGAAAAAGAACCTTGCTAAGTTGATCTACGTTCTAAAATATGCAACTGGTAAGAGGGATATAGTAACTCTTTAAAAAGCAGTGGCAACTAAGAGCCTTAAGGTAATGTTAATTCTGTTAACAAGTAGAGTATACCTTTCTGCTTAGTAAGTCATAACTTCAGTTAGTGGCTCTGTTTTGGAGGTAAAAGACTGTAGTAAAAAGCTCTCTGGCACACCGGCAGCGGTACTTGAAGTTATCAACTGATACTGTGTTCCGACAGTTGGTTTAGCTCCTGAGTTTCTAGGGTAAACACATTGTGGCTGTTGCCAAGTCTGTTGCTAAATCTAAGAAACTAAAAGCTATCAGGAGACATATGCATCTAAAAAAGAAAAAAAAGTGCCTTCAAAATGTAATGGCGCTTCTTCTGCAACACTAAACGTCCCCTGTATTATCTCAAAATCCTGTTTTTGAGCAAAACACACCCTTCGTGCTGTATTTTTGAGAAGCAAACAATGGACCACTATTGTTAATACAGTAATGCAGAATTGCTTAACAAGTCCATTTTAATTCATAACTGCCTGAATAAAGATGTAGATTAATCAGACTTGTTACGAAGGATTTTTTTAAAAGATGTTAATGTGTGGCCTCTTGTCTTGTGTTTTTGAGGGGGCTGCTGCTTTTATTTTTCCTTAAACGGAAATCAGATTCTAGACTGAAAGGAGACAGCTGGAAAAGCAAAGCAGAGGTTACTTCAGTTATTTGAGATAAAATGCTTTACTGAAAAAATAAGACAGACTGGAGCTTTCAGAACATGTTCAGTAACTTAGGTTTCAGAAAGAAAGCACGTGTAGCTTTACAGGCATCCTAGATTTGATGGCCTCCAACTGAACCAAGGAAAAGCTACACTTGTTTTCCCTGCATTTTTCTGAAAGGAAAGGAGATGAGACACACACTGCATCCCCAGCCTCTAGGTTCTCTTAGGTAAAAAATAGAAACTTAGGGAGGTTTTGAGGCTTTGTGGATAATTTAAAGCAAAAATTATGTTGGTGTAAAATTACTGTGAATATAGGTGGGTTTTTTTAAGAGAAGAAAAAGAACAAAACCATGTGTTTGAAGCAGCTCATATCAACATTCACAAGGCACATTTAAAGCAGGATGTGTGAACGTAGCTGAAGTAGTGCCTCAACAAAGATTAGTGCATGAGCAGAGGTACTTTTAATTGTGCCCTAATATACATTAGAGAAATTGATTACCTAAATAGGAAAATATGGCTATGTTGATGAAGTTTCTACACTTAATACCAGTCCTATGGCTATGGGCATTATCATGGGTTTGAGGAGTTCTTTATTTGTTTGGTCTTTTTATTGAGTGCATTTGTTATCCTGATGTAAATGCTGGTGGTCCTGATGGTCATACTAGGTTTTGGATGTTACATTTCAATTTAGTCTTGTGCATGTTCAGGCTTGTATAGGTTAGCTGCACATTTTCTATCGGGTAAACTTTTCTAAATCCCAGTGTCTCTGTCCTTGGTGTTGAGGCAGGAGAGAGAGTATCAAGCAGCAAGAAGTCCTGTTGTTTTATTGTATTACTGTCTTAACTCCCTCTTCTGACTAAGCTCATGGTCCAGTGGTTAATCTTTGCCCTTATCTTAACTCTGGAATAGGAGTTTTCTTGTCCTACTAGACTTTTGCCAGACTGATGCACTATATGGAGTTCTGTTCTTAAGGCTCCAAGTTCAAAATTCAAGCTTTCTTTCTAATTTTAGTTAGTCACTAATAGCAGATAGAATTAAGCACACAGAGTCTGAAATTATAAGCTGTACAGGTGTTCACTTAGTTCTTACTGTTTTCCTTTGCATATGTGTTGTGATGTAACTAACAGGTTGCACAGAAGGTGGAATTAAGTCTGTGTGTGCAATTGTAATTTGTAAAATACTGTTGTACTCTGTTTTGATCTCTGTAAATTCATAGTTGTAGTTATCTTCCCTGCCCTGGCTTTGGGGATGTTTAAGAAAATCTTACTTGGTAAAAGTCCATTATTAGATGTAATTTCGTGTCCGTCCGTCTGTGTCCCCCCCCATCATATCAGCATGATCTGTCAGTATTTGCTAAGTTCTATAGCAGACCTCATGAAGATAAACCTAATGTTCATTCAAATGCTTTGCAACGCTTTGAACATATTCTCTAATAGGTTGTCTTAATTTAGCAAATTAAGTACTACTACTAATTTGGCAAAAGAGCTACTAAATTTCCCATTTACCCAGTTTGAGTAGCCTCAAGCATCGCATCCTCTCCATAAAACTGCCTTGTGCACAGCTGTTGTAGATCTCTTCCAAGCAATACCTGCACAGAAATACACCTTTCTCATCCCAAAACCATGCTGGAGGCATTGGGAGGTTATTGTACCCAGATTCTCTTGCTGCCGAAACAGCTGGTTTTACCTTGCCAAGGAAAAAAAGCTGGTAAGGAATGTACGAGGAGGAACCCATATGTCACCATCTAAGCTGTGATGAATTTAAAAATGTGTGTGTGAAGTGCGTGCATAGCTGGGGTGTAGAGAGTCAGTGTATGAATGGTCTTGAATTACATATGTAGATTTCATTAAAAGTCCTGTAGTCTTGTTCTGTTCATGATGTTCTTGCTTGCTTAAGAAACTGCATTCTGTGTGCTTCCATAACAGTATGTATTTTCTTCTAATTAAACAGCTCTGTACATAGCATCTGAGTACTCTTAAAATAACCATTACCTTGCTGATGCATGATTCGCTGATACCAAGTGTTTTAGGATCTTGTAGGTGCAATCAGGATTATATGAATGTGAAATCATAACAGATGCTGTAACTGAATCATCAGTTTCAAGTCTGGATTTTTTTTTTGTTTGATGTAGGATCAGGAAACTCCCTATGAAGTTTTTAGCTTACTTACAGAGGAGAATCTGCACCACCACTCCCAGTTGCAGAAGTCAAGTATAATCTTAAAACAGATGAACTGAACTCCTTTTGTGGTCTCTTCTTAGACCAGAAGAGCTGAAACCTTAAAGGATTTTGAAGCAAATGAGGAGAGTAGAGACAGGGGTTTTTTGCATCCTCTGGTGCAAAGTCCTGCAAACTTGGAAGAGTGTTGCTTCCCATTTAGGTCGTGTCCCCTTTTCTGCTTGCTCATAGTAGGAGGCGTTAATTTTATATACCAGTCTAATCTTTTTTTATGCTTAATTTTAAACACACTTAATTTGTAGATCAGATTTCTAAGAGCATACATGTTTGATAATTTGACAGAGGGGAATAGGGAAACAAGGCAGTTGCAGTTTTGTCCAAAGCAACAGTTTACAAACACCTCTCACTTAAGAGCTGGAAGAGTTTTTTTCTATGAGCTATATAATGGCCTTAATTTTACATTTTAGTTTGGTATTGAGCTTAGCAACTTACTTCAGATATACCTGTGTGAAAAATATCTGAGATCCTCAGCCAGAGAATTTTGAGAGAAAAAAAAATGACAGCTCATCACAAACAGGGCCAAATTTCAAGTGTAAGAAAACTCCCATAATGTCAAAATATTCAGGTGATGAAAAGTGTGTTTTTCCCTTCTCTCTCTGTGCCCAGCTCCCAACTATATTTAGTAATAGTGGCAGCTTACCGGACATTTTACCTTCAGTTACATCAAAGCTTTCTGTTCCGTTGTGTTTGATGTTGGAAGGTGCGCCTGAATGTTCATGCAAGTTAGGAAGTCTGGTTGATGCTGAGGAGTAACTTCTATGACAAGCAATTTATGCACTATCTCTGACTTCCTAAAGAAACTGGTTAATTCTGTGATGTGAAGGCCACCTGTGCCAACAGTGTTGGCCTTTGGAAGTCAGAGGGATGGTGGTGGCATAGACTTCCATTACAGGTTTGTGGAATTTATCTGAAGCTGGAATGAGATTGCCCGTCATAGTTTGAAATCAGAAGCAGCAAAAATTCATGGTGTTCATCTAGGAACAAGTAGTATAGATTACACCTATGGGATTTGATGACTTCCTGGAAGCTAGCAGGAACTTTTCCATGTAAAAGTTGAGGAATCATGATAGTCGCCTGTTAGGCCATAGAGAAGTCAGGTACTACCTTGAAGTTGTGAGCAGGGGACTGCCATGAAAGTAGTTTGATAATGTGATGTTAGTTCTCTATATGGAGTCTGTTAAACATATAGTAATGGTGAAGGTGTACATGTCATGTGCTAAAGTAATGTTGAAAATACTTAAGGTTTCAGAAAATAGGGAGGAAGAGTTGGTTGAACATCAGTGCCTTACGCAGTTTAGAGGCTTCTCTGGGAAGTCCAGGTTCTGTTTGGAAATAATGGGGGATATACATTAACAACCTCACTTTGGAAGAATTTCAAGTCAGGACATTTGTATTCTGGGTGGAAGATGTTCTTTTTCTAGTTTGTTTATCGTCTATGAGTTATATATGTATATAAAAGCAATTCAATTCCTCCTAAAAAAAGCTGTTCCAGAAAAGCTAAGTGTAGAGCAGTCTTAAGGAACTAGTTTGATGTATGCACACTAAAATTGTTTTTAACCTTTTATTGACGTCCCAGTAATTGCACAAAGAGAAGCCGTGTAACCACAGTGGCTTTATGTGTAGCAGAGTTTACTACAGTGAAACCAATTATTTGTGTTCAGACATAAAATAAAAAAGGTTAGACTTGCTTAGTACTTGTTTATTTACAACAAGGATGGTTAACCATTGGAAGAGACTAAAAATATCTCAAATTACTTACATTAAGATGGGGGGGGCGGGAAATCCCACAGATAACTTCGTTAGCAGTATTCTTAATAGCACAAGAAGTAATACAACTGGCAAGGTTTTGGAGTTAAAAGGACAGGAGCTTATATTAAAGCCAGGCATGTATGGAAAGGCTTTACCTTCTGGAAATTTTCACAGCGTGTCTCAAGGAGGAGCCCCATAAGGTTATCTTCCTGGCTGTTTTTCAGATTTCATCTATCATATAATGGATTTCAGCAAAGGATCAGGTATTACTTGTATGCAGTGAAATATTAATAACAATAATGGGAAGGGGCAATAATTCAGCAACCTTAATGCTTGAGAATCAGGGTGATGTGGCTTTATTTTTCTTTTCATTTTAATACAACCTGTATTTTATTCCAGTAAAACTTAAGTTGTTCACAGGAACCTTCCTAATACTGATTTGTTTGGAGTAGAGAAAAAGTGCAACGCAGCAAGCCCTTAAATCTGCCAATGTTTTCTTTGAGTAGATCACTTTGCTTGTTGCTGTCTCAATAGTTGTGCCATAGTTATATGATCATATTCCTCAGAAATGTATATGCAGATATTTTAATGTCAATTTGTAAAGAGTATTGAGTGTGAATTTTGAATACCTGTAAGTTAATACATTATTTTTTCAAGTCTTTGTTTTAAAGGAATAGGGGTGTGTGTGTGTGTGAGAGTCTGCTGTGCTAGAACAGACTACTGTTACTGGTTCTTTTTCTACTTCATTTCCACTTTGGAAGAGGAAAAGCTAGATATAATATCAACAAATGCATCAAATGAGTAATGCATCAGAATGCTCTCCCTTCCACCAGTGTATGTGTATTTCTGTGTATTCAGCTGTCTGTACATTCAAGGACTAACCCTGTTCTGGGAGGATCCTTCTGGTTAAGCAAATACGTGAAGGTGAATTGCATGAATTGAGGATGGAATAAAAGTTTGAGAATTTCCTGGTCTGTCAGTCTCTGAGGAGGTAGTTTCAGTGAGAGAGGAAACTATCCTCTTCAGGTTTAAGTACCACTTCTAAAGATTTGTTTCCTTTTATTTAATCAGGAGTTAAGAAATTCATGCTTTTTTAATTGGAAGCTTTCCAACAGCTTTTACGTTCATGCCTTTATAACCAATTTCATGACTTCAAGGTTGTTCCTTCCTAGTTGTAAAGAGAAATCAATTGGAGATCTTGTAGCCTGCCTGGAAGACTTAGCAAGCTTACATTTGAGGAGAGAGATTTGTAGTGAAGGCTGCCCTTGTATATACATTTCATGCTATTGTCTGTTTCCTATTACAATTTGAAGAGTTCTCAGATTCTTCGCTGATCAGATGTCTAACTCAAAGCATGGCTGCTAGGAAGGTGTATGCTAGCATGGAAAGTTGGATTCTGCATAGGCTTCTGTTTCCAGATTTTCCTTTTCAAAACTTGTGGATTTTGCACAAGGCTGTGCTGTTATGCAAGTGTAATGATTGTGCATTGAAGATGCAGAACTTGTTTTGGAAGGGGAAGAAGGGTTCAAGTCTCACAGAAAATGCCTTCCTCTGTGTAGGTATGGAAACACTTTATACAACTTGATTTTCTTCCTCTTCTGTCTGTGCCATTACCTCTCCCTGTGTTAGTCTGACTGTCTACATAGTCGTAACGTCTTTTCTTTGAGGCGTTTCCCAAGATTTAGTTATTTGAAATGCCTTGTTCTCTTGTGATTCTAAATTCTCTAGTTTTGTTCTCCGTAAGTTTCTTTAAACACTGGTGATAAAATTGTATTCCTGGTTTCCCCTCTGCCTCTATATTTTTGCTTAAGAAATGCAGCTTTTAACTGTATGATAAATCTATACCCCTCACCCCCAATCCTGTATTAGTATTTCGGCAGGACATGTCCTGTGTGCCTTTCTGTCATTTGATTTTCAGAAAAAGAGTTCCGAAAAGTGGTAGAAAATAGGAACTGAAGTCAGGAAGAAGATTTTTACAGTATTGTTATCTGACTTATATCTAGGTTACTGAACTGTAAATATTGTATCCCAGAAAAGAGCTGAATTTAAAATGACAGGGTGGTTTTATTGGAAAGTTTAGGAGTAAGGCTTACAGGTAAGAGCTAACTGGAGTTTGAGCCCTGCAGAAATTTTGTATTTTGTACAGTACTGGAATCCTTGAAGCAGGTTACTTGCACAAAACTAATCGATCGTTCAGATGCTTATCGATAAATTTATGCACTCTCTTCTGTTTCTCAATAATTATATTATTTTTTACTTTCATGTGTTCTTTGCCAGACACAATGACCTTGTTTACCCTTCTCTTGCTATTTATCTTCTGTTTTGTTAGAAGAAAGTTATGATTAATATTGGTGCACTAGTTCTGCTTTCTGATGAAGATGCTGTGGTCTTAAAGTAGGCCAAGTACTATATGATACTGTTCAAATATTAGGAACAATGTAGTTTAATACTCACAGTCAGACTTGGTCAACTAATGTATTTCATCGTGTTGGAACTTCATGTCAATAGGCAAGACTATTTTCTTGCTGCTTGTATGAGGGGAAAGAACTTGAGCTACCAAAACTGAAGTAAAGCAGCTTCCCTTTTTTGGTCAGTAATATAATGTTTGTTCAGTGAGGAAAAAAGTACGTGTGGGAAATCAGTGAAAGGTGCGTGTTTACAAAGAGTCCCTCTGTCTAACCTGTCTTTACCAGAGCTGTAGGATAAGAGTGATTAACAGAAATTTCTGTTGCGCGTTCATTCCCTGTCTCCTGAAGGAGAGGTATTTCCTCTGAGTGTCTTGTCTTGAAGATTTTTAGAAATTTGTTTTAATGGTAGCTAAATATTGAAAACAAATTCGGCATGTCTTGGACTGGAACAGAAAGCGGTGAGGTTTTTTTGATGATCTTCAGGGTTTTATTGGAGGAAGTTGTTGCAGTTAATGCATTAACCTTTCTGTCTGGCCTGGTTTTCCATCGCATCTGTATTTTACCGCAGAAAGACTGTGAGCTGGTAGATGGTAGTTGTTAAATGTCTTTGGGAGCTTTAGCCAGCTTTTAGGTAGTTGGAGTGTGAGCTACAGATTGTCCTAGAAATAAAGACAAAACCTTAGCATTGATAAAGTCTGGGGAAGCTGGTGAAGGAAGAAAAGCTCTGAAGTGCTCCTAATACATTTATGTTACTGAGGGAAGTGTACTGCAAATTATCTACTAGCTATAATTTTGTAAGTGTAATGTCATGGGTATGTTGCAGGACTAGTCCAGTCAGAAGATAACAGTTTTGTCGTTGTATGGCAGGATAGTATGTTGTATCCAGTGGTTGGCTTAACTCTGTAATTTGAAAAACTAAAGAAGTGAGGTATCTGACATTTTATTTTGGCCTGTGTTAAATTAAATTGTAATTTCCTTGGTATAACTTCCTGGAAAAAAATAATCTGGATGATTTCCAATGTTAGCCTTCTCATGAATATCATTGTCCAGTCTCAGCAATGTTTGACCTCTTACTTGACCTGTGCTCAGAACAACTCTGGCTAAGAAGCACTTTTTTAGTTAATAGAGAAGGGGAACATCGAGCAATAAATCTGCTGGAGAGAGTCTGTTATTTCAGACTGTTTTGCACTGTGTTCAGGAGTGTATGTGCAGTTCAATTCTGTATATACTGGGTGTTTGTCTTGTTTTTGTGGTTTATTCCGACTGTTAACAGGGAGAGTGTGTGTGTATGTTTTGTTAGGCTGCACTGTAATTTCTCTTCAGATGGTCATAGAGCTAAATACTAGCTGAGAAGTTTACTGTCTGGATTGTTTCAATACTTTGCTCTTTCATGCTTGTTAAATATGAATTACGCATTCACATTACCTGAAAATGATAGACAGCATCTATTGCTGAGGATTTGAAGGAAGTCTGACCACCACTTCAGCAGATGGCACTGTCTGCACAGGTGGAATTGGAATCTGAGGTCCTAAGCCAGCTTTTGGCAGCAGTATCATTTTCAGAGATGGAGAAAACATCATCTTACTTTGGCTTACTGAATTGACTGTGCTAGGTCAAATCTTTGTCACAACAGTGAATAGATGGAGGAAGTAGAATACATTGTCTTGTGGATAGCTAATAGTGCTTCATAGGGTATTTGCCTTTAACTTACCAATTGGGAAAAGAATAAAATGCCTACTTAAGGAAAAAGTCTTACAATATCATGTGGTTGAGAACTTCAAGTAGGTAGTTATCAGAACAAGTGTGCTGCCAGAAATACCCAAAAATGCAAAAGATGTGAAAAATCTTGTAGTGGTCTTCAAGCTATCATTATAAAAAGTTCTGAAGTACTAGTCTTGAAGACTTTTCTTTCCATATTTCAGTGATGTCGTGTCAGTAAGCCTAAAGGAAACAGCCTACCCCTGCAATGTTGGGGCTTAAGTGTGGTCCTAAATACCACAGACACATCTTTGTGATAGCGAACTGTGGCAAGTACTTTGTTGTCTCGGTTAGAGTTTCATGTTAACAACATTTTACACTTATCCCTAGTTTTTCTCACCTTGCATTATAATGTTGATTTTGCTTTCTATTGATCAGTTACTACTTGGTCCTTTGTTTTTCAGCATGGGGGAAAAAAATGCATGAGTCATGCAGAATGATCAAAGCATTTAATGTGATAAGCAGTATGAAACTGAGGATGTAATTGGTAATTTAAAAGCATAACATGTTATGCACCTCTGAATTCTGTTCTATAAGAATGTGCAGTGTCAAGTTGATGTTTTTCAAGATGTAATGTGCTAAATAATCTTTTACTCATTAATGGCAGTATAGCGAAAACACTCCTTGCACAGAAGGGATGTGATGAATTCATGCAAAGTACAAAATCTCACTTGCAACCTCTGGTAGTTTACATGGCTCTAGGTGGTGAGAGGGAGAGGTAGGATGTCTAGCATGAGTGTGTTTTCTGAAGTCCTGTAAATGGGTTTCTCTGCTGATATGTGGGATATATTCTTGGACTTGGTATTTGAGAAGGGCACAAAGCAGTCTTAAGAAGTCTGTGTTACACTTCGGTATATTAATATATATATTATATAGGCACATTAAATCATGGATATTCATACCCACTGTAACTTTATTCCCCTGCAGCCAGGAATTGCCCATTAAGAATCAGTAACAGCCTCCAGCTGCACACATGGTGGAGAAGCAGGCAGCTCTGTTCTGAACCCCTTCCTGCCGGTCAATTTTTTTGCCTGTGAGAGGTGGAGGAAATAACATGTATCTGTTCCTTGAGAGATCGAGTGTGCTTAATTTGTGTTGTGGGTAGAGGCTTTTACTAATGGAATAGACAAAAAGAGTGAAGACCTCAGGAATGATGGAAAGGTGTGGAAGTTTTGTGTTGGTGTGCAGGTTTGTTGGTTTGCTTTTGTGGTGTGGGGCTTGTGTTTGTTTTAATAAATGAAGGTAATAAACTGACTTGAATGCTGGGTAAGTGAAAGGTGTTACAATACCACCACTTTGGGGGGGGGAGAGGCATGGGGAGGAGGGACACCACCACCACAAAAAAACCCCAAACCAGCAAAAACTTGGTTGGGCTAAAATTGACAGTGTGGCCTGAACTAACTTGACGCTATCTCCTTGTAGATCACATTCAATAGTCCTGTTTTGTCCCAGTCAGACACTTAACTCTCAGTGTGTACACAGAGAGAATAACAATTACAGTTATAATGCATTGAGCTTCCAAGCATTAAAGAAATGCTTGTCCTTACAGTAAATCTTTCCCATTCATCTCTGTTCTTTCTTTCTTTCCTTCCCTCCTCCATATGACTTTACTGTCTCTCACCTGTCTTAGTTGTTCAGTGTTTGTACCAGCCTTAAAAACGAGTTTGATCATAATGGCATGTAAAAGGTCATGAATTTGAAATGCTAGTCTGTCTTGTGTTTTTAAAGGCAATCTAAATAAACTCGGAGATTACAAGACACCAAGAATAGCTGACATATAAAGAATAATGATTGGGCACCTGACTCATAGTGCATGTAGCGCTTCTGTCGTTCAAAACGTTTTTACTGATCAGGAAACTCTTAAAGTTGCTATTTTGTCCAAGCCTACCATCCTAATACAGGCTTCTGCTCTAGTTAGCATCTTTGTGCATTCAAATGTAGCAATGTTCAGACACTTTTCTTGGCTTAGAATGAGCCATGTAGATTTGCAAGCTGCTGCAGCAGGAAATACATAGATAAGCTCATCACAGTGGTGTAATCTTCAGAAAATCTATTTTAAGTTATTCAGTATTGCACCTGCCACTGTCACTACTGAAGAAGCGCTTCTCCACCTTTGTGTCATCAGACCTGAAATTCCGATGTCTTGTGTCTTGTGAATACAGAAGCTAGGTCAGTTTAGTTGAAAAAGATTGGTAGGTTTTGTGTTTTAATGAATGTATTTTAACAAAATGTAGTTGACTAGAGCAATTCTGTGCTAACTCCTAAGTAGGTTTCTTCTTTACTAGATGCCTTATGCAGTACAACTCTTGAAGGTAGCATTTGTACTCAGAGGGGGGGGGGGACGACTTTCATTTTCTCAAATGTCTTAGCAGCTCTCTTTATACCTTGCTGTCTTGGTAGATCAAAAAGCCTCTTCTCTTACTAAGAGTTAAAAACTGCAATGAATTTTTTTTTTCTTATAAAAAAATTGTAATTTGGAGAAATGCGAGATGGGAACTTATGATACCATTGACACTGACTGTTATTCAAGGGCAAGGTTAGGTATAGTCTTTGCCAGCCTGTGTGTGTTTGTACAGCTCACGTTTCTGCTCATCACTATATGACGGTTTATTTGTGTTGTGTGTTATACAGAGGAATAAAGTACTTAAAATGCAGATATTATGAAGTCTACAAAAGCATGCTTGTTTAACAGACTAGCTTTTAATCATTACTGTGATTGACCATGTACTTTTTCTATAGACATTTCTTTCCTATAGCACTGAAGTGGTTAATTCTAAAAGGTGGGTTTTGTTTGTTCATTTTTGAAATCTGAAATAAGCTTGATAGTTTCAGGTGATATTCTAGAAGCTTTCTAGTTTGAAGTTTTTAACTGAACTGTATATGAGCTTTTTATATGGAAGGCACATGTGACTTCTTAAAAGGTGCGTAGACTGTTTAGGCTGTTGAGGGAAACTTCTTTCTGGTTCCCTGACATGAAATGCTGAGCCTTAACTCACAAATGAACAAATTTACACAAATGGTGATAGTTGGTTTTCTTGATAGTGGTTTTGCTCTCCCCACATAACTTGAATATTGTGTAATGTTCGGTAGAAATATCAATCAAGTTCTATTACTATTTAGATGTGAATGATTACTTGAGGTCATGAAACTGTACTTCACAGAAGAGGTAGTTAAACCTGACAAGAATGGTGTAAACTAAGCACTCTTAATGGGATGGTACAGCTGTTGTAGTTTTGTGTGTTACAGACCCCACGTAAACCCCATGGTTCACTCACTGATTCATCTTTTTATGTTACTTTTTGTTCATTTGCCTTTTTCCCCCAACCAGAAGTGAAGTTGTATATGTGTTGGATATCTCTTAAGCCTCTTTATTAACATTAGAGTTGCATAGCGTACACTGGACTAAAAAGTTCATAGAAAAAGTTATCAGGCTACAAAACACACAGACTAAAATAAGTGTGGCTTGCACTCCCAGCTTCTCATATGGTGGCTCAGGGAGAGAACAGCAGTGTAAGTATGGCTGAGGTTTTTGTGCTGTTCTTGCTGCCCTTGGTAGGGATGCCCATGGGCTCCTCTTCTGGGACGGTGTTAGGCAAAGTGGCACTCTGATAAAATCCACACTTGTCTTGGAGTTAGTTTCCAGAAGTGTTTCTGCATTCTTTGAAGAGTTCGGTTACTAGTAATACTTAGCATTTAGGTTAGCCCAGTCAACCAGTTTGGACATATATTTGTTTAAAGTCCTTGGGTAGTTGCATGATTTGGTGGTTAGATATCTGACCTTCAAGCTCTAGGTAATGTTAAGTTTTAGAGTCACAACTGCAAATTCTGAGGGAAAAATAGTAGCTCTGGGTAATCTTTTTGAGATCTTTTTAGCAAAAGAAACAAAATCCTGTTCTTAATTAGACTTGTTTTTTTTTCCTGCAGAATCTTTGAGCATATGTAGGCCTGAGAAGCTGTTGATCTCTGCAGTTTGTGCAGTCTGATCTATGGAAGGGAATGTTTTTAAGCCTTCAGTAGATTAATACTGGGGAGATGGAGGGACTCCTCAAGACTGTATGTTACGGCTTTGTTCCCTTGCCTGGTGATTCTGTGCTGCTGCCAAGTTGATTAATGGATCTAGATTGAGGTATGCCTTAACTGCAAAGGAAAAGGGGTTGGTTTAATGAAGATCATTTGAAAACCTGGTCTGAGGAACAACAACTATAGAAGGAGTGGTAGGGGGTTTTTTTTTCCATAGTTGCCAAATAAAACTTCGGGAGAAATGTAGCATAAAACTTTACTCAACTCAGTTGACTTCTTTTTAGGTCTTATCTACCTAAATGTAGATTTATAGCTTACCTTTAACTTCACCCAGTGCTGTGTATGGTATTCTACTATGGTATGTAACTGGAATAGCTGAGGCACCCCTGTCTGTGTTGGAACACGCAACCCTGTGTGCATGTGCGTGTTAGTATTGTTCAGAAGAGTAGTGCAACAGAATAGAGGCTTGTTTGCTGTGAAGTTAGGCTATACCATGTTACTTGTTGTTCAAGTGACACTGCTTTTTAAAATCAGTGCTCAGTACTGTTAACAGTAGTATCAATCCCTGTAACTAACAAAAATGCTGGAATCCAAGTGTACAGCTTTGCCATGCAAAATCGAGTTGTTATGCAGTGTTGCTGACACAGTAATGTTTAAGCAACCGGCAAGATACTGCTGTGTTTATCTTTTAACTTGGGGACTTCATATAATTTTATTATGAGCCAACTGATGAAATGATCTTGAAGTTGCACTTCCATTTTCCCCATACGAGGGGAAAATAATTTTGCTATAAAGATTTGCTTAGGTTCTCCTAAATGGCTTTGTAACTGAAACCTCTGATAAGGTTAGTAGGGCCAGCTGTGACAGGACAAGGGGTAATGGTTTCAAACTAAACCAGGGTAGGTTTAGACTAGATATAAGGAAGAAATTCTTTACAACGAGGGTGGTGAAACACTGGAACAGGTTGCCCAGAGAGGTAGTGGAGGCCCCATCCCTGGAAGCATTCAAGGCCAGGTTGGACGGGGCTCTGAGCAACCTGATCTAGTTAGCGGTGTCCCTGCTCACTGCAGGGGGGTTGGACTAGATGACCTCTAGTGGTCCCTTCCAACCCAAAACATTCTATGATTCTATGAAGGAAAGGCTAAATTCTAAGGGCTGTTCTCATTCAGTTGTAGACAGTATCCTGAAAGCTGTATTCTTGTAAACTCTGTCAAACCTTAGTTTATTTTGTGTTACAGTCTGATTTCACCGTGGAGGTCATGCCCTGGACTACTTAAGTAATACATTAAAAGCATCTTAATGTGTCTCAGAAATACCAATGATACAGCTGGAACAGTGGCCTGTGGTAAGGAAGGGGGACTTCGACAGGTTTGCAGTTAAGTCTGGAATCTTGTCAAATGTGGCTGTGCAGCAGAGTCATGTGAGATGGGCTGAGCTGGTTTGACTGTGTTGTTATTGAAGAGCAGCAACTCTGTTGTTTTCCTAGAGCCTTGCCATGGTCTTTACATTACCTGTCTGTGAACTGATTTAGCAGCAGAAGACTCACTTAAGAGTAACTCCCCTCCCCTCCATGGGTTACAGGGCTGCATAGCCTGTGGAGCTCCATGAGAGCCAAAGTGATCACAGAGGAAAAGATGGGGAATTTTTATGGCTGTTACCAATGCTGAAGAGGTGGGATAACTACTGCTAGTATTGAGCTGTTGGCAATTCCTAAACAGACTATTTCAAGCTTACACTATGTATCCTGTGGTACTGAATGCATGTAGTGCAGTGGCAATTTGGCAAGCAGCTGAGTAATTTCAGTCTTTTTAGGTAGTCTGAATGGGATCTGTGCCTGGGAAGATTGGGGTGTTAAAATCTGCTTGTGAACTATACTGTGTAATTAATGTATGTGTTAAATAATAGCATTTTCCCTGTTCCTAGGTTGTGTACGTTATCATCTCTAGTGTGTCTTGAGCCAATCTCATTGATTTCTTAATCTTTGCCTGTCTGTTTTCCACAGTAATTTAAGACACAAAAATAATTTTCAGTCTTCTGGTAACAGGACTGTAAATCACTCTCCGTTTCTTCTAGCATAGTCATGATCTCTAGTACTAATGTTGTTAGACTTCTGAGTCAACTGCCCTGTGTGTTCTCTCCCTCCTACCACACCATTCACTGAGTGAGCATAGCAGGTGAAAATTTCCCAGAAGTTATAAGTACTTTGCTGCTGGAAGTCCACAAATATGGCAGCAAGATTTTTCCAAGAAAAGGGCAGACTCCGTGCATGCTCTTGGAGATGTCTGATTTGAACATGGGGAAAGCAATCAGCTGTGTTGCTCAAGACAATGTGGCTGACCTCATTTCTAACCAGTGTTCCAGATAGAAAGACTAATAATTACCTAGGTTTCTTGATAGTCTGTTAATTACAAAATCATGTATTTTTAAAAGTAAATTAGATCACATTTTCACTAAGCATTTGCTGTTTAATCCTATGCAGCTATTTTAAGTTGGCATTTGTAGCAGAGATCTAATTATTATAGTAATTACTGTAGAATCCTTCTTAATTGACTGCTCATGAGACTGACATCAGTTGATCAACAGAAGCAATCTCCATATTTTTTCCCCATGTTTGGAACACAAAGGGATAGTTTTAGGCTCTGCTACAGTAACAAGAAAACAATTTACTGTATGAAACAGCTCAGGGCTTTGAGAGATCTTGCAGCTTTGGAAAGGAAGATCTACAGCCATGTGGTTTGGGTGAATCCTCAGGCAGCTTACACTGATGTGAGAAGGTGCTTACCCTGTGTCCATATATGCTAGTAGTCATAACAGAAAGGTGGCTGACAATTGCTTGTGGGCCGGGCGGGGTGGGGGGGAAGTGATCTGTCTTCCTCGAGACCGACCCATCACGGGGGGAGAGCAAGGAACAACATAATGCTGCTGTGTTGACCCACCACTTCTGTTTTGATCATGTGTGCTTGCTGTGACCAAATTTAAACCATTGGTAACACATTTTATGATATTCAGGTACTTGAGGTCAAGAGGGTAGAAGCTGCATTTATGCTTACCAACATAACTGTTGCCTTGCCGCTATCAAAGGTCAGGTCTATAAGCTGGTATTCAGGAGTTGGGCTCTGCTATCTCAGAGTCAAGGATCAGTGTAACTCAGGGACTGATCTTGTGCCAGAATACCTGTTGAAGACTTCTGTGCTCTGCAAGGCAGGATCAGATTGCCCTCATCAGTACAACTTCAGTTGGGTTTGGAGCTCTTTACCAGCAGCTGTTTGGAAACATTCTGTAACAAGCTTGTCAGAATGTCTTTGCTGTTTTGCATGTAGTTACGTGTGACTGGATATGTGTGTGAGGTAGTAAAATGGAAAGTGTGTGCTATGGTTCTGTAATAAGTGCTTCTGTAATAAACTGTGAAGCCTGTTGTTCAGGAAGAACTTGGCATTTTTGCTTTCAGTCATACTAGAGCCACCTGCTGCCCTGAAGATGAGAGAAATGCAAAGGAAATCTGGAGTGTCTCTGAACGGTTTACGTTGATCCGAGATGGCTACTCTGTTCTGGCTGTGCATTCTGGGCCTTTGCTTGCAGACTGGTTCTTGTCTGTCCCTGGGTGAGCCCTTTCTATTGCAGTGGCAGATAACTACCCCCCAGAGAGTCCCACAGAAATGCATTTCTGATACCTGAATTGGCTCTAGGGAGGGGGAAGGAAATAATGTGAATGAGGGGTAGCATTAAAAAAATACCAATTTCTTTTCCCTGTAATTCTCTGTGATCGCTCTCTGCGATCCTCCTAATCTTGGATAGAAGTTGTCTGATGAGTAAATTGCAGGACATCTAAGGTCTTTTAACAGGAGGAGAAGGCAAAGAGAATGAGCCAGTTTGGTTGGTTTATTCCTTTCCGTCTCTCCTTTGTGCACAGATTTATTGGAATGAATCTATTGTCAAATTTCCTTTTAGAGTGATTGATTGTCACTCTTCTGAAAGAGGTTGCCTTCCCTGATCGTGCAGGTTACTGAGATTCTCATGGCTGAGAGACAGGATACGTATTCCAGAGCTCACTGAGCCACGGACAGGCGGAGGTTGGGGAGTGATTTGCACACAGGAGGTCACAGAAGTGCTTTAGTAGTCCACACCATATGCTGTGGGATGAGTTGGTCTAACAGTCTCAGTGTGCAAGCTGAGTCTTCTAGCAGCTTTGCTGTGGTGTCCTCCACTATCCTTCCACCAGTAAATGTTGCTGATGTGAGATAACCTAGGCGTAGGAACAATATTGTCCCTGTGAACTTAGCAGCCCAAAATCTTTACCTTATAGCCTGGAATCAGGTTGCTCTTGCACCAGTTAATCACGTCTGGATGATGTAATTAATAACTTCTGATATTTTATTTTTTTTTCAGTTCCTAATGTTTTCTTATTTCATCTGAATTATAGAGTAGCGTGTGTTTAAGATGAGCTGCAGTTTTGTTGGATTCTTCTCGTGTGTTCAGGTTTTTTCTAAAAGTTTTGGATCACAAGTTGCTAGAAGGTACAATGTGTATAAAAAAAGATGGTCCTGTGAGTTTGTATACTTGTAGTCCTTCATTCTGTCTCAACCGTGATCTGTTTTAGTGTAACTTGTGAACCTAATGCTTCTTGACAACTACCTGTTGAAACTGGTATCCTTTTTAGTTCCTGGACCTTAAATTTTATAGTGTAAGGTGTGAGACTGTAACTTTGGAAAGTACTTGTCAGGCTAGGAATTAATATGAGAGGATTCTCCTTGGGCGTGCTGATGTAATTCAGCAGGTCTGCGGAGACCAGTAGATGGGCAGTGGTTTGATGTGGTTCCCAGTAAATACAGAATCCATTGTAGTGTTCTTTCTTACAGTTTTTGTATTTCAGAGGTGAAGATGTGATTTGCAAGTGACTTGAACTCACTCCTGTGCCCTTTTTATAAGTACCACTATTTTTAAAATTCTTTCCACTTGCTTTTCCTCCACCACCCCATCTTTTGCTTCCCCCCAGCAAAGAGAGCACTCCCTTTCTCAGGGGAGGCTTTGAGACTTCGGAGACTTTCTGCTCTGCTTTATGCATTGGACTTCAGAGTTGGCTGTTTTGGTTGTTTCCTTTTATTCTTATGAAGATGCAATCACTGCTGCTGCAGTAACTTTTTTTTTAATTGACTTCCAGGATGATAATGTGCATTATGACTCTTTGGTTTGTTCAACTCGTAATGGCAGGGTTATGTCACTTAGTGTTTTAATGTTTTGTGTTGTGGTTATCTGACTTTGAATATAGTCTCTGAGGTGTGCTGCAGAGTAAATATTTTGTCAAAGACATCTTTGTATTCTGTCAATACCAGGTTTTTTGGGGAAACTGTAACTAACTTGGAATCCAACAGTCATGTTGCCAAAAACATACCAAGTTATTACCAAAATGTGAAAGAAGGCAAATACTGCTTTCTTTCAGTTGCTATGCTTCTGCTTGTTTCTGCTTGCAGGCAAGAGTGCCTACTTGTAGTTAGGTTGAAGCACAATTACAGTATCCTTTCTTTGTGTTCTAATGATTGTAATTCAGCTTTTTTTTTTTTAACGTAGTGTGCTACAAATGCAACAATCAGGCAAGTACTAAACTTGTTTTGAAGAATTACACCCTTGTCCTTGCATTATCATTTGAGAGAGGTCCTGTTTCTCCCCAAAGCAGAACTGAAGTTCCAATTCCTTCAGGTTGCAGTGAGAGCTGCTCTGCTGTGTTCCTGTTCTCCTTAGTGCCTTTGTTGCTGCCAGCTTGCTTTAGATTATCTCATCAGTCTTTGTTTTGGAACATGAATGGCAATACTGATACAGTAAGAGTGGATACAAGGGACAAACTTGGTATCTCAAAATTAATGGAAATGGACTATAGAATAAGGAAGGGTGTAGAGATACAATTTTGCTTATGAAATATAAATACATTATGCCTTGCTGCGTTCCTGGTAGTCAGAAGAAAGGTTGCTGTTTTGATGGGCTTTTCCTGTAGACTAATTAGAGGAAAGCTTCTAGAGGAGGAAAGTATTTGTCAAGCTTTTGTTTGTTTAAACAACTAGCAGGGTAATCTGATAAGTGTTGGAATTTTAACTTTTCTGGATAGGAATATAATGGGATGAATAAGGTGCAGTTTCATGTTACTGGCTGGGTGTTGTGAAAAGTGATGAAGCTGCTTCTCAGACACCTTCTGTTGCTGGGCTGAGTGCTCCTGCATCCCTTTGACCCTGGGATTGTCTGACCACACGATGAGCCAGTGTAGGAAGCTAACCTGACAGAAAATTAACGGGGGGAGGAGGTGAGGGGTGGGCAAGCAGATTCTTCTTTTCTGGACGAACACTCTGAATAGCTTTAAAAGCAAATTTGGATGAGCATTAGTACAGGGTAGAGGGAATTAAGTTTGAGGAACAGTACCATCGTTCTTACAGGATCAATTTAGCATCACAGCACAACCAACTTCCAAAGTTGTATTTTTGGTAGCTTTTATGTCAGGCAGAGAAAGCAACTGAAGAAGAAGGCTTTTCTGGGTATGAGCTTAACTTATAGGTTGAAAGTAACTAAACATAAAAGTGGAAGGCAGTTTCAGTGAGTGTAAACTACCTTTAGTAAGTACGTGTTGTGAAACAGGGTATGTATGAAAGATCTAAGAGAAGCAAGGTGAGAGAGAGGGAGGGAAGAAACTGCTAGGTCTCCTGTGTTGTTCAGTAGCTTGGACTGAAATTTTGTAAGACAACTGCAGCTATTCCGATGTAGTTTCAAT
This sequence comes from Egretta garzetta, assembly GCF_000687185.1. Classification (NCBI taxonomy): domain Eukaryota; kingdom Metazoa; phylum Chordata; class Aves; order Pelecaniformes; family Ardeidae; genus Egretta; species Egretta garzetta. Next base: position 2,037,138 of record NW_009260837.1, on the reverse strand, counting down.
AGGAAGGTTACCTTAACACAGGAATCTGGATGCACCAAAAGTGGAAACCGGTTAATAGGAACAAATAATATGTGAACAATTAATATTTACGTGAAAGACTTACCTCAAAAGGAGGAACAAGGTGAGATCCATCTAGCAATGAATGAATATGCAGAAGAAGGGAATATTCTGTAAATATTTGTAGCAAGAGGAACTTTTCTTGATTGTATGTGATACTGAGATGGCTGAAATGTTTATCTGCCACAGCTTTTCATGAGTCTTAATTATTTTTTTTTTTTTCCCTTGATATTTTTAAAAAGACATTTTTTAATTTAGTGATGCAGCTAAGACAGTTTAATGGCTAGTTGGTACCAAAGGGGATCATCTATCTCTTTGTTTCCCCATTGCCTCCCCTGCCCCTTGGCAGTTCAGAGAGCTAATTTGTCAGAAGACTAATTGTTTCTAATTGGTTTTACGGAGAAAAACAGGAGAGATGGCTTTCTGTGAATTTGGTTCCCTAAGCTGTCATCATAGGTTCAGTCTGGCAGAAGGCAGCGGTAATACGGAGAATAAGGGGCACAAGACTGCCCCTTGTGGTGGTAGCTAACTGTTAGGCGAGTTTTCTTCTAACGTGACAAATTACAGCCTTTGAGCTTGACTAATCCACCTAAAATTCATGCTAGGAATTTAAAGAAAGTCTGAAGTAAATTCTAAAATAGCTGTGAAATTCTGAGGGACAGATGATGTCCCAGAGGAGAAGGGAAAAAGGCACTGCAACTGTGCTTCTTAAAGAAAAAAAAAAAACAAACTAGCCAAAACCCACAACAGAAAACCCACAAAAAAAACCCCAAACCAAAACCCCGTAACAGCCTTTGAAAAGGTGGGAGCCAGAGGCTTACAAACAAGCTATCTTATCTATTCCTGGAGGAATATGGATAATGTAAATTATTAGGCCCCAGTAATCGCCTGGAAGATACTAATCTCTTTGTGAACAACTAATACGAGTTTTTCAAGAGCAAACCCCAGTTAATCTGGTTTTAACTTTTTTCTGTGGCAGGGTGAGGGACCTAACGGATAGTTGCATCTTGACTTTTAAAAAAGGCAGTGAACAGAAACAGTGTTATAGAAACTTGTACAGTGGCAATATATCTGATTAGAAAACTATCTCTGGAAATGGATGAAGAACCAAAGTGAAAAGATTTGTTAAATTTCTGAAGAGGTCCGTCTTTAAGTGTGCCTTTTAGTATTTTCAGGAGTGACTTGGACTACAGCATCTACATGCTAAATCAAGATAACATGAAGGGTGACCAACATGTTTGATTAGGATTTGGAATTCAAAATAATTCTGACAAACTGAGGAAACCACTGCATTTTTAATGGAAGGCTAAAGTTTCGGTTGAATGATGTGTAGCATTTGGGTGGGAGTAATCAGCTGTGCAATCACAGTGGAGAATGACTGCAGAATAGAAACTGTAAACTGTAGTAGGTGAGTTAATTGTAGATACTTAACACTTTTTCATGTTAAAAATGGGTGTTTCCAGAGTTACCAGTTGCACCTGATTGTATGTATATATGCGCACACACACACATATATATAGGAGAGAGAGAGAGATGTGCTGAGCCACCAGCTGAGATGTTGAAGTTGGGGGCACAGTTGCTGTTGCTGATTTCTGTCCAAGTAGTGAGAACTTGGTGTGTGGGGTGTAAAGAGAAGATTGCCTTGTCTGCTTTTTTTTGTTTATGTAGTAGTGTCTCTTGTGATGAATTGAAACAGATGTGAACAGCAGATGAGTTTACCTGTTTCAGTGGAGGAACAGTTCCTTTCACAATTTGCGGGTCTGCTAATACTCCCTTGCTCAAGTACTGAGTATTTTTGTAATTGGGATGAAAGTTGGGCAAAACTACGATTTATGCTTCTGTTTCAAGAATATTGTTGAGAATTATTTAAATACTTGTTACTGAAATCTGTTAGGAAATCAGTATAGACTATTGGTACTAACTAGCAGTGCCCACTTCCATATCTGAGATGGATCAGGGAAATTGAAAACTTAATTCAGTATCTTAACCCCCTTTTCCTGAAACAAAGCAATTTTTTTGTGTTTAAAAACACAAGTTGGGAAAAATGCACCAGGAATCGTTCATATGATTATAAAAGCAGTAAGCCTTTGCTGTTACTCAAAAGCCATTTGCTATTACTGTGTATCTGACATAGAATCCTACTATACTATATGGAAATAAAACTTAATTCCCTGTTCTGCAACAGTTTCAGCCATTGGGACAAAATCCTGAAGAATTATTACTGTTTACACGAATTTGAGGTGTCCAGCAGCAGTTCTTCTAAAAGCTAGGGGGAAAAAAAAATATTTTTATACCATGCCCAAGAAAGAATTTTAGCTGCCACATCTCCTAGGTGACCTATGTGTCTACGTTTAACAAATACTAGAGGATCAAAATCAGTCCAGTGAGTTTTACCTGTGACTGTGGTATGTCTTATTCTCAGGATCAGTCTCTTTTTGTGAAGAAAATTTTTAACAGGACAGATGTGAAAAAATATCTGCAGCTTGTTTGAAGGTTAAAATAGGCTAAAATCCCGTGAATCCCTGTAGCAGAATTATACCCTGAAGCAGGTTTTAGTTTGAAGCTGCATTAACTCTGCACTTTACAGTAAAGACTATTTTATAACTTCTTGGGTTTTTTTAAGTTTAGACAGGTGCTAATTGCCTTATTTGTACTGAAGAGTAGGTAGATTTAAGTCAGGCAAAGGTGTAATGAGATCATACGGATGAACACTGGTATGTTTTTACTTACATATTAAAAGCGGTTATCCCTGCCACCCTTTGCTGCAGTTCTTGTTTTGGGTATTTCAGCAATCTGGTTTATAGCATCTCACTGATAACTGTATTGGCACAACTGATGGACCACTGGTTTACTGAACACTTAGGAAGGAACATCTGAGTTTAGAAACTTAAGAAACCAGCTTTGGTACTTGGGGAAAAAATACCATGTTACACTGTCAGTAAACCACTTACATACATGCGCACATCTTGCTGTGTGGGTTTTTGTTGGTCGCTCTGTATGAACTCTGCTGATGCTACTTAACGGTCTTGGCAGCACCACAGGAAGGATGGAATGCATTTGAATAGTAGCATTAGAAAATTACTAGCATTCATAATGTTTCCAATCTGTTACTTGCATTGTAGTAACAGATACAAATGCCATCTACTTTTAAGCTTGAAAAACAGTTGCAGATTTCTAAAAGCTAGGTTTTCTCACCCTCATGGTTTATAGTTTAATAATAAACTTTATTTGACAGAGTAGGAGGGGGAGAATGAGGATAATAGAAAGCATTGCAATAAACAAGAATGTCTTTAGGAATCACTTCTCTGCATAAAAATAGTTGCTTCTCTTCATAGGCGATGATGGCAGGCCTTTCTGGTTTTCTGATATCACTGTCAGTAAATGGCTGTTGCAAATACAGAATAATACCAGAGTGAATATCTGTCTGCAGCTACTTGTTATAATCTGTATGTGTAATCAATCTTAAGTGTCTCTCCAGAAATATGTAAAGATGGATTTATGTGGCTTGGTGAGCCAAGAACATGCAACTTGACTTACTAAGTTTAGTAACTGAAGTGTGTGTGTTTATGTAAGAGGGAGAGCTCCACCTACTGGAAAAACCTTCCGGTTACGGAGTGCATTTTGAGTCGTGTGCAATACCGATTTTTTTTTTCTTTCTTTTTTTTTTTTTTTTTGTCTGGCTTCTGGGATTTGGAGTAAGAGTGTTTGCAAAGAAATAGAGTTCCTTCAACTTTAAAAAGTCTGAGCTCTGAAAATATTTTCTCAGATTTTCATCTTGACTTGTTTGGGTTTTAGGAACATCATCTCCAACGGGCTATCTCAGCACAACAAGTATATGGAGAGAAGAGGGATAACATGGTTATACCGGTTCCAGAAGCAGAAAGTAATATTGCGTACTATGAATCTATATATCCTGGAGAATTTAAAATGCCAAAGCAGCTGATTCACATACAGCGTAAGTAATTCAATTCATTTATTGATGTCTACAGCAATAACTTTAGTAGTTGAAGAGGTTACTCTTAAATGTCTATTGAGCTTTCATCAAGACAGTCTTCTCAGAATTAATTTTTTCCAACACTTAAAAGAATACATAATTCTTACTGAAGAGGTAGATTTAGTTCTTGATCAAGAAATAGATGTCCTTGAATCTGTGTCTATATGTTAATACTTTAAATTTAGCAATCTCAAAGACCTGTTTCTGTCCTCTATAATACTCAGTAGTTACAGCTTGTAGGGAAGTTTAGGTTTGTTAGCAAGGACAGACACAAATCTACTTGAAGAGGAGAATATATAATACATAGTTAAGAAATAGTACCTGTCCCCTGAAGCTTAACCAGCATAAGTTGCGGTAGAGTGGATTGGGAAGACAGGCAGAAATGGCGGTGGTAGTAGTAGTAGTAGTATTTGCCTGTGCCTGGATTTCTGCCTCTGAAAATAGGTGGGTTTTGCCATCACTGATAACTTGCAAATATGTTGGGATTTTGTTTTGGTTGGAAGACAGCAGCTCTTCTGTTTGGATGTGGCCCTGGATGTGAGCACTTCATTACTTCAGAGAACTTTTGAAAACATTATAAAAATATTATCTGTTGCAGAGTTCTGTTGCATGCTGTGATTAGTAGAATTTATAAAGTAGCATCTGTACTATGTAAACAGATCTCATGCCTAGTTAACTTTGGTTAAACGTTAGACTTCTGTGTCAGTCTGACCTTCAGTGATGGCCTAAAGTATTAGAGCATGCTGCTCCACTCCTAGGCAAATGGAGAGACTAATACTGGCAGTCTTCCGTTCTGATGCTAAGGTTATGCTTTTTCATTCTTTTCCTTATCTAGTGGTCTAAGAGCTGAAATGGTGATTTTTTTTTTTTTTCCAGCTGTATTTTACCTATTTATATATTAAGTGAATCTTTTCACAATGTATTTCCAGGTATGCACTGGGGAAGAATTATTAATCTGTTACAGACTTGAATGAGGCATGAGAACTACGGAGATCTTATTTTGAATGCAGAATGCTGCATTTTCATAGGCTATTGTGGAAAACAGAACAGTTGTTTGCGTTCTGTAAAACATTACTTGTGTTTGAAGATGCCCTGCTTACCTAGGGTAGACCCTGCTGGGCCACTTCAGGCTGGCTGATCTACATCACAAAAATAATTGATGAGAATATGTGTAAGGTCATTGTAATACAGTCTGCACACACTTTGGTAGAAATACCTTTAACGCGTGCTTGGGCTGAAGTCTCAACTGTTGACAATACAATCCATAAAACTGCAGAATGCTAGACGGCATTGAAAATTTTGACCAATGTAAAAATTTCTTCCTGAAAGCAATGAGGTAGAAAGCTGCTAGCTGGCATGACTGCCAGTTTCATGGGTTAACAAAAGCATAGCCAAATAGATAGGAATTTTTATTCCTGATTTTTAATGGTGTAATTTTTTTCAAGAAAAAAATAGACGTAACTTCAAAGTAGTGTTACTACAACATTCAAAAAAAATAGTTTTGGTTTGTCTTCAGAAGAATCTGGTTATGTACTCCAGACACTGTTATGAGAACAAAACATTTCTGTAGTAAAACTAACTTTAACTTTCACTGTTACCATTTAGCTTTTAGTTTGGATGCTGAACAGCCGGATTATGACTTGGATTCAGAAGATGAGATCTTTGTGAATAAGTTGAAGAAAAGAATGGACATCTCTCCTTTGCAATTTGAGGAGATGATAGACAGACTAGAAAAGGGCAGTGGTCAGCAGGTACAGTGGTACTTTGAATAAAGAGTTTGAAATACATACTCTGTGTATTGCTATATGAAAGTGACATGCTGTGTTTTACATTTAGCCAGTCAGCCTGCAAGAGGCCAAGCTGTTGCTGAAGGAGGATGATGAATTGATTAGAGAAGTGTATGAGTACTGGATTAAAAAGAGGAAAAACTGTCGAGGTCCCTCTCTTATTCCAGCAGTGAAACAAGAGAAGCGAGATGGCTCCAGCACAAATGATCCCTACGTTGCTTTTAGAAGACGAACAGAAAAGATGCAGACACGAAAAGTAAGTAGATCAGTGCTTCCCTTAGCTTTCTTTCTCTTCTTTCTCCCCCTCTCTAAAAGTAGCTTATATAAAGAAACAATTCTGCTATGTAGTATAAAATAATAACATTTGGGGTGTTCTTTTGTTTTAATTTGCAAGGGTAAAAACGTAAAAGAAACTACTTTAGGACAGCTATTGAACAGAAGTCTCTATTTTTTCACTAAATCTACTGCTAAACCTACTTAAGGTGTTGGTAAGCTGTAGCTCATTGATAACTTGTTTTTTTATATAGCTGTATTTTATATACAAATATATATTTTTTATATAGTAATATATACTATTACACTATTTTATAAATACTTAGAACTCAGTTGAATTAAAGTAAATGATGTGGGGAAACATATACACTATATATCTACAGAATCGAAAAAATGATGAAGCATCTTACGAGAAGATGCTTAAGCTGCGTCGAGATCTGAGTCGTGCAGTAACCATACTGGAGATGATAAAGAGGAGGGAAAAAAGCAAGAGAGAGTTGCTGCATTTAACACTGGAAATTATGGAAAAGAGGTAATGTTTATGGAAAATTTGCTGCAGAAAGCTTTGGAAAGTACTTTGTATTCCAATTCCCACAATTCCCAATACTTAAGAGTGAGATTTTTTTTTTTTTAAATAAGTATTTAGATTAGACTCTCTTCACATCTACAGGATGGATAGCATGTCTTCATATATGGCTATGGAGAGCAACATAAAAAGTTAGCAAGTTGCTTGTTATGGGAAAGTGACCTATCATGCATACTGTTTTATTACACATGTGCATGTATTCAAATGTATGTCTATATCCTATATATTGCACAGGGAAGAGAGATCATAGTTTCAGGTAAATTCATTTGGAAACTTGTGTTAAATTTAAGTGCATAGATTAAGGAAATCCCACCTAGCTTTAAGGCCATTTCCAGTCATTACCATTCTTTTTCTTCGTTATTGCTGTTCTTTTTTAGCAAACCGTGATCTAATACCCTCTTGAGGAAAACAAATAAGCATTTCATACAGTGTAACATGTTGTTCTGTGATTCATCTCCAACCAGTGCTTCTTTTGACATCCTGTTTGTCAGCTGTGCTGAAGACCAAATGCTCTGCTTTGTCAGCTGTCACTTTCCAAACCAACCGAGAATCACATTTGCAATGTGGCGTTGTTCTTTAGGTTGATACTTAAAATCTGAGTAGACTTCTCTAGTTTAAGCATCTGTGTTTGAAAACAAATGTTTTGAGTCAGCATTTTAAAGCTCTAAAACTAACTTTTTAGTCTGGTTTCTTAGGAAGACAAGTTGAATGTCATTCTGCCCTTTCTACCAGGGGTGCTTTTTTCAAATACTGACCGTTTTCAGTAGAAATAGGGGAGACGTTGCAAAGAATTTCCAGTAAATTTTTCAAGAAAATAAGCTGTTGAATAGAGGAAAGAATGGAAAAATTGCACTTCAGCTCAGCACTTTTCACAGGACTTCAGATGTTACACGTTTCATGGATCTGCTTGTTGTGAAACTATTACATAACACACGAGGAGGATTCATGAATAAGGCACTCTCCCTCACTGTTTAAAACCTTTTGAGTGATAATTGTATTGTTTCTGTTACTTTCCTTTCATTATGTTTTGAAGATGGTTTACAGGCTTTACAGGGTAGTTATCCTTTTATTTACTTGTCAGCATTAGTCGTTGCAATGGAGTTCCCATGTTACTAATCCCCTTTTCTGGAGCAATGCTTTCTGTACTTCTTGCTGTCATCCTGGGCATCCCTTTACCCCAAGTTGCAAGTATTGGTCTGTGTTTCTTGGTGTTCTGCATTTATTTACAGACATACATTGTAAAAATTCCAACAAATTTAAAGAAAATAATATTCTGATTTCAGGTATAATTTGGGTGACTACAGTGGAGAGATCATGTCTGAGGTCATGGCACAACGGCAGCTGATTAAACCTACCTATGCTATTCCCATCATTCCTGTGACTAACAGCAGTCCTTTTAAACACCAAGAAGCTATGGAGCTGAAAGAATTTAAAGTTAAAGTGAGTAAAGTCAGTTAACAGAGTTTCTAGTTCATGCTGTTACATATGTAAGATACAGAATTTTAGGATGGGTTGAGGGAGGGAGCTGAAACTGGAAGTAGACTAGCAAAGCTGCAATTGGAATAAAATGCTGTGTTCTGTTGGAATTATGAGGATAACATTCAGACTACTGGCATTCCTCAAGGCGGAAATAAAGGAAGTATAGATGACTACAGACAAAAGGACACATGCGACTGTATTCTTATTCTGGGTGATATGAACATTTTTCTCCAATAGTGTCCATAAAGTTAGGATAACCTGTACAAAACTGTATTTACTACCTAGATATGGGTTTTACCTCGTTAGTCATACCTTTGTCCAATATCTTATTCTAAACTCATGTAGTTATTTTAATCTGGATGGGGTTTTTTTGTTTGTTTTTAAAAATGTTTCACTCATATTCCCAGCATGCTTTGTATCTTTGTGTGGTTTTGTATTTAAGTAAAGTATCAAATAACCTTACTTTAGAAAGCTGACCAGCACTTTTTTTCCTGCAGGCCTTAATTTTGTTTCATACAAAGCATAGCTACAGTGCCAACAACTGAACGTATTAAATAGGTCAGGTAACACAGGAGAAATGCTAAGGTATAATTTGAATTTTAAACAAAGACTTCTTAGAAGGAAGTCCAAAGTCTGTTCTGAATCTGACAAGGTGGCTTGAATCGGTGAATACTTCCCTTGATAGCAGAGCACTGTAATTGAGATTGCTGGAGTGTACTTACCTATTAGTGATGTTGGGTCAATGCAGTGTTTTGCAGCTTGAAAGAAACCTGTTTCTTGGAAACTTGGGAAATTCATTTAAGCTTGACTTTGCAAGTGTGTTTAAATTTTAGAGGATTTTCTGAGATTCTAGGTATCTTTGAGAAGTCTGGTTTTTTTCCTTTAAAACATTCTTTGGGACTTAGTAATAATGCTGCATAAATGCCTACTAATTTAAAAAGTCAGAAAATAAAAAAGGTGTGTCAGTGGAGATAAAACACTAGCAGTCAAGATAACAGTACTATTTTGGAGAAGTAGACCAAAATGTATAAAATTATCTAGCACAGATTTGAGCAAACAGTGACTGCTTCCACCTCATCTATTAAACTTTTTAATTACTAGAAATGAAATACAAATATTCATAAAACAACTACATGTTTTGCTGTCAGGATGGTGGAGAGATGAGTTCACTTTTTAGCTTGCTTACACAGGAGTTTTCTAAAACATTTTCTGAAGTTTTCTAAAACTCCAGTTTTAATCTAACTTGCTTGTGTGTGTAATTTTACCCTCCTTTTTCTTTTCTCTTGCAGCAAGATAAACCTGATGTTATTAGACCCAAAAGAAAGTATGAGAAGAAGCCAAAAGTCTTACCTTCTGCTGCTGCTGCTCCTCAACAGACAAGTCCTGCTGCACTGCCAGTCTTTAATGCTAAAGATTTGAATCAGTATGACTTTCCTAGCTCAGATGAAGAACCTCTCTCCCAGGTAGGACCTCTAGAGTTCTGTGCTGCTTTTGGGGAAAGAAGTAAAAATCGTTAATTTACCAGTATCTCTCCTCATGCACCCTTTATCCCCTCTTTAAAGGTTTTGTCTGGTTCTTCGGAGGCTGAGGAGGAGAATGATCCCGATGGTCCTTTCGCCTTCCGTAGGAAAGCAGGCTGTCAGTACTATGCTGTAAGTAGAATTCCCTTATGTATCATGAGATAGAGCATCATTACAGGAAAATATCTTGTGTTTAATTGTTTAAAATTATTTTAAGCCTCATTTAGACCAACCTGGCAACTGGCCATGGAGTAGCCCTAAAGAGGGAAGATTAGGAGATGTGCGTTACAGATACTGCTTAACCACCCTCACTGTACCACAGAGGTGTATTGGGTTTGCACGAAGACGGGTCGGCCGTGGTGGAAGGTAAGTGCTACATAATTGCTACTGGTTTTAAAAATTTAAAACCAAAAATATTGGACATAAAGAGCAAAGTTAAAAAAACCCAGAACCTCAAAAATGGAGACATCAGAGAGATTGACTTTTTAAATACTTCCATTTGATACAAGTTTCCTTAGCTGGTTAATGTCTCCATTTTTATTTTGTGATAGTGAAAGCCTCTTTAATACTGTTTTCTTAAATGTTTCTAGGGGCTTTTGTTGCTGGCACTCCCAAGTTCTGAGGTGAAAATAAATGTATGGTTTCAGTTGTGATTGGTGGTTTGTATTTAAATGATTTGCATAGTTGTCTTCAAATAGTAGTCTTTAAAAATAGCAAAATTTTTTTGGAAAAAGCTTTTCTTGGTTTGGTCCATACTTGGTGATTTGCTAGTTGTAGAGGAGAATTTTGGGGGAATACTTATAAGTGACAATAACTTACATTTCAGACATTGTCAGAAATAGCAAAGAGTTAAGGACTTCAGGCATTCTGATTCTAAGCACCTTTATCAAAAGCTACTTATAAATGGTTAGTTACTTAAGCAATTTTATTTTACTCTCTAGGTTTTTTTTCTTTGCATTGTGGAACTCCATTGTCCAGCCTGATGATTTTTTAAAAAAAAAAAAAAAAAAAAATTTAAAATTATATGTTGTTGCAGTGTCTTAATATATACATGATGATGTACATCAGCTGTTCAAACAGTAGAAGCTAGAATATACATGTGAAGAGAAACCTCAGTGTACTATTTACTGTAAAATCATATATGGTCATGCATTGTGTTTGGGGGGAGGGCTGCTTGTTCTAGAACAACTTTGTCTAGTTTATTCTATCCCTTTGTTGTCCTCAAGCACACATGGCAAGCTGGTGACTTTATTGGTATTTTCTTGTCACTGTGTAATTCTGCATTCTTTTCCTGTTTTTAGGGTGCTACTAGACAGAGCGCATTCGGACTACGATAATACATTTCATCAGCTGGATTTGGAAATGTTTTCCTCATCACAACACTCCTCAATCAGTCAATTTGCCAATACCTCAGAAACAAATACCTCGTCGGACAAATCTTTCTCAAAAGACCTCAGTCAGATACTAGTCAATATCAAATCATGTAGATGGCGGCATTTTAGGCCTCGGACACCATCCCTACATGACAGTGACAATGATGAACTCTCCTGTAGGAAATTATACAGGGGTATAAATCGAACAGGCACAGCACAACCCGGGACCCAGACATGCAGTACCTCTATACAAAGTAAAAGTAGCAGTGGTTCAGCACATCTTGGTATGTTTATTTTGAGAAACTTGCTTCTAGAAATTTTAAACTTGACTCAGAAAGTCCAGAATATTATTAGGTCATCAATACTTCCCATCATGGTCTATTTTGATGGTAACAGCCCACTTTCACTTTTATCTCTTTATTTGCTACATAGATGTTTATTTGTATTTATTGCTAGCAGTAGTGTACTGCATCTCAAATTCATGCAAATGCTACCTTGGTATGTAATTACAGTTACAGAAATAGGAGGGTTTAGAAACCAGTATTGTGTAGAATTTAAGTTGACTCTCAAGATCTGAATTTTTAAAATTGAAAATATGTTGATTGAAATGCTGATATAAATATCAAGTTCCTAACTTTTTCTAACACAAGGTGTGGTAGTGGTGGGAAATGTTTAGTTAAAATGTTTGTATTTAAAATCCCGGCATGTTATGAATTCTTATTTGAACTTGCATGAAATCAAATGCCATTTCCCATCCAAAAAATACCCAGCCTACACCCAGTGATGCATCTGCTCATGCTTGGCAGAACTTGGACTAATCACCTCTACATCTTGTCAGCAAGTGGCAGATTACATCTTACAGAACCTGAATTACAGAATTGAGGACTTGACTCGAAAAGAAAACTTGATGTGGTGTTAATTGTTTTTTAATTGGAATACTGTTGGATAGCATCACTCCTTATATTGGGTTCTTCACACTGGAAGGCTGGTATTTATGTAGTTAGAATGTAACTTAAATAACTCTTGGATTTTGATCAGCCAGTACATTAAATGTCATCTTTTTATAGAAGGTAAAGTGACGTAGGTTTTTTACAAAGAAATAACTTTAAAAGTTCACCGTTTTGTAAGGACTCTCTAGAATCATGTTTTCTTTGCCTTTTTGAATTATGGCTTTAGAAACAAATTAGAAAACCTGGATCATGTAGGAGTGGGTTAGGGAGAGATGGGTATGCCTAATAAACTCCCCGGATTGTGGGATGTTTTGGAGATTTGCTCAGTGTTGCCCTGGTATCAGATTACTTCAATTATCCTGGTTTCCAATGTATTTTTTACCTTTCCTTCCTGTACCACCTGGGGTGTGTTTTCTGAAAATTCTTCCTCCTTGCATTTTTAGACTTAGTGGGCAGCTTTGTTCTGCTGATTTATCTCATGCTTCTCTCCATGCTGTCCTAGAGTAGGTCCTTGCCCACATTCCAGTTCTTTTCTCTTCTACAAACTCTTCTGGCTGGAAACTTACTAGTCCTAGAACTGATGGTTCTTCTGGTTTCTGATCTAAGTACGGCTTTTGATGTTTAAATTCTGCCCCTCCAGTGTTTCAAATCAGTAAAGTCTGGAACAGAATAAGAGCATCCTCTGTCTAGTAGCCAGTCTGAACTGTGATAAAACCATTAGAAGTGTGTGGGGGGGAATAACACAGACTTGAAAAATTGGCTGATTTGAGTTTAAAGCATATGCCTTTATGTGTATATAAATAAACACACACCCCTACAGACTTTTTTTCCTTAAATAGAAGATTAAGATATTTATCTGCATCATTTAGGAATTAAATGCAATTGTTTTTTATGGTGATGGGTTCTGTACAAGGTTTTACTTGTGTGGTTGCATTTTGAATCCTATGGGAAAGTAATACATACATATAGTACCTGGCATGTTACACTTATTTTTGTGCTTGGAATTCCATGCAGATGGTTTATCATCTGTATAAAATATTTAAGTTAGTATTCTGAGCTTTTCCAAATTTAAATGTTGTAGAGTTTAGATTCATATTTTTATTAGGCTTTTATACAGGAATGAAATAATAATTAAAAAAACCCTATGTCTGAATTTATAGATATAATTTACATTAGTTATCACAGTCTTTGGATAATCACTTGTTATTAATATAACTAGGTAGATTGTACCCATATAATTAATTATGATCTTAATTGGGATTCTTGTAGTATTAGAGGTGTATATGAATTTGTGTGTATGTGGTGTAATGATGATAATCTGCTTAGGTGTAGATGTTTGCAAGGAGCATACAGTCTAGTTCATCTTGTTGCTGTTCTGTTCTCTAGTGTTCTCTTTTCAGTTTCTTGAATGATTCTTTAATATACGTTGTCTACACAGAATACAGGTGTGTTTGTATGTCTCGGATGTATGAGTTTGACTTCTTCAAAGGTGCAGGTTGGTTGGGGCTGCAGCTACTGAGTTATGTAGTCTTACTTTCTGTGGCAAATACTGTAAAAAAAAAAAAAAAAAACCATCAGGTATCTAACATCTGTACTAAAGCTTTTCTAGTAGTCACTACTGCAGATTTGCAACCCTATACAGTGTCCGTGTTCCATTTTCTAGCTGCCTTTAAAGCTGTGCATTTGTTGTGAGCGTGGATTTTTTTAGGTTTATTTCTCTTTGTCTCTTAGGTTTTTGAAGCGGCAGTAGGTCTTTTTACCAGAAAATAACTTCTTAATGCATCTCTCTCTTTAAAAATCCTTTTATCCTTTTATCCTTTTGCTGCTACTGTGAATTGTGATAAAACCATATTGCTTATGTTCAAGATTAAGCTCATCCTGTGATTCTGTAGTGGCCAGCAGAGATGATCATATTGCTGTGTTTATTTTGCAATTTCACATGATAAGGTTTTTCTGTTTCCATATTAAAGAAGTTTAGAGAAGTCGTGCACGTTTTCCACTTTGAATGATTCAGGCAACATGCTGCTGACATACAAAAATTCCCATGGAAAACCTTGCCTTTCAAGTCTGTTGTATGTGGCCAGCACAGGCATGAAGTTGAGACGGTATCTCAGGTCTTCTGTTAATCAGAGACGTGTTACAAAAGCTGTGCTGTGACATACCATTCTCTGACTACAGGAAGCATTGTTTTTCATCCTGAAGATCGGAGAGAGGTTTTACCCAAAGAGCCAGGCGTCTTTATAAAAGTTTTGAAGTGCCTTTGACCCTGAAGAAATGCAACTTAGCTTTCAGAGCACTCAGCGTAAAAGATCTGTGGAAGATGAAGTTGTTGCATTGAGATTTTGTGTGTAAAGGCATGTCTCTTAAAAACAAACAAAACAACCCCTTACAAGCTGCTTGAAAACTGGGCTTGTACTGGACTTGTCGTGTGCTGAAGGGTAGACTTTGGCAGCAGGATCAAGTGGCCAAGAAAAGTAGTGTCATTTTTGAAGAGGGTGGTGCCTTTTCATCTTACTGAAGAATTTTGAAGAAGCATCCTTTGCCCTGAGCTGATTCAAGGATCTTCAGGCATGTGTTATACAGAACACCACTGAAAATCAGGCAAGGGTGTAAAAGCATGGTTCTTGTGGGGGAGTAACTTGTTCAGTGGGAAAGCCATTCCCTCCGAACAAAATACAACAAAATTACTTCAGAAAAGAAGCGTATATTGCTCGCTGTCTCACAAGTTTCTGAATCATAATCTTCAGAGGTGGAGCTTGTGTCTTAAGTCTGGACTGTACAGTAGGCATGAACATTCATCTGAAGTATTTGTGTCCCAGGAATTTAGTCTTTCTTTTATAATAATTGATTGATCTAGTTCTGCCAGGCAAATGGTAGTCTTTGAACTGCATCACATTACAGAGACTGTGCCTTCTGCTGGAGACTTGCTGTTAAATATGTTACATTCATATTTTCGAACGCTTGCATCTAATAATCAGAAGTTTAAGACATTTAAAACTGTACAGCATGTATAGTTCTGTTGCAGCCTTGTGTTTAGGAGGCAGACGAGAGATACCGGTCACCGCTGAAAGATTTGAGCGATGGTTCCCAGGCTCTACAGTAGGACCAGGCAACTGTCTTGCATTCTGTTCTTTTCTGCCTTCATCCAGAAGCTTGGTCACTTTGAAAGGAAAATCTGCAAGCTGTCGAGACTAAAGAGGCTAGCAGTTAACCAGAGTCTACTCACTAAACTTGTAATTCTTTCTTTGAGAAGAAGCTAAAGTATTCTGGCGGAAGCCTTACTGACTTACAGTTATGATGTAGACCTTACTGTACATGAAAAACTCCAGGCATCCAGAATATAGTTAAAGAATCCAGAGTAGCTTACCTTGCATTTTCTTGTAAACTAGAGATTTAGATGATGTGCTGCAAGTTGTGCTTTGCTATTCAGTAACTTTTTCTGTGGGAATTCCATAGAAATAACATTTTTCCGAGTAAACCTGGATACTTCTTTTGCATCTCTTAACCTGCTTTTAAAAGCAAGTTTGCACACTTAGGGGGTCTAGCAGGATGGTGAACTATGCTTCTATTTCCAAAATATGTTTAGCATTTCCATCTCCAAATTTGTAGTGTTGATTGATGGATCTATGCTATACCATTTTTTTTGTGTTTTCATTAAGAATTCCTGACACCCATCTTCAGGCACCCCTTTCCCAGAAGGAAGTAGGAGGAAGCTCCTCAAGCCTTGTGGCAGTTCCTTGCACCAGAGTAGAAGGACTTGTCCTACCTTTCCATGCCTTCATGCCATCGCTGGCTGTGTTTAGATCTTTTTATTTAACCCTCATATCTGAAATTGTCTCAACACTGCTGTCTTACCGTTTTCCCTTTTCCAAATGCTTATTTTCACATTGCAGGATAAACTTGGTCATGAAAAATACTGATGTTTGTAATGGCCATTTTCAGTTACCGTTGTAACTTAAGAGTCTTGGCCCATCTGTGGCTGAGATGTTGAGATCCTAATTGAAGAAGCAATGGCCTTGGGAGTAACATGTTTATAGCCCACCTTTGGCTTAGTTGTAGGAGGAAATCTTAAAAGGAAAAGCCTCTTTAATCCGGGAAATGTGACTGGGGATGGGGGAAGAGTTAACACTTACTAAAAAAACCCAAGCACTTCTGGAGACTTAGAGACTTTGTAGTTACACTAGACGTTCTCATTCAGCTTTAACCCAGTTGGAGTAATACTTTGCTCCAAAGTGCTGGATCTTTGGGCTTATGTAAACTGTTACACTTTGTCTGCATCCCATGCAAGGATGGTCATGTTTATAACTGCGGAGTAGACGGTGTGTACCCCAACTGGCCTGTGGTGTTTCAGTGGGCAGACAAATATAAATGCATAGCAAGCATTTCTAGCTTTCATTCAATGGCTAGTAAAAATCCTCATTAATTATTTTCTGTCTGTTTTTCTTCCACTATTAAGTAGGGAGTGCATATATAGATCTTGTATCTGGTTTATAATTTCTAAGTCTAGAGTTCTGATGTTAGGAATTTCACGCTTAAGTTCTGTTGGGCTGAAATATAAGGCTGTTGTAGTAATAATCAAGGGCATAATGATTCATGTTCTCATAGTGTCTAATAATGCCATGTTTAAGTAAAATCAATCTTGAACTTCTTTTCAGAAAGTGAAACATCTTTGGGCCTGGTGCATCAAATACTAAATCACACTGATGGCTCTAAGTCTCTCCAATCTTCCGAATTCACTGGTGAGAACTTGCTATACAGTAGAAAATCTTTAACCAGGCAATGTAAGCCAGATAACATCTCTTGTAAGATAGAGATTAAAAATGTGGTATTCTGGATTACTGAGTATTGTGAATGATGTTTGCTTTGCATGCACTTTGGCATTAGTAACCACTAATTGTTCTCTTATACAGCAGGGATGCAATGCTCTCATATATTTCCCTTAAGAAACATTGTAACATGATATATCACCTTTCCACCGGCTTTAGCAGTTCTGTAGTTCATGGGATTTCTCAGTTGGAAGCTTTAGTTACGTCATCTTTCTTCTGTTACCTGGTCAAAACTGCCTTTTTAATGGCCATCACCTCAGCTGGAAGGATCAGGGAATCCAGTACTCTGAATGGATTTTTAGAGGGGTTCTTTGAACCCAATATAATCCTAATGCTTCCATTTTCCTACTGAAATAACATTTCTGCTTGTGAGAACAGATCCTTAACTTGGTATTACGAAGCAAGTGCTTTAAGTTACTCTAATTTAAATACCTAACTCTTTAGATGTTTAACAGGACTGAAGCATTTGCTGAAAGGTTTAAGCTGTTTGAGTCCCTCGGTATTAAATTTTTTTAAACTTTTTTTTTAAAAAAACACGCTTACCTGGATAGGCCATTGTGTTTACTCTGTAAAGCTTGCTCAGTTACCCTGGCAAATCTAGTGAGTATCTAGCATTCCTTTTCACTTCCTGAATGGAAGTAGAGGGACCGGGAGTTTACACGTGCATTTTCTGCTTTCTAGAATATGCTTCCTGGTTTTTAGGAAACTGGTTCTTGTGGTCAAATTTTTTGTAAATCTGTATTCTCCTACTTCAGGGAAGCAGGGTGAAAACTAGTGAGTCACCTCACAGTAAAACTTGCAGAAATAGTCAGGAGGGGAGGCTCTGGCTGTTTACCATACAAACACTGATAGCTAGGCCCCTTCCTCACTGGTCTCGGCCGCTTCTGGGAAGGACTTGCATTTTCAGAGAAGCTAAATGTAAGCCACGGCATTGTAAAGCTAGTACACAGTAAACGTTGTGGTAAAACTAGTTAGCACTGTAAAAATGGTTTTCTATTGCAATATAAAACTGAGAACTATGGATCTTCAAGAAGTCTGACAGCATCACTGTTACTCTGCTCCAGAAAACACCACCTGCTGAGTATCGGCATCCCACAGAACTTGGTAGATATGTAAACAGAATCATCCAACTGAAAGATATTATTCAATGGCTTAATTTGAGCAAAAAAATGCCATGTAATTATCTCAGAGATTACAGATGTCTTGATTATAGTCATGTAAATGATCGTAGGAAAACATATTCAGTGTAGTGTGTTGTTAAAAAATTGAGTTACAGCACAAGATTTGTGGCTGTCGCTAAGGAGATAAAGGAGTCATTTATCCTGTCAGTCAGTCTCAGTAATGTACAATGTTTCTTTTCTTGTGTTCATAGCTGCAAACTCCTGAAGCTTTTTCTTCTACCTTCCATTCCTTTTTGCAATCTAAGCCAGAAAACATTTCTCTTGCTTGTTGCCAAAGTATAGCACTAATACAGTTGCAGAATAGGTGCGTGCATTGTCCCAAGCTGTTAAATGAAGAGGGTTAACAGCATAACGTGATGTACTGACTTAAAATCCCAAATGTTGTCTCAACTGAAATGTTGTAACTTGGAATTCTACCAGAAACAATTCAGAAACATACTGAGTTTTAATTGTTGCAATTCAGAAGAGTATGCTGCAAACAAACAAGAAAGAATCATTTATGCAGCCTAGTCTCTCAGTAAAACTTCAGCTACCCATCTTCTGACAACCATCTCGAGATGTGGCTAACTGCTGGCAGGGTTGTGCCTTACAGGTTCCTAGTGTTTAAGGTTAGGAAAGGAGTTGGATTAGGTTAATTTAAGGAGTCAGGTGACTTGCATAGATTACCTAAAGTTTAGGAATCGCAGAGTGGCAAGGGTTGGAAGGGACCTCAGGAGATCATCTAGTCTAAACCTCCTGCTAAAGCAGGTTCACCTAGAGCAGGTTGCACAGGACATCATCTAGGTGGGTTTTGAATATCTCTAGAGAAGGAGACTCCACAACCCTATGTATGTATGTAGAAGTTTCGGGGGAAGGTACAGTTGTAAGCCATGAAAGGCAGTTGAGATATTCTGAAACGTTCTTACTTACAGTGTATCAGTAGTGGTGGTTGAGATATTCCCACCTCAAGCCCTCAGTGAATTCTGTGTAGTGGATGAAGCTGGATGTTCTGTTACTGTCCAATTCAGTAAATTCTGTAGTATTAAATAGTCATTACTGTATGATGGAACCACGACCACTGTGACCCTAGCATGCTGTTGAGAAATACTGCGCTCCTGTCTAGGGCTGCTGAAGAAAGAAGCTGTTTTAAAATCTCACATGTTGTCTCTAGCATTGAATGTTATGTTTTTGTCTCTTTTTAACTTGAAGCTGTTGTTCAGTTGTCTGTTGCTTTACTAATTTTTTTTAAAGCCTTGAAGGTCTCCGCTAATACGAGGAATACATAACTTTGTGTAGCAGTACTCTTCTGAGTTACTAGAAATGTGGTTGCTGATTTAAGTGTAGAGAAAAGGCCCGGGCTTCCTTCTTGCCTGCTGCGTTTTTTTCCAGGCAGATAAAGACCAGTGTATGATACAAAAGAAGATGACATTAATTTTTGCTGCTTCTACATTTACCATTTTTCTCTAAGACAGATGAAAGATTTTTCAGTAGTGCCCTTCTCTCTCCTTCAGAATAAAAATAAGAAGAGGTAATAAAATTCCTGGAAGAAAATTCTTAGGGACACTGTAACTGCTTTTCTACAGACAGTGATGTTAAGAAGATGTTAAGTTTGGCACCTGTGCAACTGCATCTATGCCAGCTTTGCAGGCGAGAAAAAAATAATCTCTGCAAGCCGTATAGTTAACCCAGCTACGTTGTTACGGTCTGCAATGCATTCTACTTGAACTGCTTTTTAAAGGCGACAGCTGAATTTACACTAGTTCTTTGAGAAGTTTAGGACCATGCCTGCAGATGTAGAGGCACAGTCAGTCAGTCTACGCCCGTGATTTCACTGTGCTTGAGCACATGTGTGATTTCCCCAAGAAAGCCTTCCCCAATTCCAGTCACAGTTATGTACCCCAGAAGATGAATATGTAAGGTTAAACAGGTGGAAGTACTGTCATGTAAAGTACAAACACTTCTTGTGCATGGGAGTGGTAGTTTTTAGAAGCAACTTCTATCTCGCAGTCAGTAGGCTTATTTTTTTCAATTGAAGTGTAATATAGACTGAGAGCAGGAGGGGAAGAAACCTACTGATGGTGTTAGTGAGCAAAAATACATGGTGGCTTTTAATAGAAGAGGAATAAAGTATACTATCCTAGTTTGCAGGTCTTCAAAAGAAGTAATGATTAATTTTGGTTTGGATAGTGTTCAGTAAAACCGTCAACATAGTACTTATTTAGTGTGGAGAGGGAAGAGCTAGCTTATATAGTTATGATCCATAACCTCTTCTGGTACTTGAGCATGTCTCGATATGCTGTGGAATGGAGAAGAAACATTGATCAGATTATTTTAGGAGGCTGTAGTTTGCATCAGTCCTTTATGGGCAGTGTTGTGTTTCTAAACTGGATGCAACTCATTAATTCAGAATCTCACAGTAAATCTCTGGTAGTGTTGTAAATAGTATTTTGAAATGTGTAGTAGGCTTTTACCTTTAATACGGGAAGCAGCAAAAACTTCACTGAATGTTTTAACCTAAATTGAAAAACCTGAAATAAATTGTTCTTGAGTGTATTTTCAGATATGACTGGTAAATAGCCATTTCTATAGCATTTTCAAGGCAGTATTTGTTAAGTATGTTAGGATATTTGAGCAGCAGTAAGAGAAGCAGTTTGACTATAGATGAGGGTGGTGGTCATAGTGGGGTTCCTCTGTCACTTGTTTACAGCTGTATAGCTGTTTTCATAGTGGTGGGAAACTTACAGCTGTAAGGGTGGCAGACTACTTAAATATACCAATGCACAGTTTGAAAAATAGAATTCTTCTAAATATTGCTTCTGGAAAGAAGGGGGAACACTTCAAGACTGTCCTAAATAATGGCTACCCTAAGCAAACACAGCATGTCTCAATAAACTGTATTTACTGTTATTCTCCAAAAGAAAATATTTTGGAGTTGGTTAAACCAACATAGGTGACTGTGCTTACTACAAATCTATTTTATAGCTAAAATCTAAAATATACATAAGTTAGTTTCAGCTTTCAAGTCTTAAGTTTACTTACTGGAATGGACAAAAGTGAGATGGTTATGATGGTAGAAACTTTAATTTGGTTGAAGATGGTGGTGTAACGTATCCCCTTTGCCCATTTTCCTCTTTGTCAGCCTGCAAGTTGTCTTTATTACATCACTTACACAACCTATTCCTAAGCAGTATGTTTACAGTGTCATACTGTAGAATAAAATAACCTTACTAATACGTGGAACTTTCAATATCATTGGCAGTATGTTGGCTAAACCATACCGATTCCAAATTTTAGTGTTTTTAAAAAAACAGTAAGTCACTACTAACTGATCAGTATAAATGACGTATCTATCAGTACCAGAACAGTATATCCATTTTTCTCCCTCTGCTGCTGCTACTCAGCTTTCTACGTGCTAATATTTGTGTTCTAAAGCTTTCTTGCTCTAACTTCTGTGTTTGGTGACAGTTTAAAAAATCTAAAGGGGTTTTAGTTTATATAAAGTAGAATTAAACTTTAAACAGTGAAATCCTGAATATTTGGTCTATGATTTCTAGTTTGGGTTTGTGGGGTTTTTGTTTTGTTTTGTTTTTTTAGTAAGGGCATTTATGAATGGTGTTACTACTAAGCTATTCTCCTAGGAATAACTTTAAAACATTGAAGAAATTGAAGCAAGTTGAAGTGAGGTTTAACTATAAGAGTATTGGGAAGTAGTTTGTCACTTACGGCAATATAGACGAGTGCTACATCCCTACTTGCTAAAGCATGTTAGTTAAAAAAAACAGTAACTTTAATGTAACAGCTGAATAAAAATTTATAACTTCAAGTGCTCAGATAGCAAAGTGCTGGTAATAATTTAGTGATATTTCCAGTACATAATAGTAAGACTTGGAGCAAAGTTTAAAAAAAACCCAACAAACTAAAACAAACAAAAAACCCCACAAATACACTGGAAAAATGCATGCTCAGTGGTGTTTTCTCTGGTTGTTTCCAAATATTAATTCTTTCTTTGGTTAGCCATTTGTATGGACTTGTTATTCAAGTTTATACATAAGGTTACAATTGCTGTTCAGAACCCTGTTGTATCCAGAAGCAGGAGATGGTTATAGTTTTGAGAGAAACAGATTTTATTCAGGCAAGCAAGCCTGAAGGAGTAATTAAAAAAAAAAAAAAAGTAAAAATTGCAATTTGTGAACAGTATTCAAGTGTGGTGGTGATTTGTTGCCAAACAGTAGAGAACTGCCCTAAAGGTGCAACTTCTGCTGTGTTCTAGAATACGGATGCTATTTACTTCACTTACGGAGCATCTGTACAATCTGAAGATAAAACTGAAGGAAAAATCTGAAAGGTGTATCCTAGACTGAGTTTTGGAAGGGGATTCACATTCCAGCCTTGATTCGGTTTTAAATTAAAACCTGAGGCTTCCTTTCATTTTGAAAATGTAAATTGAAAAAAAAAAAAAAAAAACAAAACCAAAATGTTAGGTTGTTTGGTGGTTTTTTTTATGAAGTTAGTTAATGAACTAATGACTCCCCAGCCCTGCACTGTTGGGCATCCCCTTGTTAATCTGTACAAATAATGCTGTTTTTATCAATTTTATACTTGTGGGCTAGCTGGATAAAATTCTAGTTGACTTGTGATGCACTGACTACAGGGTCAGCTTTCACAGATCTTAGAGAGAAGGAATGTATTTCTATCAAATTCTGTATTGATGGAGTTCCTTGTACATGCGTGATTAAAAACAGCAAAAATACTCTACTAGAAAGCCTGCAGAGTTGTAAGCATGCCCAACTTAATTTTTTCAACGAAAATATGAATCTTAATTGTAGGTACTCGCTACCTTTAAAATGCTATGAGTGAGGGCTGAAAGCATGCAGTTACTGAGTTTTGTGTATAAGCATACTTTACTAAAATTGCAGATACTGTAGTTTCACAAAGTGAAAACAGTTATGCCATTTCTACCTGTAACTTGTTTTTAATCATTTATTAGAGTTTTTGGTGGCTTTGATTGTGGTTTTAGTTCCCTCATATCTTCCCTTTTTGGTATCTTGAGCTAAATGCAGCAGAGCAATTAAAGCCTGTATACTAAGAAACAGCTTTAAGGGAAGGCTTAATTTGAAAAAAAAAAAATTCTGGGAGGATGATAGCCTTTTTGCCATAAAGGTGCACTAAGGCACTTAGGAACTTGCTGTGGTGTGGTGGTTTTTTGTTTGTTTGCTTTGGGGGTTTTTTTAGGATTATAAAATAGATGTGTTTATATACACAACACCTACATATTTTGATATAGTATTTTCTCGTTTTATATTTTGTTCAGCATTTACAGCCGAACAATACCAGCAACATCAACAGCAACTGGCACTAATGCAGAAACAGCAGCTTGCACAAATTCATCAACAGCAAGCAAATAGTAATTCCTCTGCCAACACATCACAGGTGAGGGATTTGTCTGTGCTATGATTTATCCCTCATTGTTTCCCACCAGGGTTCATCTCTAATTGTCAACTGTTGCCATAGAACCTTGAAACTAACCAACAGGAAAGTGGCTTTCGCCTGAATCTACATCATAGCCATTCTGTAAAGTGTTTAGAAGGGACACTGCAGGTGAGTGTGGCAGGCATTGCCTCTGCTCCCTCTTAACAAAAAAAAGATGGGTCAGTCAATTAATGAAATTTTCAAAGCCTTAGGAATATGAATTGCAGAGATCTCCAGCCATGTCATTATCCTCTTGATAGTGGGGGATTGTTAGAGCAGGATTTTTAGTTAAGAACTAAAGCTAACTCCTAAATATGTCCTCCATACAGCTGTGGAAGTGTCTTATACTCACAAATGTGTAGTGTTTAC
>NW_009260837.1:1982488-2007488 GCF_000687185.1 Egretta garzetta | reverse complement strand
TTATTAGAGAAGGTAGTCAAATGAAGAGCACTGGTGGTGGTTCTGGGGGTTTGGTTGTGTCCTGTCTTCCCCCCCTCCCCCCCAGGTTCCCAAGAAGAAAAGAAAAAAATCCCCAGGGGGGGTTGAAAAGAGAGAATGAAAATCTGTCTATTAGGGAAGTAATTTACAAGAAATAATTTCTTCACCAATACTGGAAGAAAGCCAGGACTGAGTGAGGGAGCACTGACTGCATTGATCTGTATCGGAAGGAAGGGGGAAGGAAGAAACGGGAACAAACCAACAAACCTGCCGTTGTTTGTTCTGCCTAGCGTGCTTTATGAACCGTGGTAGCTACAGCAAGGAGTTACTTTAAAGTAAGCAGTAAGCTTCAGTAATCTACATAAATGAGGCTCTAGGATAAAAAATGTTCTCGGCAATTAGTGAGCTGATCCAGGTCGTGCAGTTCAATTCTGTAAAAAAATTAATTAAAAAACAGTCCCTCCGGAAGAGCACCAGAGATGCCGAAGTAGAGCAGCACAACCCGTTGGCCTGTGAGCGAGGTGGAGCTGGGACAAGCGTTGGAAGGATCACTGGGAAGGGGAAGGGAAGGTTTGATTCTTGCAGAAACCTGCGTATCAGATGCTGATCTCGGGCAGTTTGAACTCTGTGGCTGTCAAGTCACCGAGCGCGCCGCTGCTCCGGCCGGCAGCAGTCAGGCTCAACTGAGTAACGAGCTTGTTTGTCGCCATGAGGTGGCAGTCTAAAACAAGACAACGTAAATACTGGTTGAGATTTCTGGAGCAGTGCTGGAAACTTAGCCCAAACTCTTCAATGTAACTGGAGCTATTTTTTCAGTAGAGATTAGTGAAAGGATGTATTTTATCATTAACTGTTCTTCCTTCCCCATGTTGGGTTAGCGGGATGTGCCACATCCTCGTGCATCATCTGCCTGCACATGCGACAGCAAGACCACCCACATGCTAAATGCTGTTGGAACTTGTAGCCTCTCTTCTTTTCCCAGTTTAACACATCTGCTGGAGGAGTAACACCCTGAAGACCTTTAAAGAAAGAGGTATATGCTTTCCCACGGTAGGGAGCTCCCCTGACAGAGCTGGAATTATTGCTGTGGCCAGGGACATAGGGAGTAATTTCCATTCCAGTTCATAAACTGTGTGTTAATCTGAATCTGGGTATCGGCTGGAACTGCCATTTAGGCAGTGGTAGTAATGGGCAAGTTGGGAAGAAGCTAAAAATCCTAACAGTGGGGCTTTGATGAAACTAACAAAGCACTACTTCACTGGTTTAAAACCAGTTTTATAAATTTTTCCCATTTCATAGTATAAGCATTTTCAAATGTTTGCATACAGAAGCCATCCATCCTGGTGGATCCCCCATAGATGCTGTGACTTTCTGCTTGGGGTGACAGGCAAGCTGTCTCCAATCTTGCTGGAGCCTGATTATACCCATTTTTCAAAAGGCGTGTCCTTTTCAAGTCTAGTGTAAGTGCAAACAGTAACACGTTTCCTTGTTATTTTGGCATGATGAGGTTGCTTACCGTGCCCTTTTGGAGATCTGCTTGCATAGGTGTTTGTGGGATGTAACTGCTTACCTTGCCGGGGTTGAGCCTGTGCTGTCAGTAGCTAAGGGGGGTACTATTAATGTTGCAGAACTTACATGCTGTTTACTGATTTTCCACTAGGGGGTTGCAAGGACTTAACAGCAGTAAAAAGACATTCTTTTTCTCTAGGTCCCACTTTAATTGCCATTCTCCTAGTGGCTGTTTAAGTGTTTCAGCTATTCACCACTAACAGGCTGCCACTGATCACGGTACCAAACAGTAAACATTAATAAATTATTTCAGTGCCATTCAGCCAGAGGTGATGCTTAGCGTGTTAGGTGTTCATTTTAAACAGGGACCCAGGGGCAGTGGGCATGGACTGAAACACGGGAGGCTCCCTCTTGAACGTCAGGAAACACTTTCTCACTGTGAGGGTGAAGGAGCACTGTCACGGGGTGCCCAGGGAGGTGGTGGAGTCTCCACCCGTGGAGATACGCAAAAGCCATCTGGGCATGGTCCTGAGCAACTGGCTGTAGGGATTGGACCAGATGACTGCGGTCTTTCCTGGCTTCAGGATCTACCAGCAGAACTCATCATAGGTCATCATGCCCAGCTCCATTCTTTCAATTTCATATTTTGGTGAAAGCAGTACTGTTTCCCAGCATACTAACATGCAGAGCAGGGAGCAGGATTTCATCTGAGTAGGTTCCAGTCCAGCTGCTGATCACCTTCCAGAAATCCCTGTTCCAGTCACATGCCGCTATTGGTTGAGGCTTGAACACCCCCTAAATGAGTTCTGGTGGATCCAGGGCACTTTGAGGACAAGTTAGTATTCTCTAATTACAATTATCCCACGTATAGCCTGGTACTGAGCTTTAGCGATCAAAACTGTGATTTCATTTTCTGTAAACAGACCTTATATAACTGATGTAGTATGAAATCATTTTCTGCCACAAAAAAATTTTGCATAAGCTATACTAGAAAAGCAGGAGGCAATTATACCAGGATGTTGCCTACCTTAACATCATACATTGATTTTGCTTGCCACATACAACCAATTTCTTTGAAAATTAATATATATATCTGAAAAATAAACGATGTCTTGCACTGAGTAAAGGTTAAGGTTAAAAATTATTTACTTTGAGAAGAACACTATCAAAACTAGCTTCTTCAGCACATATTTACTCAGAACTCAGAGGTCTTAAGACCTTTTTATGGATTCCCTTTCTAAGGTTGATCTTTGCTACAAGCCCTCTCGTAAGGAACCTGGTTAAAAGTTAGATACGGTTTGAGGCCAGCACATGATATAAATATATATTTGCTGATGATATAAACTCTAATTTTTTTCTCATTTCAGAAAGTTCTTTACAGCTGAAGGATCTCCCTGTGTTTAAAATGCCATTTTGCTTAACGTTTTGGGGGAGGGTGGTCCAGGTCCAAGGTCAGCGGAAGCAGAGTCGCGTGGAGGCAGGGGGGCAGGAGCAGCCATTTGTCAAAGAAGCAAACCCATGCCCCAGGGGAGGGATTTTACTGTGTTTGAATTCACCAAGGACTGAAGCCAGGAGCAGCTTCCAGAAGCAAGAGACTTATCTGTGGAAGGCCCAGAGATGCCTGGCCTAGGCCTGGGAGCTCTTGCTGGTCACAGGGACAAGATGTAACTTCTAAGGAGGAACAAACCTTGCTAGGTTACAGCTCCCTGTTAACTCCAGAGCTCACCCTTCAAATCAAATCAAATCAAATCAAATCTCATCCTGTTGGACTGTCTCTGCTTACAGAGACCAAGGAAGCGTGGTTACCTTCGAAGAGCGTACAGACAGACTGGCTTCCAGGGGCTCTTCTGAATGCGCCTCTCTTGCAGCCGATGTCCTTCCCTCTGAGCCATGGAGGTTGCTACAGCCAGCTATGTTGTTTATAAAAAAGCAAAACAAGCAACTGTCACCCTGTCTCCACTTTCTAATATTGTGGCTGATCTATGCAGAACATACAGCTGTATAACATGAAGAACTGGACTGCAGTAAATGAGAGCTATGAATGGGAGCCAGGATCTTCTGAGCTTCATTTGAAGGCATCACAAGATTTCCCTTTACGGTGCTGGAATAGTTCCTCACCTCTGCCACATTTCCTCTTTCAGTGAAATGAATGCAGTGGTGTTGCTTACCTAAGAAAAATAACTGATGTTAAAACCTAGAAAATTATGCTGAAACCTAGAAAGTGCTCTCAGTTTCAAACACTAAAGATTTGACTGTATGGGTATGCTGTAATGAAGCCAGTTTTGATTTGCAAGGGTGAACTATACAGTAAAAGTAAGATAGACAATACTTGGAGCTACCAATAATTGGAGCTACCCTCCCAAGAACACCAGCCCCTTGGCTGGCCTTGGCAGCTCTCATCCCACTGTGTCTCTGCGCAATTGCTACATAAGCAATGGAGAAACCTCGTCATTTTGAACTTCAAGATGAAAGCAGTCCTTATTTACAGTTACACCCAGTGACCATTGTGCACAGGAAGAGTGTGATTACAAAAATACAGTTAGGACAAGTCTTACAAATCTTCCCTACCTGACTGTAGCAGGATACGTGTTGCCCTCATTGGACTGGATAAACAGCAGCAATGCCCCCGCAGCGATGTAGAGCTGACCGTATCTTTTTAAAGTTTGTGCAGACCAGAGCTGTTGCTTCTGGGGGTACAGTCATGGTCCTGGGAGCTCTGATGAGCCTCTCTAGGTTTTTGTAGGACCTGGAGTCTCAGAGGACGATTCCCCTGGAACGCCAGGCTGGCTGCCCTAAGACATTTCTCCTAACACTGTATTTACACACTTGAATCTCTTCTGCGGTGCTGGTCTGAACATCCACTGACCACCCTCCTCCCCTCGCTGAGCCTCCTGCGGGTGCTGGCTGAGGCAGCAGAGGGCTTGGGCATCGCTCCATCCTTCGTGGCCATGAGCAGGGCAGGGCCTGAGCGTGCCTGCAAGTGTGGGTGAGGTAGAAGAGGATGTGGCCTGAGAGCGTGTGATATCTGCACCGCAGATGGATATTTGTCCACAGCCTGAGTATGGATACGGATGATACATCCCAGGAGCAGCAGCTGCTGGTAAATAACATTTCTTTGCTCTGCTAATCTGAGGTGTCTGTGTCTGCACTAACGAGCTCTTGCACCAAATTCAAAACCACCAGTTTTGAAGCCATGAGGCTACATTGCAGCAGGCAGCTCTAAGTTCAGAGCAAAAAGCACTCACTTCGTTTGTATACAATATACATACAGTCAGCAAAAGCACAGTTCCAGATGAGATGAAAGTAGGTCCAACTTGGGAGGCAGGACAGTATTTAATCATCAAAACTAGAGCAGAAGCATAATCTCACAGTTTTTCAATGAGCCTGACACGCACATTAAAGGAAATGGCTGCAGTGAATCCCCCCATGTCTGGCCAATGCTTTTGTAATGTATTTGGTTTTTTCTAGTCCCTCCGCCAAAGGCAATGTATAGTTTTGCAATATTTTTAAGTAGCCTCAAGGACATAATGTTCCAGTTCCGCATCCCTGATGTATCAATTAACTTGAGTGACTTGGAAAGCTTACCTTGAAGTTGTGCACATAATGTTGACATTAAAAAAGAAAATGCTGCCAGCTTTTGTTGAAATGCCAAAATGAAAGTGCTCCGTTCAGGCTCACCCCAGCCACCTCATTGTTCCCATCCTATCTCACAGGATAATCAGAAAATGTCTGGGTGATTCTCCACCCTTTCCTCATTTTCTCTGCAGGGAAGCATGAGATCAGCAGCTTTCTCCTTTTGTTCATTTTTGTCCTTTGCATGACTGCTATTTGTTTTGATTTATTAGAATTTATTTTCTTAAACAGAAAAAAATTCAGGGGGTATAATGCAGGGATGCCTGCAGCCTAGGGAAGCTGTCTCTTGAGACCCCCTATAGCCAGTTCTACTCTACAGAATCATTTAGAGAACTTAAATTTCAGGTTTCTGCTCTGAAATGCACTATAGACATTTGCTCCTGACGGTGGAGGCAGCACAGGGAGATTAAACTGGCTGGGCTAAAGAAAGCCTTTGTGAATACCACTGTAGTGATTAGCAGGTTTATAATGGCTAATTTGGTATTCCAGTATTTAATGATCTCTCTGGAAGTAGGAGGTGTTTGTGGTATCGGAAGGTTTACACATACCTCCCAGCTGGCTAGTAAACATTCAAAGACCCAAATCAATTAGTGCCAGGAAATAAATTCCCTGCTTGTAACATATAAATGTAAGAAACCCAAATGGCAACCAAAAGGAAGAATTCTGTGGTCTGCCAGATTTAAGAAAGACAATATTTTAACAAACTAGGAAGCAGAGTCTGGATAACTATAGCATTAGTTACTCACTGGAACTAGTGGGACTGTTACCTATTTTAGAGAGTTTCGTCACCATTCCAAGTCAACTTCTTTTAATCTGTAAAGTTTTTGGCAATGTCAGATGACAAACCACATATATCTTATATTTATTTCCTCATGTGAAAATCAGGAATTATATCTTTACCTATCAAAACCACAAGTACTAGCCGTAAAAAAAAAAACTTGGTTTTGCAGAATTCCTTTTGGTAAAGCTTCCTGTGCTTTATTCAGGCTAATTCTGATGTCTTAGTTATTATCAATCCCTTGCTTTCCCGGCTGTATGACAAATAGGCTAACGATACAAAGTAAATGGAGCAACAGCTTCTAGCCACAAGCTAATTCACACTGTCCAAGGCAAGACAGGCCAAGGAAAGCGCCTGGTCGCCACTGAGTCCTGGTAGTACAATGTGTGCTTTTAACTACTGGCAGAACAGCAAAATGGAAGAACTTGAGGTCAAATCAATCCCCAGCCATAAATACCAGGCACTGACTTTAACATCACTTCTTTGGTACATCTAGCAGCAGAATGACATAGAGGGTGATATTGCCTCGGAGGTACCTGTCATTGCTACCCTGTATTGCCTCGTTTCATGGATTCCCATTATTTTTGATCTTATTTCCAACCATTTTCTGGAGAGTCATTTTTATTATTCTCTCAAAACTGCTAAGGAGTATAGCCTGCATATGTAGCATAACCTGAAGAGATTAGCAAAAATGACAAATTTCCACCTGCTAAAACTTCTCTGTGTTCATCTTTTCATCCGTACTTGGTTCTACCGTAACAGTTAGCTTCCATTCTCCCCGTTTGATTCTCCTTCCTTCCCTCCCTGGTAGACAGGCACCCTCCACATAGGGGTTGAAGAAGAGAGGGAAGCAAGGCAAGCTTCCCACCCTCCAGTTGTACCAAGGGTTCCTGCGATGAGCAGGGATGTTGTGTCCTACCCAGCAGTGCCAAGGACTCTCTGTCGATGGGTTTAGTGGATTCCAGTTGCACGCCATGAGGGATTACCCTAATCTTCAGGCACATGTAGCAGAGGTAATTCACCTTTTAATCCATATATAGTAAAAGCCTTTCAACACACCTCTGTAGTGCAGCTGAACACGTTTAGCATCTCAGTACTGAATACTATGGTGGGTAAAGAATAGAAGTACACTGAAGCTGAGAGCCCAGTCGTTATGCGTGGTACTGATTTCTGTCTGTATGTTACTGCCCTGAATTGTGAATGGGTTGCAGAGAGGAACTGTAAGCAAAAAGGTCAAGCAGTAAGGAATAAAATAGTGTCCTCTAGAGAAAAGCTAATTTAGTCTGCTATGATTGTATCAAACACAATCTCATAGGAAATAAGTCTTACTAGAGAAAAGACTAAGAGCCATACTTTACCTCTGTGAAAATTCTCCCCATCATATACCTGAAGGATGCAAGGTAGCGTGACAAAGAACAAGAACAGTTGGTATAAAAAAAATTAAAAATCAAAGCGTCAGCATCTATTGCTATACAACTTCTACTGAATTCATGGTGTGCTCTGCATGAGTTTCTGATGCATCTCCAAGTTCCTTTACACATTCGCACTGTCTGTTATGAAACGAGTAGATTACAGGCTCTGTAACCCTCCCGGTCAATATTTCCTCCTTTGATTATTTTCCCACATAAATGTTCATTGAATACAACACGGCTATATGATTTAGGGAACATCACTCAGATGCGGAGTACCTGATCGATTTGATATGCGTCAATTAGTAATTATGTCAAATTAGGGCCAGATTTTCAAATTCTAGACCCAGTTTCTATGTGGTTATCTAGCAAAGCAAATTAGGCCTTTATATAGTTAAGCATCTAATTTGCATATGTAATCAAATATGTAAATTTCCATGGCCTCAGATGCATTTCCTTTCTCATTCTGATGATACATTGGACTGAATTGTTCCCGGTTGAAAATTTCACCTCTTGTTTTGGTCATTTAAAGACATCTAGGGCACTGGTAGCAGATGTGATACTGCAGCTCAGATATTAGCCTGTTGTACTTTAACCTTCCAAATACGTGATGTCTGTTCAGGTCCCTGCAACATCAGCCATTCGGAGTGATGTTTCTCATGGTTCTTATCTGTCATAGAGCACAGTTTCTAAATGTTAGGACAGCTCTGCTTGTTCACCTCAGCCAGGGCCCAAAGAGCAGCTGCTGGGTTCCTTACCCCAGACTGGAGAGCCAAGGAGACGGCTGTAGTTACCTGTGGCCAAAATCAGAAGATGCACAGGGAAGAAGGCGGCTGAGGGATGACATAGGATCTTTTTGTGATAAGGCAATCGAACACCTCTCTGGAGAACTGGATTCTGTCATCAGATTTGCCACATTCTTCCTTTTGCTGTGATTCAAGTATTTAAAACAAATGTTTCAGATGTGTTGACACGTCAATATTTCAAAGGCTACCTTGAACCTAGGGAGTCTCTTCCAGCAGCCCATATGGTCAGCAGGGAAGCACAGACTCCTCCAGAAGTGAGCCGAAATCTCAAGTTAGATGCTGCTCCAACCAGCGTTTCCCAGTGTGGGCTGTGCAACATCTAAATGTGGTCTGCAAAATAAATTAAGTTCATTTTTGATTCACAGATATCCTCAAATGCATGAGGACACAAACAACAGGCAGGGACATTCAGAGTTTGGCCCCAGTTTTATTAGCTAGAGGTGACAGCCAGTGTCAATGCCACATGACACAGATATTCCTGAAAAGCTAATGGAGGCACTTCCAATTTTTTTTTAAAAAAGTGAAAACCATTATCTATAGGAGCTCACCTCTTAGGATAAAATTAATTGTTGTGGATCCTTGTAATGGCATACTCTTTGTTGTTTGAGTGTCTGACTTAGGCCTTCAGCATCTTATCTACAGAGTTTTAAATATTCACAACTAATTTAAGAGGAGCAGCACTTCAAGTGAAATCTAAAAATCATAAACATAAATACAATTAATATATATTGCACATAAGAAACAATATTTGATGTCAAGAACTCTGAAAAGATGTATTCTCAGATTGTGCTCTCCAAACTAGCAGACACTTCATTTCTCTCTTCACCATCTGCCCCTGGGTAAAACTCATCTCCTAGTAGCATCCTAGTAGTACAAATAAAATATTCCCTGTGGCTTCTCAAGCAACAAAGCACAGCGTACAACACTTGAATGTGACTTTTGCTGACTGCCTCTTGCAGCAGGACTGGAGGAAGCACCCGTGCTCTCTGCTTATTTAGAGCTGCAGATGGCCCAGCCCATTCTAGGCACAGACCCAGTTGCAACTTAAAAGAGTATTTCCAAACAAGAAGTGCAAAGAAAAGCAGAATGAGAAGAAACAAACAACAAAAAGCAAGGTGGGAGCGGGAGCAAAGTCTGAAAGGAAAGCGAACGTCAAGCCCAGGAGGCTGAGGCGAGTCCCACGGGCATTCGCAGCCGCCAGCCCAGCCTCGGCAGCAAGGAAAGGGGCAAACCAAGCCTGGGCATCCATGTCCCCCTCTTGCCGAGCACAGGGAATAAGCACTGGCTGCTGGCACCGCTGTGGGACTGCCGGCTCACATGGATGTGCAGGGTGGTGCTGAGGAGCTTCTCCCGCCACCATGGCAGGAGGGATGGTGCTTCCTGCCATGGCTCTCCTGGCCTCTGCTGACCTCCATGGCCAAACACACAGCGGCCTTTTCTGGTGCAGACAGGATTGCATTTCTGCGTCTGAAAAACAACTGATGTGGCAGGGCTCACTATGACTTTGTAGCAGAGGAGTCACATCTACTATCAGTTGGGGTAGCTGGAAAAAATGGGCATGACTTAAACATTTCAGTGCTGCAGACAGATAAATAATATAAATATAATAATAGTAATATAACCATGTTTAAATTTAGGCTATTCTTTGTTACTGTATTCACAAGTTAATATCTTCTTATAGTTCTTAGTAATATTTGCTGCCCACTTTAGGAAAAAAAGCTTTCCTAACCTACCTTACCCATTTAGCTGTCGTAGTCTTCTAGTCCCCTGTAGTTGCGAATGTTCTTAGTCCTGAAGTTGCTCCATCGCTGCTTTTCATTTGGCCTTGTATCTCACTGTGTTGTGCTCGAGTCACAGTTGAATAATTGGTCTCAGTACTGAGCATGAAAAACAGAATCTTGGGGAAAGCAAATTAAGCATCCACTGCTTCAGGTACAGTCAGCTAATGAAATTATGGGCTGGAAGCGCATGTTCTTGTAGCTAACCTTAATCAGCAACATAAAGGTTCATTAAAGAACAGGGCATAAATTCAGCTTTTTATTCAGCCAAGTCTGTAGCTTTGAACAAATTACTTCCAAAACTAATTCCTTTGACTGTGAAAGTGAAAGGTAACTGAAAAAAGCATTCAGAAAACAAGATATACTTTAATTGTCAAATTAGGAAGCCAATATTATTATTTTAAGCTTAGTGGGGCAGATATTGCTCTTATAGAGTTCTATAAAATTACTAAATTAATTTGGTGAAGTTGAATCAGCTCAGAAACTAGAAGTTTCCATACAAGTTTAGATCTTTAAAAAAACCCAACAATACTAATGAGAATATAATTTCTGAGCTATTTTAACAACAAGTATGCTTTGCTTGGATGACCACCATCTCTGTCACAGGCCTCTGACAGTGCAACGT
This sequence comes from Egretta garzetta, assembly GCF_000687185.1. NCBI lineage: Eukaryota > Metazoa > Chordata > Aves > Pelecaniformes > Ardeidae > Egretta > Egretta garzetta. Next base: position 1,996,932 of record NW_009260837.1, on the reverse strand, counting down.
GCAAAGGAAACCTGACTGCAGGGTTCACTTTCATTTAAGGGGAAGCTGAGTCGGTCGCTTCAGTGGGTGACCATAAAGCAGGCTGAAAAACTCAGGTTCCCTTCTTTTCCCCTTTTAAGTCCTCACGAGATAAATGTACTATCTTAGGAAATAACACATTCACTAAGTCTCAGTAGGGAAGTACCGGTTACAACAGGGACTACTCTGGTACCACCAGAAAGGGAAGGGTTAACTCGGGGCATGGAAGGCCCCACAGTGGTGGTTCAGGCTGCAGTGGGCGCAGAGAAGTCAAAAGTTTCTTGGAGGCAAAAGAGAGGACTTTTCAACCACTGGATCAAAACCGCTCTGGTCACTGTCACCGAAACCAATTTCCCACGCCGCTTACAGCAATGTGGTTTTTACTGGAACTTCAGATGTGAGTGCTAGCGCCTGTCTATCCAAGAAGCAGACCTTTGAAAACACTGGCTGTAAATAATCTTGTTAAGATTTTAAAGCAAGTTTCACTAAATATATTATCTAAAATCTTAACAGGCTGGCCCTGACTGATGCAATCAAAGAGAAAAACCTTTGTTAGGTAAAATGAACGCCGTACAGGGCATCAGCACAGGGTCGGGGGGGTCAGAACAAAAGTTGGTGCCCAAGAAAGTGGTTAGTCTCCATGCAAGTCTGAGATGGTTGTCATATATGCAAACGGGCCAGGATCGTGCCTTTTGCATGGCAATAGAGCAAATTGGTGCACTGGGTTACCACCCCCTGAAGACACCAGCAACCACACTGCCAACCATACCCCAGCACTGCAACATGCGACATCATGGTCCCATTTCTTGCAAGGGTGTTAGAAATGGTGCTTTCTAAATTTGCCATCTGTTTTATTCAGTTTCTGCTATAAACTCAGTTTTTATCATCAAGGAATTTAAGTTGAAAAAAGAAAGAACTGGTTTCATGTGTTTGATTGTATAATTGAAACTATGGATAAAATGGAATCAAATCACCCAAACAAATGCACTTCCACATTCAATAATATCTTCTGAGCAAGAAGATGGCATCATCTGAGAAGCAATATTAGATTTAGAGATGTGTATTTCATAAGGCTTCAAAGTTTGCATTCTGTTCATAATTGCGCATTTCAGTGTGATAATCCTCTCCCTTAAAGCATGCTTATACACAGGTAAAGTAAAGCAGCTACATCAAAAATCAGAATAGAGATAATATAGCATAGTTACATCTGAAGTCTGGCATCTCTTGTGAGTTCAAAGCTTGTTTTACTCTTTAGAGTATTTAGTTTGTGGTAATCTGATGGCATCAGTAGAGCAGGCATAACTTTCAGTCTCAAGAGATGCCCAATTTAAAGCTTAAAACTTTTGGATCTTTACTATAGGTGTAGCTGTTGCTTTAGTGTAGGAGATTGCCACACAGAGTTGGAAGCAGCAGCGTAGCTTACTATTTTGTTGGAAATATGGTCAAAATGAAGCATTTCAGAAGAAAAACTTCCCGAGTTTTGTTTGACTTAACATTTTGCTTGTGTTCTAGAGATAATCAGTATCATTTGTCTTGGAAAGTAAAGCATATGCTAAGGCTCAGGAAGGGCGTTGAAGTGTGCCCATCAAGTAACCATATATTCCAACTCTATTTCCATAAACAACCTCCTTATTTGTAAGAGCTGGCAAGAGGGGACTAATGCACAAGCAAATGCTTCTGCATCTTTGTGTGGGTAAGCACTAGCATGGCCTCGATGGCCACAATAACCACTGCCCCTCGGGGTCACGGCTGGCAAAGGAAAGAATGCAGAGTCCTGTCTGCAGAAGGCTTCTATCACTGTATGCGGGTGGGGGCAGGGGGTTAGGAGGAGAAGGTTACCCCAGGATGAGGAAATGTATGTGGGTAAACTGAACAAACCTTGAGAATGAAAATTAACAGCCTCTGTTGCCCTCTTTGGGGGTTGGACAAGATGACCTCTAAAGGTCCCTTCCAACCCAAAGCATTCTATGATTCTATTGCAGTTTCCTTGGCGCCGATGGTCTCCCTGCTGGAGCACAGCCTTTGGCAAGCCACTGGGATAAGCACTTTGTCAGACTGCTCATCCTGGTGCTTTGGAGCAATGCCCAACTGTGGCTGGTGACAGCAATCAGATGTCATCAGCCAAAACCACTTGCAGGCATTTTTACATCTAGTATATTAAACTGTTTGTCCTTGTTTCTCTCCTGATACATGGTTCATAGCTCTGCCTTCCCAAGCTGCTCACCAACCCTTGACTCTTTTTTTCCTGCTGTCCCTCTAGATTTGTCCCCTGGTCCAGGTTGCCTGTTGTCCTTCTGCTTTACCGTGTTGTTTCTCTTGACATAGACAAAACTGGTATAGTTAAGGTGTCTGATTTAAAGACTTCTGAAGGCTCCAAAGCATTGCAATAGGGTACAGAGACTTGCCTTGAGGATGTTTTTCTGCTTGCATCACAGGCCGCAGCTTAACAAAGGGAATCTTTTAGCTGTTTGATAGCATAAAAGTGCACAGTTGGTCTCCAGCCAGGTCCTGACAGACATGGATCATCATTATCATTAAACCAATCACCACAACTACAATTGAATCGGACCTTTGTAAGCAGACACATGAGGTTTGGTAAGTGATACAATCCCAGTCCTGAAAAAAAAATAACAAAAATTTGCTTCAATGCTCTGTATTGAAGATTAGGGTTTTAACAGAGCCAACACAGGATGTAACAGCTCCCTGCATTTTCATTTCCCACCTCAGATTTAGTGGTACTAAACTGATTCTGCACCTTTGCATCAAACAGGTATAGGAAAAAATAAATAAAGTGCTTTACATAAGTAAAGACACCATAAAGATGAGTTAGATGATACACCAAATCCAGCTATGGCCTCAAAAAACCTTCCCATGGAGAAAGGCAAGTGATGACAAACATGATTTCTCAGGGACATAACACCCTCTTTCATTCCTTGTAAATCAGAGTGACAAGAGAATTATATGGAATTCTCCATAGAGCAGAAGTTTTGGTCTCAGCAGAGTTCCACAGAAAGAGGCAAGCAACAAGACTAAGCAGTGAGGGAAGTAACATGCACAAAAACTCTACCTTATGTTGAAGTACCAGAAAACAAAATAATCTAATTGGGATTAGGACCCACTTTGCATATGACACTCCCCGCAGAATTTGTGATCAGAATAGCAGAAACCTTGCTAACGCTTGGGCACCTTACACTGCTACCGATGGTGATCCCAGTGTAGACCATGCTGGAAGAACTTGTATGTCTGTGCAAATGGTGTACACAGAGCCATGTCTCAGCAGCAAGAACAGTTTGTTTGGAGGTGCTGAATGTCTTCAGATCCTGCCTTTTCCAACAAGACTTCTACGTTTAACCTGGAAGTTTCAGGGAAACATCCCATAATCCATCTTTCTATAATATATCCAGCTCTGCCAGATCAGCTGAACAAACAACCTTCAATGATGAGATTATTGCTATAAAAACACCATTAAGATTGCACTCACTAGGGTATGGAAACCTGTCGAGGCTTCGTGCCTTATTAGATACAGACTGTTCAGTGTAAAATATGACACAATATATGGCCTCCCTTCTCAATTGCTACAGAGTTTTGTGGATACTGGGAAAATTTACCTTTCAGTTACGTGTGGTTTAATAGACATTCTGATGAAAATATTTGGCTTGGATTAGATGCAGAAGATAACCCAGCTGGTAACTTTCCGTCTTGTCAGGAACATTAAGCCCATTCCCTGAAATAAATCGCTTGTTTGGTGTCATATGTCTGCTGGGGCTAAAGACCCTGTTGCAGTAAGATGGAAAAAGATTCATCAGCAACCACAGAGACCAGGCCCAAAATAATTTGGCAGAGATTAGGCCTTGAGTTGGCACAGTGCCTGGGACTGAATTTCATCCATGCCACTGGACTTAGTGGCCTAACTATATATTAGTGGTCCTTACTATATATTCCTACAGCGACGTAGTATCTAGCTCCATTTATTTACTTTTTTCCTCAAATATCTTCAAAATACCAATACCATAACTATGAGAAGATGTTTAGTGATGACATGTTTGGTACCCAGAAGCCTCATCTCTCTAACTTAAGTTTGGCTTTTACGCCGCTCTTTGCTAGACATTTTGGATTCATTTTGCTGTTCTTTGTCCTTCCCACTCCATTTCCTGGTACAAATTTCTATCTGTTCAGTGTGAACGTGGCTGTTTGGCCAGCTCTCAGGCTTGAGAAGACTTCAGTCAAAGTACAGGAAAGGGAATTCTACTCAGAAAAGTACAAAGGTTATGTGAAAAAATATTCAGAACAGAACTCTGGCTTTCTGCCAGAAGATTGACTTTACATTGGTCGGCAATGAAGCTCCACTGTTTGATAGCAGCTATCAGTCCATGGAAAGAAAAGGATGGGTCATCATCGAGGATGTGTAGCAGGCCTTCATGGGTTATCATTCCCCGTGTAGACCCGAGGGGTACCAGGACATTTCGAACAGAGGAGCTATTGCATGGGGTAGCAGCATTGAACTCTGTAACTTAGTGTTTGCTCAGAAAGCACAGCGGTCTTACTAGTAATAGTCAGTGCTAAACCAGGTTGTTTTCAGCACTGGTGAAGGATCTCGTGAACCTTTTCTTATTTTCAGCTTGAAGGCTTTTATTCAGGGTATGGCAAATGGGATCATTGTGACCTCAGCTCAGCTCCATCTGCTGATAGAGACATTATTTTTGGCCGTAATGTCACTATTGCTTTAAATAATTTAGACTGAAAACCTTCAGGATGAATTTCACAAAGAGGTGCCTACAATGGATATCATAATGCTTCCTGCGGCATTCTGCTCTGGGGCAAGGTCTAGAGGGAAGATGAAAACCTGAGCTCAGCTCCCCCTTCCTCCTGCACATAAGGAAAGGCTCTGCCTGGCTTCTTGAGAAACTCTGCTCCCATCTACAGTGCAGTATGGGTTTCTGAGCTAACTTCAGATCAGCTGGCTAGGACCCCACTAGAAATCAAGCTTTGGCGCGTGGGTCTCAGTAGGCAGGCTTGTCCTGTCACAGCGGCTGTTCTGCTGCTGTGGTGTGGGGGACAAAGCGGTTTCAAGCTACTGAGGGCCATGTGTTCATGGCAGAGAAAGGCAGAGAAAGGAGGCAGGATGGCATGGAGACGCAAAGCTTACAGGAACCAGACCGGGGATCTTGGAATTAACACCTTGCATTTGAAGAATGGATCTTACCATATACTTCTATGGGTTCAGTCCTAAGGCTGCACTCAAGCAGTCAAAAAAAATCACAGCAGGCTGAAAATAAATAAAAACCCCACAGATTGTTCCCTTTGGCTCTGAGCCAGTAAAGTGTGCACTCGGCAGTTTCTCAAAGACTTGAGGAATGCTGCTTAGCAAGAAAATCCCTGAAAGTGAAAATTCCCACATAACTGTCAGAATCCAAGAATCATGGGCTGGAGAAAAAAAAACTGGTGTTGCAAATCTTGCTGTAAACTGGGGCCAGCTGACAGCATTTGTATTGCAGGAACCCAGGACCTGTTGAGCCTGGATTGTTTTGCTTATTCGTGCTATGGACAACAACCACTACAGCCAATGTCTAGCCCATCTCCATCCTTTCAAAATACAACATGACTGCTGTTACAAGTCAGTAATGGTGGGTTTCTGTGTCAGTTTATAGATCTGTCTCTTGAAAAAACAGCCGGTTTTGGCTTGTGGACAACAGCCAGCGCTCACTGAAAGCTCTCCACAAGCAGTTTCTTCGTGAAATGGCTTAGGAGGTTGCCCATCCTCCTGCTATCCTCAATGCACATTGCCTTTATTGCCGAATGCCCGACCACATTTGCAGTGTAACTAAGTTTCAACAGGAAAAGACTGAAAGGCTATGGACACCAAATTCACATCCCACCCTTGGAAATTACTTCTGCCTAGCAAAGCTGGAAATAAGAGTTGTGAAGTGCATTGATGAAGAGGGCTGCACAGCTGCTACCCATATTAAACATTTCAGTGGGTGAAACCTCACTCTATAAAAGTCACTCATGCCCTAAGCAGCTTTTTTAATGAGGAACTCTCACCAAAATTGCTGGGGAGGAAAAAACAGCCTTGGTTAAGGCAAGTGATGTATGTTTATCGGAAGTAATCCTTAGATCCACCAAAATTACTTGCAAATTTTCATTGATTTCAATAGAATGGGATCTTGGCCACTTTTGATGGAGAGGAGATGAACTCCATAGCGTGGCAAGTCATTTAACTTCTCATATGGTTTAGTGCAGGAATTCGAAGAAGGGCATCCTTCCTAACATGCATGTAGTGAAGCATAGTCACTGTTCTACTGTTCCCAGCCTCTTTATAGCCTACAAATTAGGTGAAAATCTCAGCTGCTATCTGATCTCACATGTTGTCTTTGATGCCCAAGTTGTATTACACGACTGAAGAATTCAAACTCATTAACAATTATAAATGAATTAACACAGATACAATTCAACATAAAACAATTGGGGTATATATGTCAGTCTACAAACATCTTAATGTTGAGTTTCAAAAATCCCAGCTGACTGTCCACAGTAACATGTCTGGAAAGCTCAGTTTTTCCTCTCACCAGTGAGAGCTTATAGAGCTGGATCCTGATCCTGGGCCTGGTGGCTCTTCCCAAGCAGATTTCCTCACCTACCCCATGCCCTTCCGAAGTCAGCAGGCCTCCACACGTACATCGACAACTGTCATCTTAGCCTCAACTGCAAAACTGAGCCCAAGGAAGGAAAGAAAGAAAGAGAAGAAAAAAAGAAAAAAGAAAAGAAAAAAAGAAAGAAAACACTTCATTTCTGATAAATCAAATAGTCTAATCAACTATAGTGAGGAAAGGGCCTGCAGAAATGTATTTATAACACACAGGATGTTAAAACAAACAAGCCAGTGACAGAGGGAGAATGACTCGAGCAAGTTAAGTGTCCAAATAATGCACCAGGCTTTGAGTTGGCAAAAATGCTACAGAACCAGATGTAGGCTGTGAATCAGCAGCTCTGGAATGCCAGCACAGAAAGAATGGTAGTAATGATCCAAGTGGACACAGAGGCATGCAGAAACTGTTCCAAGACCATTTTAGCAAAGCACATGTTTCTAATACAGATATGTTCCTGTGATGGTAAAGCAATGTCTCAAACACTTATTAGCTTAGTTCCTCAAAGCATTAACTGAGGTCAAAAAGCGTTCCTGAGATCTTGAACAGATGAAATGTTTTGCTACAGACACTAAGGCAAAATTTAAAATAAAATCCCCAAGCTTTAGAAAGACCTATTTGCTGGAGGGTGGAAGCAAAATGCTGAATTACTGCTGCTTAGTTTCCAAAATCCAAATTCCGTAGGCTGACCTGCTCTGGTTGGCACTAGAATGGGCTGAGGAAGAAGCAGAGGGTAGCGATCCCATGCTCCCGGCAATCTGGTGCCAAGCGCCGGATTCCTTTCAGCGGGCGGGGTTAAGAGAGATGCTGTGGGCAAGAGCAGCATTTGTCCCCGGCTAACTTTGGCTGTTGGCTAAATAGTTGGGATGGACGCGGGTGCGCCGGGAGGGCTTGGCACTTATCCCCACCCTCAGCCTACTGATTGCGCTCTCTCCTCGGAGATGGGGGATGCAGGATTATTGCAGTACCCAGACTTCATTACTAAAGATCTTTGGGACTCTGTGAAAAGACACTTGTACAGGTCAATGAGAGTCCTTATACCCTTTTCTTTTTGGCAGTGTCACTCATTTCTTCACTCCTGTGACAGCTGAGGGATACCAAACCACTGTTTGGCCTCCTTGGTCCATTTGAATTCATAGCCCCTGTGCACTCCTAGAGAAAAATTAGATTGAGTCCATTAGAGCAAGCAAATGAAGTTTCTGTTTCTGGAAAGATGAAAAGCATAGGATGCTGCTGGAAGAATTATCTTTCTTTTCAGGAATTAAGCCATACTTCAGGAAATAGGGGTTAGGACATATCTACTTAACTTCAAATGCCACTTACTGATTTTATGATTATTTTTCCTTTTCTTTCTTTTTTTATATTGAACAGAAAAAAAATAATTTCTTTATAACATTCTAACAATAACCTTTCCTCCAACTTTCAACCCAGAAAAAACTTTAGAAGAATTTCTCCTGGTTACCCCTATCAGCTGACTGACTGAGGCTATACCCACTCTGCCCAGCGTACAGAGAGACCATTGCCAACATTCAGCCAACACCTCAACACTTCATACAGAAATCACAGGCAAGGACCTTCACAGTGACCAGATGGGTCAGTTGGCAAAGGGAGGACTGATAGCGACAGGAAGCCTACTCTGCGTGTGTTTATAATTACCACGCAGGCTGCTCAGGATATTTTTACTCCTTTTTTTTCTTGTGGCTCTGCTGGCAGCAAAGTCAAACATCTTTACAGCTCCTGTGATCTACCTGAAGATGCATTTTCCTTGAAATCCATTTCAGCATTATAAGGGTGGAATAATCCTATCGCCAAAGAAGCAGTAATTGTTTTCTTGTCTCAGTTAAAAATTAGTTATACCTTTGACTAGTTCCCCAAATTACTTCGGTCTAGTTCAGAACAGCAATGTTGAGTTCTTTTCAGAGAGCAGGATGGTAACTATTTTTTGTCTATCCTAGTGAAATCTCTGGATGTACTTTGGATGAAAACAAGATGGAGAAAAAGTTCAATATGATGAGAATTTCTAGTGTTCTAGTCTGCTTGTCAGCTGAAAAATCCCACCCAAGATGGTGATGCACTTTACCATCGGTTGTGGTCAGGAGGAGAACATTTGTTTCAGAGGAAAATTGCAAAGCACCGTTCCTTAGGCTGGTTTTGTACTGTGCTCTGAGACATACAGTTAAATTACATTCTTTTCCATCCCACAATGTCCAAGCTAAGACAGCATGTCATCTTCTTTCAATTCATCTTTTGTTGAGGAAATACAGACGTTTTGCTCTCCAAAGAAAAATGCAGAAAAGACATAGTAAAACAAAATGTAAAAAACCACCCACTGACTCTATGCCTAATGGCTTGTATTTGCAGATCAGGTAAAGCAGAATGGTTTGCAGCCGCTTCTAAAAGGCCTATGGGTTTGTATATTATCCCACTGTGCAGAAAATCATGGAGAAATGGAAAAATGAAGAAAGACTTCATTTGTAAAAGTATGAGACCTCAATAAATGGATTGAAATAAGATGATCTGCATCTTGAAATAGAGATCGGGGGTATGGCTCTGTGTTTGATTCTTTGCCAGTTGTGCCATTGGGACTTTGTCTTTGCATTTGTAACCCAGGCAGAGAAATGGCATGCAAGGGAGAAAAGTGCTGGAAAGGCTCATTATCGCCTATGTAAATACCAGTTCTCGCCTTGTGTGGGCACTGGGAATGCTTTTTTTTACAAAAATTCAGTGAAAACCCAAGCAGCCTCAACACTGAAGGACCCTATATTGCTTTACAAACTTCATACAAGGTAAGATTGAAATGCATCTGCAAAATAGCTCAGACTGATCTGCAACTAGAATTACACTATTAATTAATTAACATTTTGATATTGAAAGGGTTTTTTACACGCATCTCAAGCTAACCGCTAGCTGTAAAAACCCAATACTTGGAGTCTGTCAGTACAAAATACAGTGGGTGCAGAGCAAACTTAACGATTATGAGTTTGCAATTTTACCTGTTTACATTCCCAACCCAAATTGTAAGATCATAGGTGACAATGATAATTTCACACTGAGAAGCAAAAATACATGCCCTAAGAAAAGAAAACAGTTTGTACTTTCCGAAATGAATGAAAAGGTTTTCTGCACAGTCTCACAGTAGCTTCTGCAGAATTGCTCATGGTAGACAGGAGGCAATCAGCATCTGGTGAAAACAATATAATACAGTCAGTTGCACAGTCCTAATGTTTGCGATTTTAAACTATATAGCTTGCCAGGGCAAATGTTTCAAGTTTTGTCAATGATACATCTGTTCCTCTGACAAAATAATTAAGCATTCTGTTGACAAGGATATTTTCTTGTGTCAAAACATTTGTGATAGACATCCATTGCATTCATTTGCACAGTTGAAAGGCAAATCATCCATCATCTGATTGATTATCTCTGTGACAGCCCTGAAGCTCCATTAACAGTATTTGAAAATATAAGTAAGTATAATGCAGTCAAAGAACTTGAATTTTGGCAGTCTGTCATCATACACATGTAATGTTAAGAGATGATACTTATTCTTCAGTCATCAATTTGACTCATCTAAAAACACAGTATGGCAAAGCAGAAAAAATCAAAAGGAAATTCATTCAATCAAAATAATTCTTTCATATTTTGATTTCAGCAAATAAAACTTCCATAGTCTTATTCATCAACTTCCTCTGATTCTTTAGGAAATCATAACCATTGCCGCAGGGTTAAAACCAGACAAAAAAAATTCATAGAGGTTGTTTGAATGAGGACTATTGCATATAGATGAATCAGTCTGTGAGCACTTGCTTCAGGAGTCTGGTATTAGAATATTAAACCATTTGCCATCTTCAAATCCTACATCCTGAATGATGTGGAATTCATTATTTTCACTTATAACTCAATTGCAACAGTGAAAACATTCTGTTACTGGGAAAAATGAAAAGACTGCAGAAATTTTCAAAATATTGATACTGCTCTTCTATTTAAATTTAATTTTGATTGCATATGCTGAGAGTTTTATGATTTGATTCTAAATTATTGAAATACATTAAACGATAATAAGGACCATTTCACAAGATTTCATAAGCTGGAGCTTTTGAAAATGAACTGTGTATTTAGAGATAAAAAGAACATAGCAAAAATATCCCCTAACATAACATATGGTAGCTTATTTTTCATGCAATTGTCTTTATTGTCCCTTCCAAAGAAGATGAAAAATTTTGGTAGCAACATAAAACACTAGATAAAAAAAAGGAAAATGCTGTGCTGTGCTCTGCCAGTGGAATGTCTGATTTCGATCGTTGCAAAGAGTCAATTAAATACATATAAAACACTGGCAGATCCAATATTTTACCCTTGTGTGGGTAGATAACTTCACCACACAATTCTGTACTTAGTGTTTGTTTTCATTCAATTTGGCATGCGTTCCTTGGTAATGATGTTTCTGTTCCCACCTGGTGGGAGAAATGCGTGGTAGTTCATTACTGGCAGGCTGTTTAGTCAGTCTCTAGTCAAAGGTGTCCCTGCTCACTGCAGGGGGGTTGACTAGATGACCTCTAACAGTCCCTTCCAACCCAAAACATTCTATGATTCTATTTGGAAGCTGATTGTTCCTTACCTTTCTTTCAGATATACCACAGGCACTTGCCAAATTTGTCTCTTTGACATAAAGGTAAAAGGTTTCTTTAAAATGTTTAAAAAGCCAGTTTGGGTTTGGGCATTTCTTAGTAGAGAAAGTGTAATAATAGGGTGGGCAGAACAATTGAGAGGCCAAGGCGCAGGGGGAGGAGGGGAGGGGAGGGGAGGGGATGTACGTACATGCGTGCCAGAAGTGCAGTTATCACAGGATCACAGACAAGGTGAGGTTGGAAGTGAGCCTGGAGATCACCTAGTCCTACCCTTCTGCTAGCGTTCTATGCCTTTCACTATGTACACCAACACCATTTGGTAGCTTCTATATGCTCATAACTCATGTCAGAGTCTAATCAGCCCTTGCAGAGGGCTAATGACAGAGCTCTTACAGAGAGCACTTCAGCACAAAGTTTGAATCAATAGCATTTTAATGGATTCTATTTGATCTTTGCAGAGAGAACCAATCTGAGTCTATGTCATTTGAACACTTTCCTTCAAATGAGTGCCAAATACAGCCTCTGCTTTGGAAAAATACTGTTCTAAAAAGTGTACTAAATATGTGCAGCACATCTGAGACTATCATGTAATTAAAAAGGATGTTTTGAGACTGATGCATTGCTGCTACAGGCAGTATTCTGGAAATCTCCTGAGGGTGGATTCAAATTTACATTTAAGAGCTCCATGAGTAAATTTAAACATCTGAACAAAATTCCCCTACTTAGGAGTCCAACTCAGTATTCATCTTACCTAAGCTTTGGGCGTCTAGGATTTGGTTGTCCAAAGCTAAGTCAGTTTATCTGGGCTCTTTTAGAGTCAACAGAAGGTACATGGGCCTCTCCAAAGGATGATTTATCTGACTTATATTACAAGGACAGCAATCACCTTCTGGGGTATTTAAACTTGTCCATAGACTATAAGAGGAGACCAGGAAAACTAGACTAGATGCTAGACTAGGTTCTACATGCTTACGATAGGTTAGGTGAAATCTGCTAGATTTTAGCTGTTCTGGTTGTTTAGCACTCTACGAAGCCTCCTGCCCCAGGCAAGGTCAAAAAAAGAACATAACACCTCTCTGACAGACCAGACTTCAGCTTTCCCCCGTCAAAATGCTGAAGAGATTCTCCTGGACACCAGCCAGACTACAGAGCATGAATACCAAGGTTCCTATATATTATGGCATATGATGTTTCCTTAGACAATCTGTTTTCTCTTGATAATTCTCAAAACAAAAAAAAAGTTATTAGCAGAAGAACAGTGTTCCCACAGATAAAAGATGACTACTTTGGCTTTTTTTTCTTTGTGGGAGCAAAGTAATCTGGAAAAATTAATAATCAATTAACAAGTTGACAGCAACTTTAAAATCTTGTTTATATAATTTTTTTTGTTTTTATTTTAATGTTGAACCTTGAGGATAGATCAAAGCTGTGAACACGGGTAATCTCATGGGAATCCTGTCTGAAGCAAACCAAATCTTTGCCCCTTTTTCAGTGTTCTGATTAAGTTACTTAATACTGTTAATACTTAATACTTATACCTGCTAGCAATGCACTAAATGCAGTTGACTATGTCTAGAAAGGAACGGAATTCAGCTTATTACCTAATACATAATTACCATGTCTAACAGGAATAAAAAACCAAACCAAATTACTTTTTTCACTTGTGTGTGCAGATAAAATCCTTACGAAGAAATGTATTTGCTAAGTAAAAACCTGTCATGTTCATATATTTTTTTTCTCAGAACAGAAATGCTATTTAAAGTAAAAACCTTGTATGCATCAGAACACACTGGTGTGAGGATGCTACTGCACTTTCATTAATACATAGGGGATTTTCTGAAAGGGTTTCCTTTACAGTCTTTTGTGTCTCATAAAGCCTTTAGTGATCTTAGTAAAGATTTATACCACGTTGGCTTTTTTCGTTAATTCTGAAGTGATGCAACCAGCATGCTAGTACTTGTCTTTTTTAAAGACCAAGTCATGCTGTTGAGCTGTGAAGTACAAGAAAGAAAGGGAATGTCTGCCTCCCAGGGGAAAAGCTGTGCCCCTTCCCACTTCTACATGCAAACAGGAGAAAACCAGCTCTTGTTACACATTCAACATCCACAAAATGCTCAGTTGGGATGTCTCAAGAAATCTTTTATTTGGCCAAAAAGAAAGAGTCCTAAGCAGTTTGGAGTTACAAAGAGCCAGCCTTCCAAGCTTACAAGCATTGCTTCTCATTCACTGGATTCAGATCTCAGCACAGTCTAGAACACAGCAACAGAGGACTGAAAAAGACTACTTAGGTCACTGAATGGTGTCCCAGGCAATCCAAGAGCCACTGCAACAGATATTTAGTTTTCAAAGAGCCATGCAACTACTCCATGAACAATCCCATATCTCGGAACACACACTGTTCCTGATTGCCTCTAGACCGGAGACACAGAGAAAAAGACCACAAGGTGTACCTCTGGTGTACTGTAAGAAAGCATGAATGATCATTTCCCAACATCCTTACAGTACTAAGAATTGTAAGTAAATTGACCAAAAGATCTTGAGATGTTCCAAGAGATTCTAACACCAGAAGCAACAGCAGTGCCTCTCACCAAGCACTAAGCCCACCACCCCCTACCCGACCCCTACCCTACCCTCTTATGACAAGAAGAAGGGGCCTCAAGTTGTGCCAGGGGAGGTTTAGATTGGACATTAGGAAAAATTTCTTCACCAAAAGTGTTGTTAAGCATTGAAACAGGGCTGCCCAGGGAAGTGGTTGAGTCCCCATCCCTGGAGATATTTTAAAGACGGGCAGATGAGGTGCTCAGGGACATGGTTTAGAGGTGGGATGGCAGGGTTAGGTAATGGTTGGACTTGATGATCTTAAAGGACTTTTCCACCCTAAACGATTCTATGATTCTATGACTCCCATAGCTAAGCAACAGCAGTCCTGTAATGGGAGGCTAAAATATTGCAAACACACAGAATCTCCTCTCTAACATGCATTTGGGTACCAGCACTACTAATAAATTGGATACAAAAGAACAGTTGTCTCAAACTTTAATTCTAACTTCAGAGTCATTCTTACCTTGTTTTGTGTCCCCAGTCCATGAAATTATCAACCTCGATCTTAAAACACTTTGAGTTTCTTGTAACAATGTACCATTGTTGTCTATCTTTC
>NW_009260837.1:1979150-1982456 GCF_000687185.1 Egretta garzetta | reverse complement strand
AGCAGGAATCTAACACATTTTTTCTATTAAAACAACAGGAACTTTTGTGTTAACCCTTACATTATTCTGCTAAATATCATACATCTAAAATAGTAGCAACCAATGCTGCTTCCTGCAGACCAGGCGGTACCTTCCAGCGATGGAAGCAGGACTGATGTGTCTGTAATCAGCGTAATCTGTAATCCTTACACAGAAAGGACAGCTGCTCCAGATAGTCAATTCATGCGTAAAAGACTGATACAATTAACCTTGCAAATCCTAAATTAAATGCAAAACACATACATGCATAATTTTTTTTCAAAGCATGCTAGGTCTGGCACTCATCTATGCCACTGTTAACCATGACATGCTGATAACGTTAGAGAGGGAAGATTTCCAGAAACTGTGAAGGGATTGAAGAAGTATTCTTTCCTCTCCCATTTTTAAATGAATTTGGGCAATTATAGCTGCTCTGGATACTCGATCATCAGTACTTGATTTTATTAATAGTGGGAAATATATATATGATTTAAATATCACACATAAAATACTGATAGTATATTTACAAAGTAAATAAATACAAATTATTGACTTTCGAATTAAGCACGTAACAAGAAAGGTGGAAATTTTCTGCACTAAAATTACTTCATCATATCATTAATGCTGTTGATGATATCTCTGAAAACAGAAAGAATTAAACTGTTGAAAATGGAAGACACCAAAATTACTGACTTAGAAGTAAAAAGGGAGATTATATTGATGAGGCTTAGAATTAACAGGTAAACAAAGATGGCACTTTATAACAGAAACACAGAAAGATTTGTTCCAAGGAAAGCACTTGAAAAAGGACCCTGATATCCAAACAGATATTTGCTACAAGGCTGCTAACTCTGACCAGTGTTAAGAGCAATGTAAACTGGGCCTACAGCATACAAGGACTGTTGATGTCTCATGTTAAAAGTTTGACATTAACTCAATTAATTTCAAATACATCTTCGCTTTAGAAAATATTCTGAAGAACTTTAAAGTCTATCTATAAAACTATTTTACAAGTTATTCTAAAAGTATTTCACTGATAATGATGAGTGAAAGCATTTCCCATCAAAGTTTCTTTGACCTTTTTTCCAAACATTTCAAATTTGCCCGTGTCAAGGCACTCCTCCACCCCTTTGGGGGATAACACAAGATATCAGTACTGGAAGGAAAAAACCCGTGATACTCCTCACACAAATTACATTCTCACTGTAAGAATTTAATTTCTGAACAGGCTACAAAACCAGTGCTCACCTGTGCTACACTGCATATTTTGAGCATGCACATATATACACCTCAAGTATGTGAAAAGTAGCTAACTTGGGTACCTCAGCGATATCAGTGTGACAGCACGAGGTCCATGCGGCCTAACTATCCTGCTGAGCCACGACTGGGTACAAGTCCAGTGGACAAGATAAGAGGAACTAAAGACCACACAAGGCTTCTAATCTACAGTGGCTTTAATCACCTTTTACGGGCTGATCCGCCAAGTTGCAGCAGCCAACGAACCAGGTGCCTCAGCTTCCTCCCTCTCAGCTCCCAACCCTCTTCTATCCTAATCCTCGCATACTCTTCAAGGCAAACCTTTAATCCTGCATCACTAAACCGTATTCAGAGAAATGGAGAGATCTATCACCCGTGTGTGCTGCCTGTTAAATGCTTGGCCAGCACAAAGGGCGTATAGACAAATTCTAACTTTGCTCACGTTATGCTATATAAGTTCCAGCTACTGCAAGGGGCACTGTTTCCCATTTTTAAGGACATAAACCTTACGGAAAACCTTATGTTCCCTTCCCCTTTTAGTTGGTGGCAAGTCCAATGCTTTTTGGGAGTTCCAAAAATGGAGACTATACCAAATCAGGAATCCATTTCCTTGTTTTTCCATCTACGTACAATGCTTGTCTTCACAGCTGTAACCAAGGAAGGAAGCATTCTTTGCCAGGAGCGATGGTACTATTGTTTCTGAAAGAGGTGCATATGGACAAATCAGAATAGAATTAAAGAGGCGTGGGAATCACAAAGGCAATTTCAGTTCCACTATTCCATTTTTTCTCTTTCTTTCTGGCAATGCTTTATAGTGTTCTCCAAAAAATTAGGAAAACAGCAAGGTTGCTGATGTCTAGTGAGGAAGAAGAACTTAGCAGCACCATGTTTCTTTCTGGCAATGCTTTATAGTGTTCTCCAATGTCTAGTGAAGAAGAAGAACTTAGCAGCACCACAGTCAAAAGGATGAATAGCTTCAAAGATGAATCCATGATCTCTTAATATCAGAAATAAAAGGGTTTCATAAATTGTTCTCACTGTTCTTTTGTCTTTGCCCACATTATTCACCATTTTGGTAGGCATCATGACAGAAGTGATTCTTCCAGACAATTTGATAGCTGGAGTGACGCAGCAGAAAGCATTGTGGCAACTCTGGGAGAAAGAGAACTGTATCCTGCCATCACTACCAGAGAAGAGAGGACAGGAAAGCCATGAGCAGAGGCAAGGACAGTCAAACAAACAGCAGCAAAGTGATATAAATCATGGAACGTAAACCCAATGATCTTTAATGCTGTGAAGGTACTTGAGGAAGAGAGCATTAAATATAATTCAAGCAAGGGGCAAGAAATGTTATATTAGTAGCTATACTTTTTTTTTAACTGCTTGAGATGCCTGCTGGACATTCAGAGAGCAACAAATATATCAGGGAAAACCATTACAGTGTTGGATAGACAGGGCAGGGCTATATAAAAGTTGAAAGCTGACCACCTACATGAATGAAATATGGATGTGACGGAAGTTTACTTAGGATGACAAATGCTCTTTAGATGTTGCCAGAAAGTGATTAGTACCCGCTTCATCCCTTACCTGATTTTTTTCTTTACTCAGCCACTCCTTAGTGTGCTAAATCAGCACTTTAGCACCAAAGCTTCTGAATAACCACCAAGAACTTCTGCTTTCCCACATAGTAACTCCATGTCGTAAGATCTGGCAAACATCCAGATTAAAAAAAAAAAAAAGAAAAGAAAGAAAGGTTTTTACTTAATATCTTGAAAAGCTGAGGAAACCTCTCTGCTGTATCCTGCGGACAGCGTGGTAAATGAGCTTGATGAAAATACGACTCTGAGGAGATGGAGAGAACGGTACGAATTGCACTGTGACAAATACGTGTGCATGCATGCACACACGCACACCCCACTCCCTTCACCTAGGGCAGCTCTCCTGCTAACGAAGGCTCTTTAACTTTTCTGCAGGCAAGGCACACCTCCATTTATGGGAAGATTAGAAGTCAGGATGGTGACTCTGAGTGAA
>NW_009260837.1:1972061-1979128 GCF_000687185.1 Egretta garzetta | reverse complement strand
ATTTTGAAGCACGGTTGTGCCACCCTCTCATCCCCCCCATGAAATGTCTGTTTACCATTGCCAGAGAAATTTCTACAACTTGGAAAAGTGCTTTCAGCCGAGCAATTTCAAACTGGACTCTGAAAGTCAGCTCTGTTCTGCATATCACATGTGCTGTCACCAACAATAAATGTCAGAATTGAAATAATTCTGTGGTGAAAGGACTAGAAAAAGGTTTGGATTCCTCTCCTGCAGCATTATTTCTGCAGAGCTTATACAGTAGAGATTCATAAAATATATTTTTTTCTCAATAGATTTCAGACATGATTTTGAGTATAAGTATGTTTCAAATTTGCTGAGTAAAAAGCTGTGTATGGTCGTCTTTCTAAACAAAATGACAAAAAATAAATACGGATCTTACAATCGCTTTGTATACGTATATGTGTGTGTGTGTCTAGTGACTGAAAAACACCATTTCCTTCAACAGTCATAGACCCTGATGTTTTTTGATGCGTGAACTGGACAAAAAGATGTCGACAGGTATGCTTTTTTTTAACATTATCAGTGGGAGGCAAACCCCATACATCTTAAATGGATTCTGACTTTAATTTGCATTAGCTGATAGAAGCATGACAAACTTGGCCAGTTAGCTGCAAGAATTAATGAACAAGAAGGAAGGCAAGATGCTAGCTCTGCTCAAGCAAGCTTTTTAGGTCCTTCCCTAAGAAATTGTCTAGACCTTCCCAAATACTAATATCTTCTGAGCTTTAGATTTTGAAGAAACGTATGAAAGGATGGGGTATGAACTGCTACATTTAGGGGGGTTTTCTTATTCCTTTGATACCTGTATATTCAAATTCAGAAAAACACATGAATTTAGGCATATTTTTTTTTGCAAGTGCCTGATGAACTACTCTTAATCACAGTGGAAGCAAAAGTGTCAGAGAAGACTCCATAAGCTCCATCTAAAGATTTTTGAATCACTGAAAATAAGATCTTGCTGAATCACCTGCACAATCTCAAGAAAACAGAAGCTTTCAAAAGGAAAAAGGCCCAGGGGTTTGTTCTTCCACACCCAAGATGGGACACCACACATGATTTCTGACGCCCTTGTAGCCAGCTATACCAGACCACTGGAGATACTGTGATGTGCTTTAAGGTACACAAGATATATGACAGTAATGTATTTTGATAGATAATACATATCATATAGATATATGACCATAATACATAGCTTGACATTTCCTTATCATTCAACCTACTTTCTGTTCTCTCCTTTCTCCAAGTCTGGCATTTGAAGGAAGACAAATTAGCTAAGAGTTAACCTGGATTATGTCAGACTGGTGCTTTTTGGCACATAAAAGCTTTTAGATTAATAAAGCAAGGTGATCTGTACATCATAGCAATGAGGAGCTGTGACTGACACTTTAAAGGATGCACAATCTTTGGATCTATTGTTGATCGTAAAGTTCACGATTTAACTTGTGTCCTCTAAATTTTTTTTGCCGTTTACAAGCGAAGAAATAAGCAGGGCTATATTTTCAAACACAAATCTTTTATCCACATTTTTGCTACTTCTAGGCAAGTTTACCAGGATATGCTCCTTCAGAAGAGCAATCCTGCAGTGAAGAGGAGGGGAAAACAAAATTGAAACCAAACAGGGGAAAAAAAAAGGCAACCCTAAAACAGGGACAAAGAAAAATGTTGCATTCTGAATACGCTGGTGTTACATAGTCAAGGCTGACCGCCATTTTGCACGTTGGATGGGGATCCAGTCTCTGCTTCCTATGAAACACTGGTTTCACCACCAGCGAAGTACGTGGCAGAATGATCATCTCAGTGGAATTTCTTGTCATTTCTGGATGCAACCTGAGATGCAAAGTGACGATGTTCACAGCCACCAATGGTTTGAAATCAGGCTGTTGTGAGACCAACACTCCTGTCCATACCGTATCTTTATGGATGGATCAGCCAAGAACAATTTTGTGTCCTTTTTAAATATCTGGATGTTAATTTTTGCAAAGCTTGTCCATTGCATAATTTCTTTGTCTTTTAAGACATCTAGAAATTTCTCCACACTACACTGTACTGGCATCAGCTTTGTTCTGCAGCCAAGTCCTTTCTGGAGTGCCTCAGTCACCACACAGACACTCTCACGACCGCGCTTCAGGTCCATTGCCCCTGCCCCTTTCACTAGCAAAGCATATGGTGGCTATAGGGTGGTGTCCCTCTGCATGCTCAAAGCTTCACTTTCTTTGCTGAAGGTTTTCCACAGCTGTTTGCTGACAGTAGAAAGGGAGGGATCTTAGATCCCATTCTTGATGCTGAAGGAGCTCCTGCAGCAATCACAGACTTTTCTGCTTGGTTCTTTAATGTTCCCAGACCTGGCTCTTCTGCTTTGCCTCTTCTATCCCAACTACTTTTCTCGATTCCTTCTGTGAATAAAGCATCTTCCTTCTTCTTGAATTCAAGACAGTCATGCTCCTTGCCTCCAGCTCCCAGATCAAACAGACAGAGTGTAGAAGGAAAGCCTGCTAAAACCCTGTTGCCTGGACATGGAGCAACTTCATTTGTTCAGTGTTTCATGTATATACATTAGTCACAGAGAGTAGCTGTGATGGGATGGAGGTTTTAGCTCTAGTAAAAACTTAGCAGGACTCTAAAGAATATGTTCATATGAGGTTTTTTTTTTTTTCCCCAAGGTCAGTCTTGAGTAGTTTTAGATAATCAAAAGCAGAGCCCTGACATGGGTTTCCCCACCAAATTTTGATCCTTAGGTTCTCTACTGTTACTCCCACATGAAACGGTTGTAAGAGTTTTCCTTTAGCAACAATGGCAAACAACACACATCTAATCTCACTCTTTGAAACAGCTAAACCATTTTTGCCACAGCTGTAAAAAAATTGCTTCAGGCAGGCACCCAGCAAGCTAAGATACAATCTGGTGATGAGTTTAGTAAAGGCTATAAACAATGAAAAGCAACTGAGAATAGAGATTTATGATGGGATGTTTCAGACAACAGATGCCAGATGTTTTTAAGGGTTAAAAATATAAATGAGGTCCCAAAGTGTGTTCCTTCTTCAAAAAGAATTCAGAGTCAATGCTTTAGGTAGCAAGCTGACAAAATGTTTGCATGAATTTGCACAAATTAGCTGAAATATACATCTAAAATGTGATATTATTCCCAGACCTTGCTTTTGCTTTTAATTGGTCTAACGCTATTAGAAATCATGAAGTATGATCTTGGTGATTGGGAATAAACTAGAGGTTTTTCTGGGTTTTATGCATTTCCAGTCAAAAAGTAAAATTATAAAACTGATTTTTAGAATTACTCGTATTTTTGTCAAGAAGAAGTTGATGTGTATCAGCAGATGCATCCTCAAAGTATGTTTCATCTTTCTAGTTCACATAAAAACTTGATTGGGACCAGAGATACATTACACATCATATTGTTTCCTGGAGTGAAAAGAAGCTTAGAATTTTGTAACTGAACAAGAACTTCAGATAATCTAGCTCTCCAATAGTATTTTAGGCCACTAAACTCCATCCGTCAACCTGCTAATCTCAATAATTTACTTAGGTGTTGAGTTCCTCAAGCTGAGTTGATCAGACAGACTGTTGGTAAAGAGACTTTAAAATGTATTTGAAGAAGCTGTCTGAACCATAACATTTTGTTACTTTTAATTATGCTTTTCCAGTGTCAGGCAGTGCTGCCAGACTTCACAGACGATCTTAATAGCCTTTATTTACAGAGTGTGTTACAAGCGACAAAGAATGTTGCTTGAGGTACACCATATCTGGCAGATTAATCACTCTTTTGTCCTACAAATTGACTTGCAAATTTGGAATAAATTTGACCTGGAATGCACCTTAAATTCTCAGAAGTCGTGCGCTGTATTTTCCCAGCACATTGCAATTTAAAATGAGAAGAGCACTTGTGTTTGCATTAGGAACACTGAATGTCAACAAAGTACTGTCAACTGATGAATCTCAGAATTTAATTCCTTAAGGGGCAGGAGGAAGCAGCTTCAATTTGCTTCTCCAGTAACACCTGGTTTAAAGATTTATTCAAATGTGTAATACTCTTTTAAGACCAAATCAAGATCACTTTTACTCTGCTGGAATGATTTTGATGGTTAATTACATCATCATCCAGATACAGCTTCACTGTAAGGCTCAGGTTTGCCAGTTCCCTTTGCTTAACGTGCTTTTATTGCTGGGAAAGCCTGGAGATCTAAAGGAGCTGTAAATCATAAAAGAATTTTTAGAGGTTTATTGCACAGATCATAAATAGGAAGAAACATGGTTAGTGAACTAGCAAACACAAATTTGTTAGATAAATTACTTTTAATAAAACACATTGGTCTTTACTGAGAAACTTTACCAAACTTATTTGTCAGATAAACAAAACTTACGTGATTTATATGGTCATACGAGGCTTACACACCAAACAGAAAGATTAACTTTTTATGACACTTGATACATCATTTTTTTCTCATTACAATACATTACTTTTAAATGGAGTCTTTTACCCTAAATGACAAAAAAATGTATGCTACAGACATCACATAGCAGTATAGAAGACAGCAAATACATTTCCACTTGGCAAAGAGGAGTGTTCTGTAACTGCCACAAAATGGGAAACTCACCAGGATGTTTGGTCTCTGCCCTATTTTCAAGAAAGTGACACTGCATCTTTAAAGACAAGCCCCCAAGAGCGCTGTTTGGACAGATGTTAGCACCAACAGAGATAATACTCTGCCCTCTTTGAGCACACTGCGCCGTTGTGTCAGACTTCAAGCAGGTCATGTGAAAGAATGGTTGCGGAGTATTTTGAACAGCAGATCAGAGAAGAGAAACTTCCCGAAAGAATCCCTGAACTGGAGACGAGAGCGCGCCTGTTCAGTTCAGCAGAGCTCATTCAGTAAGGGCTTCCATGGCCAGTAGGAGAGAGACCCTCAGTCAGTTCCCCTATGAGTTTGCACAGAACCAACAGCTTAAAAGTGAGCAGTGTGTTCTACACAGTTCACACATGCTGACGGTTTTTGTTTCAGCGTAGTTCAAATGTCAAGTAATCACCTATGCATGTGTCTGTGTTGTCTTTGTGGAGTCTCTGCTGTTTGAAACATTGAAAAGGTAAGCAAGCCCAAGCATCTATTTTCTTGAGAATCTTGTCATTATGAGGATTTTTCCTTTACCAAGATGTTCTTACACTGGATACTATACATCAGCAAGTGTAGCTAACGATGCATCCCCTTTGCTTATGGCTAATGAGAACTAGAAGTTTCTTAAATAGATTGGGCTAAAGGACATCTCAGCAGCTGAAACATTTACTTCAGGCTGTAATAATCATGAAGTTGTTCATTTTGCAGCTAACATTTCTTTCTCCTCGTGTATGAAAGCAAATTAATTGAAAAAGCAGTAAATTACTTACACACCTTTCATAAAACTAATAACCTCCCATCATAGGAAATGAGTCTTAGGAGTCATAGGAAAGTCTTATGAGGAGCAGCTGAGGGAACTGGGGGTGTTCAGCCTGGAGGAGGCTGAGGGGAGACCTTATTGCCCTCTACAACTGCCTGACAGGAGGGGGTAGTGAGGTGGGGGTCAGTCTCTTCTCCAAGGTAACAAGTGATAGGACAAGAGGAAATGGCCTCAAGTTGTGCCAGGGTAGGTTTAGATTGGAAATTAGGAAAAAATTTTTCACCGAAAGGGTTATCAATCATTGGAAGGGGCTGCCCAGGGAAATAATTGAGTTCCCATCCCTGGAGGTATTTAAAAGCTGGGTAGATGAGGTGCTTAGGGACATGGTTCAGTGGTGGGATGGCAGGGTTAGGGTAACGGTTGGACTTGATGTCTTTTCCAACCTAAATGATTCTGTGATTCTATTCTATGAAATCTGTGAGGATCCAAATCCAGCAGCTGTATAAGAACATCCTTAACCATAAGCATATGAAAACTCCCAGAAATAGTTGAGTTAGATGCATTGATGTATGTTGCTGACTATGATATAAATTCGTAATTTCTAAAATACAATCAACAAAAACAGGCTTTCTGCCAAAGGCTAACAACAACGATGTTCAAAACATTCTATTGAAAACACAGACGAAGAGAACTGTGGGCAGACGTCTCCATATATAGTATGCTGGATGTTGTGGAGCAGCGCCGCACCTTCTAAAGACCGAGTGTATACCTTGGCTTTACCATGACAGCTATTTCCACATGTACTGATAGGCGGGGAGCTGTAATTGTTTCTGCCCTGGATAAGACAGCACAGTCCTGCAGAATTTTTAACCACAGCAGAAAAATAAACTAGTTACAACATGAACTCAATTTAGAAGACTTAGCTTACCTCATAAGATAAACTAGGCACAAAAGTTATTTTTTGTATTACTGTGTGAAAAGAAGCTGCAGATGAAACCAGATTCGTTAGGTAGCTCTTCTGTCATGTGGCGCAGTTCTGAACCAGTGTTCACCTTGCGCACGTGAAAATACAACGTTGAAATCCCTAAACTGAGAAGGGTCTTGAAAACGGAGGATGCCTGATTTCAGATGGTCCCCGTTAAAATTCACAATCTTTTTCCCTTTCTTAATGAAAAACGGAGTACCTTTAAGGGAAGGGCATTGCTATTCTGGGTCATTCTGGCCTACTAAAATTTACTAATTTAAGAGAAGGGCTCCCTTTTTTTTTAAATTATTATTAATTTCAAGGCTATGTGAAAAATTTCCAGTACAAATCAAGATTTCTGTCAGGAAGCAGACTTAACTCAGCCGAGCTGTGAGTTTGTACTTTGTCCCGATTTGAAAGTTCACACCTGGATGTAGGATGGCTGTAAACTCCTTGAGGCTCTCGCAAACCTCTGATCAGGACGGTTCGTTCACCTGGCAGTATTTTTACTCTAGATACAGCCTGTAAGTTTGAACTGACTAGAACTAGAGTTCCCTGTAATAAACGAATAAAACTTGCAATAAACTAAGCTGGGAAAAAAAATACTTGTGCAGACTCTTCTTTTTTTTTTAAAATTGGGACGAAAAGGCGGGGAGAGACCCCGTCGCTTGTAGGCTGACGCCAAAAGCTGGGCGCTGCG
>NW_009260837.1:1931530-1970024 GCF_000687185.1 Egretta garzetta | reverse complement strand
AGCCCTGCAGCGTGCCCCCCGGCTGGGCTGCCCCTGGGATTGGCGACCGCGATGAGTTTGGCCGCTGAATACGTGCTGAAAATGCATGCATTGGAGCTGCCGCCGAAGTAACTGTCTACAGAGAGTTTTGGGGGAAGAAAATGCATAACAGCAGTGCAGGCTCCAGTTCATTGGTGCTTGTGATCTGTAAATCATTCTTCGGCTGATAACTTTTTTTTTTTTTTTTTTTAAATCGGAATAAACAAGACCGTTTGGCTTCTTGCATGTCTGTAAATGTATTTTAACCGAAGTCACCTTGCAAAGTATGAGGCCTGTTATAAAACAACCTGGATGTTACAGGGGAAAAGATAATCTTTTCCTTTTTGTTCAGTCTGTCATATTTAGCTACAAACTGGAACTGGAATATTAAATTTAACACAGTAGTTTATTGCCTGGTTTGGTTGGTATTGTACAAGCACACTCTATTCCCAATGTTTGTTTTATTTTGGCTAACTTCTAATTTGCGTTTTCATATAAATTACTTTTCTCTCTAGAGGCAATGCTGGTTCTGCATTGCTGAAAGTAACTTAGGTGTCAGTTATTATCTGTCTTCAAATTTTGTTTTTTATGCTCTGTTTCTTGAGGCTACCAATAATAGCTTTTTTGCACAGTATCTGAAGCTGAAGGAGATGATTTAATAAAATATTTTTAGTGTGACTTACTAAATACTAGTGCTGTAGTCTGTTAATATTCAACTGAATTTGTCAATAAAATATGGAATTCCATGAGTCTGGAAATACAAGAACGATAGCATGCTTGTGAAATGAGGTAATTTGGGCTTATTTCAGATGGCAAGTTAATATCTTGGAGTGCATCTCTTCTTCCTGAGGTTGTACAGGTACGCTCCTCAGAGTAAGGAACCAAGCCTGGAAAATGGAAAATTTCACTAGAACAGATGATCTTGCTATCATCAGTGAATACCCATTCATTGTGACACTAGATATTCTGTTTAACATCCACCATTAAGTTTAGAAGCTTTCATGTTTTCTGCCCTTTTAAAAATGAATTTTTCTTTCAGTAGTTCTAGTCTAAAGAGAACAGAAAACTTAACATTGTTTAAATACTCCTTGAGGATGCTTTAAAGATGCCTAAAATGTAAATTGGGCAGAGGTGGCGCTATATCGGAGTAGAACAGACTGATGAGGGATCATGTGGGGCTTTCTGCTTGGGGTTGATATTTAGTGTTACAACTGTACTTTGGTGTTTTTTGCACTGGTAAAAATGACAACAAAAAAATCCTTCAGTGGTCCTAGGTCCAGGACTTGCTGTGTCTGACTTTGGGAAATGTGCCCCCCAAAATTAATAGATTGGGTAGCAGTGTATTTGAGTTCCATTTCACAAAATCTTAATAAAGCATTGATATTCTGTGATTTTGTTTTTATAATGGTGGATATATGACAAGATTCTCAAAGTTATGACTTGACTCTCTAAAACTGTTGAGACAGTAACTTGGAGGGGGTAGGGTTTGGGTTTTTTGGGTTTTTTTGGTTTTTGTTTTTTTTTTGTTTTTTAACGAGCTGACTGAGTTTTTACAGAGTTATGAACCTTCCTACCTGAGGCTTAGCCAGCCACCTCTTGTGTTTGTGTGTGTGTGTCGTAGAATCGCCCAAAGGAGGATGGTAACAGAAACAGTCCTCAGCAAACAGTTTCTAAAAACATTTCTCAAAACATTCCTCAGTAAGCTGTATGTTTGGTTTCTTTCAGTGGTTTGATTTCTGTCTTTATTGCTACATGTTGTATTGGCTGCCTGTTGAACTGTAATTGAGCCACTTTTTTTTTTTTTTTTTTTTTTTTTTATAGCTGCTTTCCTCAGCTGCCCGAAGGACTTGCACCTTCTGTGTGCACCTGGGTCTGTGCTGAAACAGTGAAGGCTTCTTTAATAGTACTTGGGAGTTGCCTGTAATGGTAGATAGGAGGTGAAAACTGGGAGACAGTGGAAGCAGAGCTTATGCCAGACTGTAGGTTTGACTTCTCTGTGGAGGAGGGTGAGGAGGGAAGTCAGTGACTATAACCAAACCCTTGCCCGTCCTTGACTCCCCTGTCATCTCTGAGCTATCTATCCTCCCTTCTCTTCCTAGCTCCTGTGTAATTACGGGCATAGTTGTCTTTCTGGACAAGGGAGTTGTTTTGATTTGTGTTAGATAAAATACTTGTTTTAATTGTAGCTAGTGTGTTAACAGCAAGTTGAGGGGACATAAGGTGTTGGTCTGTTTTAAAGAGCAGACTTTGAAAAAGTAGTGTCCTTCCACAAGACGAAACTTTTTAACTAGTAGAGAGCTTTTACATTATTAATTAAAGGGGGCTTCTTTCCATTTTAATATTTCATTAGCTTTTTTTTTCTAATGGCTCTTCCTGTTAAGTAAATATAAGGGTTTTGTTAAACCAAATAACAGGGTGACTTGTTATATGGCTTTTATGTTAAACATCATAAATGTGCCTATATACAAAAACTGATAGTTTGCTCATGGATTTCAGGCTTTTGTGTAAGATGAAACAGGGAGGAATAGCAAGCTCGTAATATATGCGATTTCATATTTCACTTTTTTCAAAGGTGAAAGTGCTTGCAACTAAGTAGCTTTATAGGTCTGCATAACATACCTATACTTCTTTTTAAAAAAAACTTTTCTATACCTAGTCTTGCTCATCTTACCAACTGTCCAAAAGATGATAGATCACTGAATACAGTGACACCCGAGTATTTCGGATTGAAGCCTAAGCTGAGAACAGTACTGTGAAATGACTGAAGTGGCGAGGAGTTGTGGGCATTCACAGAAATGGGCAGTATCCCTCTGTTGTCCAGATGTTTCTAGCAATGATCATAGTGTATGCCTGCCTTCTGTGGCTTTTAAGAAAGAATTGTGGGTACCTGCCTGTATTTTCATATTTGTTCAGAGTATTATTTTTTTGTATGTAAGATGTAACCCCAGTGATCCCGGGAAGAGCTTGAGACACTTAGCTTTCTTTTTCATTACCTTTTAAACAAGTTTTGGATAGTAAATGAGAGCAAAGCTAGGTTTAAGTTATGTTAGAATCAGATTAATGAAGATCACTTGCTACTAGTGCAGCTTTTGGCAGCAGATTATTCAAAAGGAAAATGTAATTCATGTGCATTGCTGAAAGAAAGGCTGTGCCAGTCCCTATAAATGCAAGAAACAAGGTGCATTCTTAAAACAACTTTTTTTTTAAATTATTTTGCTAGTGTGAAGGAAAGCACAGTTGAATTAGAAACAAATAAAAATACCTAATGCTTACAGTGCAACTTGAACATGAATTAGAAGTTGCGTTCTGTAGCTGAAACAATAATATTCTTCCAGTGTTACTCTCTGATTATTTTTGTATTTCATTCCATGAAATGGTGGATAATAGAGAAGTTTTTCAGATGATAATGGTACGATGATTTAAAAGAAAACAAATATTCTAGCTTACAGTAATGTGTAAAGGGAGAGCTGTACTCCCTGGCTGCTGTACCACTTGCTTAAAAACACCTTGCTCATCTCATTTGACTGTTGTTCTGAAATTCAATGACTGTTTTTATGCCAGCAGTGCTTACTTTTCTCTTAAGAAGAGACTCTTTACTCAAACAAAGCTTGTCTGAAACTCTTGTTCCAAAATTTCTCTCTGTTTTTTTGCTGGAAATTGAGTTTCTAGTCATAATTTTTTTCAAATAAAATGACACTGTTTAGTCCTTCTGTAACAACAAAAAATAACTGCTGTAAAAGTTGATACTGGAGTTGCAGTATTTGCACAGAAATCAGAAAAACAGGGCAGAAAGAGCTGAGATTCAATAACTGTTCTCTGTTGGCTGCAGTTTTGTATGCATAGAGCTAGGACAAGAAGAAAATCCTTTTTCCTTATCCTAAAAATAAAATACTAATTTGGAACGGTGCCTTTTAACTCATTCGCAGTGTTGGACTCTGTTAGGTGTGTCAAAGCGGCAATACCTTAGCTTAGTAATAGGAAGAACTGAGTCAGGTATTTGACATCATACTTCCCAGAAGTTGTTTGGTGGGGGATTTTTCTTTTACCATGTTTTGTGCTGATGGGAAGAATGTTCTTTAATAAGGATGCGAAATTTAAAGGGGAGGTAAGCCCATTACTTCAACCTCTTACCAAGAGTAAGCTAACCGTGGATGGTATAATATTGCTCTAGCAGTTCATTCTAGCCAAAACCAGTAAAGATCATCCAAATATATTGTGGTAGAAAAATATGCTGCTGATTTTCAAGTCAATTTTCACTAGTGACTTTGCTTCAGATGCTAATGCACAGGAAATAAGGTGAACTAAGGTAGTAATCGAGTTACGAGTAACCGATTCTGTAGTTTACAGAAAGTTACAATGGGAAAATGAAGAAAATGTAGGTTATTTCTGTGGAGATAACCTTAAGTATTTCTAGGGCTTTTAAAGTAAGATTTCAGTCTAATTGTAATCAGTCTTTTGTGTAGTCCTCATTGAAGGTACTGAGAAAAACTAATTTTTCTGAAGAATGGACTCTCATGGGTGCTCCAAATCTTCTGTAATGTAGGTAGGCTGGGCACCCTTTTATGTAAGGATAACTGGTAACTGCGGAACTGTGTACTTAAACATAAACCCTTTCTTAAGATTCAGTTTAATTACTCCTAAGTCATGTTGGCAGATGTACATTTTTGAGGGCTGTGAGAGCGCATGCGAAGTTTTTGCTGTGGGACCGCATCCCTTCAGCACAAGCAACTACTGACAGAACAAATGCTAGGCAAGGGGTGATGTAGATGTTGAATTCTCTCTGTTTGGAGAGAGGAAGTCAGAAGCTCTGCTTGTTTGCTTGATATTTTGTATTGCTTATAGGTCTATGTCTTAAATTTTTATTAGGATTTGAGTAACATTCGGTGAAAAATTCTGGAGTGTGTCAAAGCAGCATCATATTGTGGTAGTGACACTGCTACTACTGCTGTTATGGACACCATGTGGTAATGTTGCTTGGACCTTTTGTGGTTTTGGTTCCATCATAATACCTGATTGTTTACTACTTGAGGAAGAAGAGGCATCTGGTATAGAAAAAATATCTGGCACTTTAATCTTTCTTGATTAATCTCTTAAAGGTAATGAGGAGGCTTTCTAGGGCAGGGTAATCTGTGTAATACTGTTTTAGCTTTGTTTACAGCAGAAAGTAGACTGTAAAGAGAAGTGATAAGACATAGCATTGCCGTGTTCAAAGATGTGAAACCATATGGGCGGGAGTAACTTGTATTCTTAAAACATAATTATCCTGGAACCTGCTTGGTTGGGTATTGTTTCAGTAATGATGGAGCAGGGGCATGCCTCTAATGTGGGTTTTCATAGGTGTGATAAGAGTACTTCAACCTGGGAGGGGAGGGAAGTATGTAATTGGATTTTTGAGTGCTTTGAAGCTGTATTGTGGCTTCGTCTAGGAACATACAATACTGAGGACATGTGAACAACTATTCCACTTCCCACCAGCAAGGAATGGGGAAGTGACAAGTGGTGTAAACAGGACCCCTCACAAGGATTTTTTTGGTCAGAATTATTAAATTCTGTGGGTATGTTGGTAGCAGTTGTTAACTTGAGGGAAATTTGAATTTGTCATGTGCCTAGTAGCTTCCACTGTATAAATAAACAAGGTCAATTAAAGGCAATACTGTCCAAGTGTCCTTGCAACTTGGTTTTCTGTTCTTACTGGTTCACAGCATTCATCATACCTGCTATTCTTTATGTTAACATTTTGTAAAACAAAAGAGCCTGTAATTACATGAGATACTGTAATTTGGCTCTGTTCTCTATGAAGGCATTTGAATGGCAGTTGGAGTGTAGATAGTCTAAAAGCATTCTGTGTCTATGGATTACTCTCAAATTAGTAAACACAATTTTCCTTTAACATAGATGGAGAACAGTTCAATTCAGTCAGCCTTTGCTTGGCAGAAGAATTAAAAAAAAACAACCAAAACCAACCCTGCTCTAAACACTGCTTAAAAATTTAGAGAAGGAAAGCTTTTTCAGAACCTGTTACAAGCAAATACCTGTAGATTGCAGGATACTTGCAGATTCGTGCAGGTTGTGCCTACAGTTATTTGTAAACAAGGTATCTTCCTGTACCGGAAACTAGGCTCGATGATGTTGTTGTTGTAATTCTTTGAAGTAAATAAAAATAATCTGTTATTTAGCATCAGAAATATTCTGTAGTAGTATACAAATACACAGTAACGTACGTGTATACATGCAAACCCATACGCTATGCAAAGTATTTTCATTCTAATATACTTTTCTGTTCTCATAGTTGTCATGTTCTATTGGGAACAGCAAAGATCAGATATGTTGGGATCTGTGAGAAATTGTGAGTATTGTTAACAGTTGCTGCATAGACTGTCAGAAGATCGTATCCAGGAGCTTTCCCTAATTCTTCTAAAATAAATTTAATTGGAATAATTGTCAGCTCTCTATTTTCTGGAGCTATAACTTGGAGAAGAGTTTAAATCTTAAAAGTACAAGCACACAAATTACTAATGCTGCACAGATTTTTTTTTTTTTTTTTGCGGTGATGTTGGACTCATCACTTTTCTCACTATATTTTCCCATTGTGTTAAATTTGATCCTCCAAAATGGTGGCATTTCAGTGCATACAAATATGCAAAAGAGCATGAAACAGATCTGATTAATGTTTTGTGATGTAGACGACTTGCAGTGTGTAGTGTAGCTGATTTGATATTTGTGGAGTTGGAGGCTTCTTGAAACTACAGCTGCTAGTGAGAAAGAAAACATATAGCTGCTGTTACTTTTGTACAGTGACTTACCTTTTTATGTAATGTGTTCTCAGTCTTCGTTTTCTTAGCTCAGGGTTACTTGAACTTGTTAGTTGTTTGTCTTCTGGTGCATGTAATGGCCTCAATTCTACCTGTAGAACATATAAATTTGAGGTGCATTTGAAGCTAAAATGAGTAATCGAGAAGGCTTGTGATTTCCCTGCTGTGAAACAAGCGTTCTGACAAACTTCAGCACCTTAGGGATAGTTTCTGCCTACTGAGTCTTGTGGTTTCCTGAGCGTATTTACACAGTGAATGCTGTAATTATTTTTTCCACAAGGGAGCTCATCCACCTGAATTCAAGCCCTCTCAGCAGATAGATATGTGTTGAATCTAAAAAGCTTTCTTTGGGGTTATGCTAGATGTTATTAAAAGACAAATGGAAGGTCAGGCTGGGGAAGGGAATGTGGTGGGTGGGTGAAAGATGGAAGCTATACTTGTTTCTTTGCCAGGGAGGCAGTTCGAAAATACTCTTGGGGGAGGATGATGAATTAAATTTAGGCAAAATGGAGCACTTAATAGTTGCAGTGAGTTTAGCAATGGTGACTGACCTAGGTCCCTTGTAAACCTTGCCTATCTGCTTGGCTGCCTACTAAATCAAGCTCTGAAAATGCTATAAAAATTGGAACTTCATAGGATGAGCATAATAGTTCATATCCTAATGGATTGTCAGCTGCTTAGAACTGTGTTATGAAAAGCTCTTCTTTAAAACGAAGCAAAAATCCAACATTCCTTTCAAAAAGCTGTGTTGGAGCTTCCTCTTACAGTATCTTCCAAAATGAGTCTTCCGTGAAAAGGTTCCCTTCCTTCTGCTTATGGAGCTTTATTTTAAGGATATCATGTATGGAGAGAGTTCTTGTGGTGACTGCTGGTGTTCTGAATGTTTCTTTTTGGTTTGAAGTTTTTAACAAATACTACCAAGACAGCTATTCTGCATGATGTGGCCTAAGCTGTTTTTAATAATTTGTGTTTACCAGCGTAAACCTGCTACCAGAGTAGAAGAGAATAAGGGGTTCTCAGATGTGCAGTCTTAGGCATTGGTGTACCTTGTAAATCAAGTAAATTGAGGTCATGTGGCAGAGCAGTTTTGGAGAACTATTTAGATTTCACTTTGAAAGCAAATTTATTTAATTCAGGGCCTTACTTGTAGGCAAGCATGTGAAAATTTAGGCAACACCATATAAGCTGATTTCTTTGCTACAGTCTTCAATTGCTTAAAACAAAACAAAAGATTGGGCTGAGACAGTATAGGCTACTTCCAAACTATATGAACAAAACACCTTCCAGTTCTACTTCCAGTACCTGGTTATTTTAATATTTCTTCTGTGTCTGTCTTTTTTTTTTTTTCTTTTTTCTTTCCAGTCCAAGCCATATATATTTGACCATGTATTCCAGTCAAACACATCACAGGAACAAGTATACAACGATTGTGCTAAAAAGATTGTCAAAGGTAAGCCGGAAGAGCAGCTTTAACCACAAGGAAAAGTCTCGTATTTGTGTGGATTTCAGTGTTGAAAATAGATACTTCTGTTACTTCCTTTTACCTTCTGAATGTTTAATAAAAGCCAACATGGATCATAGCAGTATAAAATCATCCTGTAGTTGAGCTGATACATTAGATCAGTGCTTAACCTGCTGTTTCAGTTGATTGCAACATTTGATATAATTTACCTGTCATGTTTTGGGTTTTTTGCAGTTCTCTGCAAAAGATTGTTTAAAACAATTTGTCAGAAATTAATCAAAGTATCTCTTATGAATAGTTTCTCTTTTTTTTTGTTGTTGTTGTTTTTTCTTTTTTTCAAATTTATTGGTGAAAACATCCTACGATTGCTTTAGTTTCTTTGGGGGAGTATAAGAGGAAAGGAAACTTGTGAAATAATGTGTACTCTGTAATCTTTTCTAAGCTTGTTTATTTAATACACAGTTTAAGGGGAATATTTTTGGAATGTGATTTTTAGCTTCACAATTAAAAGTTTAAGTGTGGTTATCGCCATGCATGTCAGGGTGTACAGTTTCTTCAAACTTGAATTGTCAGAGTTGGCCTAGTAACTTCAGGAGATCAAGTCTTAGCACAAAGAAGGTTATACTGCAGTAAGTTGTTGTAATAAGCAATTAGCTAGTTTCCTGAAAATGAAATTGATTAATTTCTTGAGGAGATAGGTAATAAATTCTAATTGACACAACTTTCAAAACAACTTAAACAAAGGCTTCCCCTGAAATATGAACTATTAGTGACAAGAGAAGATCGTGTAAATGTAGGGGGTTTTTTGATCATTCGAAAAGTGAATTGCTGTGGAAAATCCATGCTGCTGCAATTATTTAACCCTTTAATGAGTTAAATAGTAATCAGGATTAGATCAGAAGTTTGTTCCTTAAAAATTGGAGTTAACTAAGAATTGTAATACTGCCTCTTTCCTCCATCTAAAAATCTGATCTCTGTTTCGCTGTGTGGCATTTCTAGGCTGTGCTACGTCATGTGGCAAACAAGCTCTAGTGGTGGTGCAAATGGATTATGTGTGTGATGGGGTGGCAAAGACTTCCCCATTTGGAGTATCTCATGCTTGGTTTTGGAAAACAAAAAGTTTGCTTGCAGAATGTGATTCTACAGTAGCTGACTTGTAAACAAACCAACCCACTAGCCCCTTGCTCCTCAGTCTAAAGCTTTGGGTTGGTTCATTCATAATCTGAAATACATGCATATGGCCAAGGAGTAAGATGTTTGAAACTTGAGGCATAGCCCATTCTCTTCACAATTGGACAATTAAACTTTCCTGAAGGCAGAAAATATCACGGTGTTCTCATGTATGATGGTTTCTTCTGAGTTATCGAAGGCTATCTGTTCAACCTGGCCGTTTTATCAATTTCTTTTTTGTTCCTGACTCTGAAGTTCTGATTATTCTGGTTGAAGGAACAGGTGCTTCTAATACAGTAAACTTCTAAACACAGTCAGTGATGACTTGATGCATTAAAAGGAACACTCTACCTGCCCCCAACTCTAGCACAGAGTTCCCAAACACTGAATGATTTAACTTGCTGCAGATTTTAGGAACTGCCTGCTTGCATTCTATTTAATTTGCCTTTCCTTTAGACGAAGGAAATGAACCTTAATGAAATCTTTAGATGTACTTGAGGGATACAATGGTACCATATTTGCTTATGGGCAAACATCATCTGGAAAGACACACACTATGGAAGTAAGAAATCTTAAAATAATTTTTCTCTTAATGTCACTGTCATCTCTTTTCAGCACAATAATATTATCTTTCTAGAAATAACGTCTGCTTGTTTTCATCTTGCAATTTTCTTTCCATTGCAACATTTTGATACCCAAAATGGTTTTTTAGGACTGTGAATGGCAATTACTGTATTTTTTCAGCCCTTGGTAGCAGGATGAGAAACGCAAGAATAATGTTAAAAGTACATTTTCACGTTTAGTAGTGTGGGAGATTTCTGACATTGTTCTTTTCACTCCTGGCAAATTCTGGGCCTAAATGTATGGTGAAGACTTTCCTTTATAGATAAAATAACTGCATCATACCTGTCAGCATTTTAAAACTAATTTGTCTGTTAACTGTTTGTTTTGCCTTTGGATGCTATTTGTGATGTTGGATTCGGTATGAATGTTTAATTTTATTGCATCTTTTTCTAATAAGGGGAAGCTTCATGACCCAGATGGAATGGGTATTATTCCAAGAATAGTGCAAGATATTTTTAATTATATTTACTCAATGGATGAGAATCTTGAGTTTCATATTAAGGTAAACTTTTTTCATTGTTACTTATTTAATCTACATTAAAACTGGAAGTAGTCTATGGTTAAATGGATGTTCTGTATTTGTTTCAAATGCCTGTAACTTGGGGAATCTAAACGTGAGTTACTTCTGAAGTAACGGACTCTTAAAGAAGAATTACGTTAACACTTTAATCTTGTTTCCATTAAACATTGATGGTAGCTACCCTGATAACCTGTGGCAGTGCTGATAGTGCTTGAAGCTTTTGATCAAAATAGTTTCTTCTTAAAGGTGTATTTTAGTTCAGCCTTAAGAACTTGAGCTAGATGTGGTGTTATGTGGGAGGTTGTAATAATCATGCTGGATCCTTCTGATCACAAAGCAAAGCACTTTTGCTTTCTGATGCTGTATCTTTATTCCCCTTCCCACTTCTAGGTGTCATATTTTGAAATATACTTGGATAAAATAAGGGACCTTTTGGATGGTAAGCCTTTTATTTATATTGAACATAGAAAATAAATTGGTCTGGAGAGAGAGATTAAAAAAAAAAAAATCCCAACCCTTCTCATGATACTAAGATGCAGTGTGCTGATAACCTATAAATGATAAGGGTACATCAAGGACAGAAAGCATGGAGCTAATCTATATAATAATATTAAAGCTTTGGTAGTGGTTGTTTCATGTATGTTAAGTTTTTGATAAGGTGTTGCTGAGAAATAACATCTAGGACTCAGACACGCGTTGTACACGGCTCATTCATTTTGCAAAGAAATTATATATACCTTAGCTTTAGAACTTTTTCTTTTCCAGTTTCAAAGACCAATCTTTCTGTTCATGAGGACAAAAATAGAGTTCCCTATGTAAAGGTGAGCATCAATCTGATACATTTTAATCTTTCACTCCTCTAGTGCATGCCATTTACTTTGGCATATTGTGTGGTGGTTTTTTGCCTCACCTCCACCCCCCCCCCCCCCGCTCCTAAGGGTTGCACAGAGCGTTTTGTATGTAGTCCAGAAGAAGTTATGGATACTATAGATGAAGGAAAATCAAACCGACATGTAGCAGTTACAAGTAAGTATTATTTTTTTGTCCCCTTTTAGTGGTTTATCAGTTTGCTTCTGGTATGCCTTAAAAAGTAGGGAAGACAAAAATAGTGAACTGAATAATTCGGGTTTTTGAAAGGGTCTACCATAAGCGGGTTCAGCATGTCTTTCAGAAAAAAGCATTTCAATTCATTTCTTGTTAGATGTTGTTACTTAGACTTGGATTGAAAGGAGAGGGGAAGTGATCAGTGAGGAGCTCAGAGTGGTTGGAGAAAAAGGTGTAGTTGTGTGTTAGGAATTGTGCAAAACCCCAAGTTTGTGGCATTTGTTTCCATTAACCTATGAATTTATAAGTAAGGCATTGTGGCTCATCTACGCTTTGGCCATTCTGTTTCATATTCTAAGAAAAGCTGATGAGAAAATGTACTGGGACATGGTGCAGATTTAAGCAGCATCCCAATGTCCCAGGCTTTTTGGCCTGTGGCATGCAACTGAGTTGCAAGGAGCCACGTTGCAGGTCTCCGAATTCCCACAAGAAGCAGGATTAAGAAGTGACAGAGGGGTAAGAAAAAAAAAAAAGGACAACAAGGAAAGATGAGGTGCATGCAAAATAATACTTCAATTCTTAGCAACTGAAGTGACTGTCACAAGTCTTTAAGATCCAGTTTGAGGGTGAGTTTCGCGGTCTTCCTGTGTCTAGTTCTTTATTCAGGAAAAGAAAGAATATACAGTCATTGCAAAAGTAAAAGATTTTTCTTCTTATTTCTTTGGTTAAGGATCAAAAATAAAAATATGATGTTCCTTTTAAGGAATGACAGTCCTGCACTCCTACTTCATTGCTCCTAGATAATAAGGTTCAGAAGTTAGGGACCTGGCTAAGTAACGGAGAAATAGCAGAAATTTGGATAGAAGGAAATTATTCTATGTTGAGCTGCTTCTGTGGCATCAATAAGCTGGTCCCTTTAGGCCTCTGGGGGATTTATGGTTAAAAGGAAGAGGAAATAGGCAGATGTTCTCATTCAGATTGCAGTCAGCTTAAATTTTGTTAATGAATTAAAGTCACTCTTTAAATTCAGTAAGTCTTGTTTACTCTGCATGTTTCACAGCAAAGGGAACAGTAGGTATTTAAACCAGAAAGAGGTGAAAGGTTATGGCCATCTAATTCAAATTTTCACAAAAGGATAAAATATGATCTGTAAATTTACAAAAAAAAAAAACCCACAACAAAACCTGTCCTGGTGTCAGAACGTAAATGTGCTTTCTGTTCTAATACAGTAAATTAAATGTGTGAAATCCATAGTTGACAGGCTAGCAAATCTTATCAGTGAGCTTATGTGGTATTAATAGAAGCCCAAGGGAGACTGGATCTTTGTTACTCAGACGATACTGTTGGTTTTGCTGCCTCTAGTTTTATTGTCATTGAGAGATTACTCTATGCAGTTTCATTAGCTTTAGATCTGTCACTGTACTGTGGGAAGATATACTGTTTTGTTTACTCTATGCAGTTTCATCAGCTTTAGATCTGTCACTTCACTGTGGGAAGATAATTGTTTTGTTAAGTTAGTTTGGTTGTACAAATATTTTTGACAATTTATATATTTTGG
Source organism: Egretta garzetta (assembly GCF_000687185.1). Classification (NCBI taxonomy): domain Eukaryota; kingdom Metazoa; phylum Chordata; class Aves; order Pelecaniformes; family Ardeidae; genus Egretta; species Egretta garzetta. The sequence continues at coordinate 1,956,816 of NW_009260837.1, read as the reverse complement.
ATTATAGATATGAATGAACACAGCTCCCGAAGTCATAGTATTTTTCTTATTAATGTAAAACAAGAGAATACTCAAACAGAACAGAAACTAAGTGGAAAACTTTACCTTGTGGACTTGGCAGGTAGCGAAAAGGTAATTCTAAATTTCTTTTTCTGCTCTGAAAAAACTTGAGTTCTTCTTTACAATCAAGTATTTTACATTAATGTAATATTGATTGTTCGGTTGTCATCTCTGAAGTGTTTTAACTTTGACTTTGAAATGTGGTTTCTGAATCCTAGTGTGAGTTGGCTGTTGGATACTACCTCTTCAAGCTGATCTGCATTTCTGCAGTAAGGGTTTGTAAATATGGAATAGTGGGGAAATAGGCTAGGGTTCAGTCTCTGTATCAGAGAGCGCAAAAAAGTGTACAGGTGTCTTGGGTAGCCAGGTACTGGAATAAAAAGAATTTTATGGATGTGAAGTATCTGAATTTTCTTAGTGGTACCAAGTTTCTTAGTTTGAAATTCTGATGAACATTGTTTAAAATGACAGCCTGCTTTCCTGTGTTAGTGGCTTAAAGCAGGGAAGGAAGTATGTACCATTTTGCTTATTCTGTATCACTTATAGACTGTAATTTAGCCTTTGGAGAGCTGGATTTATGTTCTTTTCATATTTGCTTCTGGGGTAATCCCCATCTTTTTCAGTCCTTTCCACTTGGTGTTGTCTTTCCATGTCATTGTTCTAGGGCCTTATTGTTGTTTCTGATCCTGTGTTTATTCCGAAGTGTGTTTCTTAGTAGTGGTCTTTTTTTCTTAGTGAGAATGGAAGGAAGTATTAAAGTGAGAATAAAGTTAAAGAAAAAGGCTGGGTTGCAGGTCTCCTTTCTCTGTAGTTTTGTTCTTTTCACTGTTTCAAACTTTGCTGTCGTGCTTCTCCCAGTCTTTTTGAAGTACATGAGATTTTTTGATGCCTTATCTGGGGTGGGTTTGAACATAGGCAAATAGAATTGCTTAGCTGTAGTCATGATCACAGCTTGGTGAGACGAATAGTAAAGGGAGGGTTCTAGAACTATAAGTCAAATTCAGCCCTTTTACCTTAGGGTAAATAGAATGGTGTCAGGGTAGAATTTTCTGTTGATATCTCCTGAAGTTCCTAGAGCACTCATGTAGTTCACATTCAGCCTCTAAAATCTGTTCCTGCAAATTCTTGCTAATATAGACTCCCTGCTGTATTTGGGGTTGGGGTGGGTGGGGGGAGAGTGTTAGTGTGTGGTGTATTTGATTTTTGATTGTTTTGTTGTTGTGGGATTTTCTTTGTTTTTTTGGTTATTATCGTTGGTTTTTTGTTTTGTTTTAAGGATGACCTCTGGACAAACTATATAGACCTCTTATTAAGACAAAGTTCTAACTCTTGGTTGCTTTGATATTTTAAATTATTCATAGTTCCTTTTACTTTAAGGAATTCAAATTTTTTTACAAACTTCAAACAACTTTGGAAGTTGTTTATTTGATAGTTTTTAACTGTATGTTTATTTTCTATGAAAAGGCATACTTTGCAGGGAAAATACTTCAGTTTAAAAAATTGGGAATGTCTTCAGACACTGAGGTTTTTAATGAAAAATTGGTGAATCAGGGAAGGAGTCTGAGGAGTTTGCTTATTCTAATCCAGCTTGCTTAGGAAGACCTCAAAGTCAGGGAGACTGACTTAAAAGCAGGAAAATTACTCAAATTTTATAGTAAATATGGAAGGTGGTTTTTGAAGATGCATTTAGTAATTTACTGAAATATTGTATAGGTTAGTAAAACTGGAGCAGAAGGTGCTGTGCTGGATGAGGCTAAGAACATCAACAAGTCATTGTCTGCTCTTGGAAATGTCATCTCAGCTTTGGCTGAAAGCAGTGTAAGTGTCCTCTTTTGTATTTTTATACTTCAGGGTTAAAGGCTTGCATCTCTGAAAATGATACTTTGCAGAAATTCTTTACTGATCTTGGTGATACACACGGAGTCTTTTTAAACTAATCCAGTTGCATCAATGCATTGCAAATGGCCATTTTTCTTGTACTGTATAGACACTGATGATTGATAAAATTACTTTTAATGTTGAGGGACCTAAGCATCATACTGACAGTTTTCTAGTACTCCAGAAGTTACCAAACATAGAAGTACAATTTTATGTCATCCCATGCATGTTCTGTCTCATGTTTTCTGATTTAAAGTAGAATTTAGTGTCTTTCTGATGAAGTTATACCTAGCAAAAGCATAGCTCTTATTTCAACAAATTAAATGTGTCTGAAAAAATGTGACTGATTAGTTTAACCATTTTCTTGGTAGACTTATGTTCCGTATCGTGATAGCAAAATGACCAGAATCCTTCAAGATTCACTAGGGGGTAATTGCAGAACCACTATTGTTATTTGCTGTTCTCCGTCTTCATACAATGAATCTGAAACTAAATCTACTCTTCTGTTTGGCCAAAGGTGAGTAAAGGACTTAATATTTTGCTCTTACTGTGCTCGGAAATAAATGGAGAATGAGAAATAAATAAGCTACTCCATAAGATTCCTAAACCAAACTATTTAGAATGTTTACTTTCTGTAATTCTTCATTGTACGTGTGGCTAAGTGTTGTGATCTATCTTATCTCTCTAAAAATCCATAAACTGGGCAGGATCCTGAAGACTGTATTTCCAAGAAGACAGTGCATAGTTTGGTTCAAAACGCAGTTTAATGTATAGTCATGGAAGGTAGTTAATACTTTTTTTTTTTTTTTAAGTGGAAGGAGGGAGGAATGAGTTTTCCCCTGTTAAGTTGAAGCCTTTCTGTGCAGGGAGAGCCTGTCCTCTGCCAGCCTTTCTTTGATAGCATGCTGAATTACATCTTCTGCTCTGTTTTCTGTATGTAACAGTCCAGTAACATTTCAGTTAATGCTTTTAAATTCCTGTGTCATTTGTAATTGAATTTTTAAGTACCTATTTCAAATTTGGTATTTTGTTAGGTATCTCTTCTTTGCCACTCTATTATTAATACTTCATCATAATACTCCACTTCCTGACCACTAAATTTAATCACTTCATTTACTGGAGCATGTTACAAAAGCTGTCAGCATTTGACTTAGTTCATCTAGTCTTTTGTGTTAGCGTACCTCTTCTACTTCAGTTCAACAAGATAGTTTTCTGCTGGTCTTTTCAGATATTTTTGTTATGGAAAGTAGACTAGATGGCTTCAGAACTTCTTAAAAACCTGGCAGAATATGCGTAGTTAGTGGGTGTGGAATAATGACTGCATTCTGCAACAGTGGAGTTTTTTTGGTCTCCTTTTAGAATCTTAGGAGGTCCTTTCCTTTCCTCTTAGTATTTCTTGAATGAGCTATTGGGAAGTGTCTTCCAGCCATAGCTCTGTAGTTGCACTGCCTTGTGCTCTTGACCTCTTCAGGAGTTAATAGAGTACGCATCTATCTCGGCTACCATAGTTAGTCTGATATATTAATTAAACATTCTAGGGGTGTTAAATTTAAGCTGAAACCCTCAGCTGCAGTAACTGAAGGCTAGATAAATATCACATAGCTTAGTAGGAAATCATGTGCTTTTTGGTAGTAATCAGTCCCAAAAAGACTTTGCAGAAAGGTGCTTATAGGAGTCATAATATGGGGGGAGAAATTTCTACTACCATTAACATTTTTTTCCTGTTTGCATCTTGGATGGGGGGTGGCGTTTGGTAGTAGGAGACTTTACAGAAGAATTACTGAGGTAAGTGAGGTACAGCACTAAAGTAAGAACTATACATTAATTTCATGGAGATATATTATTAGTACCTATAGTTTCATCTCCAAAGCTAATGTGTATAGATGAGATTCACCTGACTGAATGTAGACAATCAATCTGAACTTTATGCTTGTGCACCTTTTTGGTTACTGGAGATCCAACAATTGGATTTTTAGGCTGAAATAGGCTGTTTTTTAAATACGCTTGATGATTTACACTCTCAAAGTACTGTGGTCTCCATTGGAGAAATGTGTGCTAGGTGTGTTGAATGCTGCCCTTTGTTCAAAGCTGTGCACTGTCCTGACTTGAATTCTTTCAGGTGAAAGTATGCAGCTGAATTTTTTCAACTCAACCAGCTTGAGATTTTTCAGCCTTCCCAAAGCCTATTGCATTGCTCTGTCCATCAACAGTTGTTTCAATCCAATTGAAAGAATAGTAATTTGGCAGGGAGTAGGAATAAGCTTTTGGAAGAGGTTGGAATTGTTTACGCTTTCACCAATGATACGAAGAAATTTTATTTAAGAGCCTTCAATTCTTTACTTTAAAAAAATAAGTTTCGGAGCTTTTTGCTCTTTCTATGTAGAGCAAAGACCATTAAGAACACAGTCTGCGTCAATGTGGAGCTCACTGCAGAACAATGGAAGAAAAAGTATGAGAAGGAAAAAGAGAAAAACAAGACTCTGCGTAACACCATACAGTGGCTAGAAAATGAACTCAACAGATGGCGGAATGGTGAGAAGCAATTATATTTTTGTTCTGCGAACTTTAGGCAAGATGATAGACACTGAATTAGTATTTGGGATACCAAAAATAACTAAGAGCACTATGCAAGACAGTAGTAGTAATATTAAAGCTACTATAATAAACTGATACTGGAACTTCATATTTTTCACTGCATTGCAACTGGAACAACTTCTACTAATCACATAATGGCAAAAATGTCTGGAATTACATTGGCATGAGGTTCTGCAACACTTATTTTATGACAGAACTAGAATTACATACATTCTAAAAATTTTGGGGGGAGAAAAAAAATTATATTAGTTGTAAATGCAGAAAATGAGTAAAATTTCCTGTGGTTTGGTTTTCTAATTCAAGTCAGTATCACAAAATCTTATCTTACTTAAAACTCAAACATGTTAATAGGCAAAAAACCCACCCAAAATCCAAAATTGCTGACAGTACAGAATGTGTGCCCATCTTTTCTTCCTGAATAATCGACTTCTTATCTATTGAAGTGTCTGGCAAAATGCAAGCTAAATATGAAGCCCTAAATTCAGGAAAGGAGGAACATAGGTCTTACAGATGTATTCTGGAGTTTGGCAGCTAGAGGAGATGATTTTGCAATCTTGTAGACAGCCGCACCACATTCTGGTGTAAATCTGAGAAAAATGGGCTCAATGAAGTAAGTTTAGTGGGATGTGGTGGTTTGGTGTGGGGTTTTTTTTGTTTGTTTGGTTGGTTTTTAGTCTCTTACAGAGATGGTATGAGGCCACACCTGAAATGTTCTTCCGGAATATTGACACAAGACACTGCAGTGTTGGAAAGAGCCCATACCATCCAAAGACTGCATAAAATATTTTGTCATAAGGTGCTAAGTTTACCAGAGAAGTGCCTTGAGTAGTGTGTGGTATTTTTTCTATGTGAAGTTAGTAATGTGTTCTCCTCAGAAAAGGCTTAATGAACATAAAAGGATAAAAGTGTAGCTGAACAAGTGTATTAAATTAGAAGCAAAGCAATTTAAAAGTAAGTATGGCTACCTAGCAAAACAGACTGCCAAGGGAAAAGAAAAGATTTTCTGTCTTCAGGGTAAGTTACGTGCCGTTCTATAAGACACTGTTTCATGTGAGATTTGTAGTTCATAACAGAATAATTGGGTGAAATACAATGTTCTATGGTAAGCAGGAAATAGTTTGAATGATCTAGTGGTAATATTTTTACCATGTAATTATGCGAACTTGATCGCTTACTAACTGTAGGGTAGTACTGTTAGTAGGGAGCATGTAATACTTCTCAAGGCTAAGTATGTGGAAGGTACTTCATGGCTGAGTGAAATAAAACTAAGTATATTCTTTTCTTTAAGGGGAGACTGTACCAGTTGATGAACAGTTTGACAAGGAGAAGGCCAACTTAGAAGCTTTTGCAGTGGACAAGGATATTACTGTTATTAATGATAAACCAGCTACTACAATTGGAGTAACTGGAAACTTCACTGATGCTGAGAGAAGAAAATGTGAGGAAGAAATTGCCAAACTATACAAACAACTGGATGACAAGGTATGCCATTCTTATTTAATGTAAAACCTCTTGGAAATATATCTTGAACTGCACTATGTAATATTTAATTTGCCAGCCTTCATTTGTTAGTACAGCTTGCTTAAATATTTGCTGGGAGTGCCTACTCTAATTCTGAAGCTCTGATAAAGAGAAATCAAAATTACCTTATCTGGTGTTAAGGGAGCATCCTTTTGTAGTTGCTCACCCTCCTTTGCTGAAACTACTAAAAAATGTGCTGAAAACTGAAGTATCAGTACATAGCAAACAAGATAAAAATGAAAGTTAGGAAGGAAAAGTTAATGAGAATCTTGAACGATATTTCTACTTTCTGGGTCTAGAACGTTCCTAGCTGATTGTTTGGAATAATACTGTACCAGAACAAGGAAAATAATGAAAAAGCAGGAAAGTGAGTAATTCAAAGACAGCGGGTTTTTTTTGCCGTGTTACACATATTTTACTTGAACATAATTTTAAATTTAAGCAGTAGTACTACATTTGGAGAGGAAAAAAATCTTTTAATTAAATCTTAGTTGTTTCTTGAAGTTAGAACAACTTGGAGAAGACTTGAAGAAGCACAGGTCTAAGAGTTTTGTCTTTGAAGCATGGTGTTTGCACATACGCACCAAGTTAAGAGCCTAATGGATCAGCCAGTGAAATCAAAAGGATTATTTTTTTTACTTTTATTGATTTAAGTTGTATAATAGTCTCCGAATATGGAAAAGTTAGATGCCTAACACATACTGTCTCTTAGATTATTTTTCCTGAGTGGTATTTGTCAGTATATTGAACACAGTCTTACTTCAACTGCAGGATGAAGAAATTAATCAGCAGAGCCAACTAGTAGAAAAACTGAAAACACAAATGTTGGATCAGGAAGAGGTGAGTTTTGCTCTTGCATCTTTATTCTATTTTTGTTTGGTTTTCCTTTAAAGAAATTTAAGATGTTCTGAATAGGTCACAGTTCATGACCAAGGAATAGAATGGTGGCCTACTACTGTACAATGGTTTTTTTTTTTCTATGCCTTATCTAAATGCTGTGCCTATTCATTCCCCCCAATTACACTGCACTAATGACTAAACTTAAACCAGTTTAATTGAACCTTAACTATCCATGAAGATCGTAGAATTGAAATATTTTATGCAAAGACATTGGCAGTTGGTTTTCCAATGCAAAGTTAGCAGTTTGTCAAAACTGAAGATACCTTGATTTACTGTAAGAAATCTGTTTTTAAGGTTTACTTTTGGTCGGTTGCTACACAGAGAGAGAAGGGTAAGGGGGAAATGTAATGGCCCATAATGAAAAAGGAAGTGCCTGTGTGTTACTTCAGACCATACTTGTTACATTCAAATGATTTGTATACACATGTTGCCAGTGATGTAACTTAATTAAATGGGGAAAATGCCTATTAATAATGAAATTGTTAATTTCATATAGCCAAGATATTAGAGAAAATAATTCTATATAGCATGAAAAAAATAATAATCTTTGTGTACCTGGCAAGAAGGAAATGGGTTGAGGACTTGGGAAGTTGGAGGTACTGTTTAATCTTACTTAATTAAATAAATCTGCCCCTTTAGCAACTGTTCACTTTGTCTAGTTAGTCTTCGGCAGCTAACAGTGTTAAGATGCTGGAAGTTTAGTCCCTAGCCTGTTGAAAATTTCAGACTCATGAATAGTGTTCAGTGGCTTTTTTGAGAACTTGCAATATTCCATGTGCATTTCCAGTTGCTGTCCTTATGTATCTTCATTTCTAATCACTTCTGTTTTGAATCATAGAATTGTTTAGGTTGGAAAAGACCTTAAGATCATCAAATCCAACTGTTAACTTAGCATTGCCAAGTCCACCACTAAACCATGTCCCTAAGCACCCCGTCTACCCATCTTTTAAATACCTCCAGGGATGGGAACTCAATGATGTCCCTGGGCAGCCCCTTCCAATGCTTCAATTGGAGTAACTGGAAACTTCACTGATGCTGAGAGAAGAAAATGTGAGGAAGAAATTGCCAAACTATACAAACAACTGGATGACAAGGTATGCCATTCTTATTTAATGTAAAACCTCTTGGAAATATATCTTGAACTGCACTATGTAATATTTAATTTGCCAGCCTTCATTTGTTAGTACAGCTTGCTTAAATATTTGCTGGGAGTGCCTACTCTAATTCTGAAGCTCTGATAAAGAGAAATCAAAATTACCTTATCTGGTGTTAAGGGAGCATCCTTTTGTAGTTGCTCACCCTCCTTTGCTGAAACTACTAAAAAATGTGCTGAAAACTGAAGTATCAGTACATAGCAAACAAGATAAAAATGAAAGTTAGGAAGGAAAAGTTAATGAGAATCCTGAACGATATTTCTACTTTCTGGGTCTAGAACGTTCCTAGCTGATTGTTTGGAATAATACTGTACCAGAACAAGGAAAATAATGAAAAAGCAGGAAAGTGAGTAATTCAAAGACAGCGGGTTTTTTTTGCCGTGTTACACATATTTTACTTGAACATAATTTTAAATTTAAGCAGTAGTACTACATTTGGAGAGGAAAAAAATCTTTTAATTAAATCTTAGTTGTTTCTTGAAGTTAGAACAACTTGGAGAAGACTTGCAGAAGCACAGGTCTAAGAGTTTTGTCTTTGAAGCATGGTGTTTGCACATACGCACCAAGTTAAGAGCCTAATGGATCAGCCAGTGAAATCAAAAGGATTATTTTTTTTACTTTTATTGATTTAAGTTGTATAATAGTCTCCGAATATGGAAAAGTTAGATGCCTAACACATACTGTCTCTTAGATTATTTTTCCTGAGTGGTATTTGTCAGTATATTGAACACAGTCTTACTTCAACTGCAGGATGAAGAAATTAATCAGCAGAGCCAACTAGTAGAAAAACTGAAAACACAAATGTTGGATCAGGAAGAGGTGAGTTTTGCTCTTGCATCTTTATTCTATTTTTGTTTGGTTTTCCTTTAAAGAAATTTAAGATGTTCTGAATAGGTCACAGTTCATGACCAAGGAATAGAATGGTGGCCTACTACTGTACAATGGTTTTTTTTTTTCTATGCCTTATCTAAATGCTGTGCCTATTCATTCCCCCCAATTACACTGCACTAATGACTAAACTTAAACCAGTTTAATTGAACCTTAACTATCCATGAAGATCGTAGAATTGAAATATTTTATGCAAAGACATTGGCAGTTGGTTTTCCAATGCAAAGTTAGCAGTTTGTCAAAACTGAAGATACCTTGATTTACTGTAAGAAATCTGTTTTTAAGGTTTACTTTTGGTCGGTTGCTACACAGAGAGAGAAGGGTAAGGGGGAAATGTAATGGCCCATAATGAAAAAGGAAGTGCCTGTGTGTTACTTCAGACCATACTTGTTACATTCAAATGATTTGTATACACATGTTGCCAGTGATGTAACTTAATTAAATGGGGAAAATGCCTATTAATAATGAAATTGTTAATTTCATATAGCCAAGATATTAGAGAAAATAATTCTATATAGCATGAAAAAAATAATAATCTTTGTGTACCTGGCAAGAAGGAAATGGGTTGAGGACTTGGGAAGTTGGAGGTACTGTTTAATCTTACTTAATTAAATAAATCTGCCCCTTTAGCAACTGTTCACTTTGTCTAGTTAGTCTTCGGCAGCTAACAGTGTTAAGATGCTGGAAGTTTAGTCCCTAGCCTGTTGAAAATTTCAGACTCATGAATAGTGTTCAGTGGCTTTTTTGAGAACTTGCAATATTCCATGTGCATTTCCAGTTGCTGTCCTTATGTATCTTCATTTCTAATCACTTCTGTTTTGAATCATAGAATTGTTTAGGTTGGAAAAGACCTTAAGATCATCAAATCCAACTGTTAACTTAGCATTGCCAAGTCCACCACTAAACCATGTCCCTAAGCACCCCGTCTACCCATCTTTTAAATACCTCCAGGGATGGGAACTCAATGATGTCCCTGGGCAGCCCCTTCCAATGCTTGACAACCCTTTCGGTGAAGAAATTTTTCCTAATATCCATTCTAAACCTCCCCTGGCACAACCTGAGGCCATTTCCCCTTGTCCTACTGCTTCTTTCTTGGGAGAAGAGGCTGACACCCACCTTGCTACAACCTCTTGTCAGAGTGATAAGATCTCCCCTCAGCCTACTTTTCTCCAGACTAAGCAACCCCAGCTCCCCCAGCTGCTCCCCATCAGCCTTGTGCTCCAGACCCCTCACCAGCTTCGTTGCCCTTCCCTAGACATGCTCCAGTGCCTCAATGTCCTTCTTGTAGTGAGTGGCCCAAAACTGAACACAGTATTCGAAGTGTAGCCTCACCAGTGCCGAGTACAGGGGAAGGATCAATTGCGTACTCCTGCTGGCCACACAGTTTCTGATACAGCTAACTATTTCCCCTTGTATTATAGGGGCTTTATTCTGCTCCCTGTCCCTGTCTTCCAGCTTAGGGGGGCTGGGTACCCAGGGAACAACTGGTCTGACTATTAAAGAGTGAGACAAAGGTGGCATTAAGTACCTCAGCTTTTTCTTCCTCCTTTGTCGCTGTTTCCCCCTGTATCCAATAAAGGATGGAGATTATCCTTAGCACTCCTTTTTGTTGCTAGTGTGTTTATAGATACATTGTATTTATATGTATTTATAGAAAATGTGTTTATAGAAAATACTGTATTTATATACGTGGCTTTTACAACATTTTCTATAAACACGTATACAAATACAGTAAAGAACTATGGTTATAGATGATAAATAAAATTGTTCATTATACTCTCACTGTACATGTCGTCAGCATCCTTATTGCACGATGCTGGATGCTAAAAATGTAGGTATAAGCTTATAAATAATTGTTATAAGCTTAGATATAATTGTAATAGCTAAAAGCTTTAATAAGATTCAACTTACACATGGAATTTTCTTGATGATTATTTGTTGTTGTAATTTTAAATCTCTATCAACGCTGCAGCTTCTAGCATCAACCAGACGGGACCAAGACAACCTGCAAGCAGAGTTGAATCGCCTTCAGGCTGAAAACGATGCCTCTAAAGAGGAAGTGAAAGAGGTGCTACAAGCCCTTGAAGAATTAGCTGTCAATTATGATCAGAAGTCTCAGGAAGTAGAAGATAAGGCAAAGGAATACGAACTACTTAGTGATGAACTCAATCAAAAATCGGTATGAAATTGGGATGAGAAATTACTGACAGTCTTCAATGTAACTTTTCTTGCCTTACCTGTATTTCTTGCTTGAAGTCATTTAAAGGTTTTTCACAAGGGAAAATTGGAGGTTAAATCTAAAACTTCTAGCTTTAGCAAAGGATGATTTTCTGAAACCAGTAAGCTTCAGAAAAATGCACAGTTGAATATTGACCTTGATAGCTCTGCATAGTTTCTGAATTGACCGACAGTTTTGGTAGCCAATTATTTGACAGACTTCTGAAATTTTACTATATGGTGTATTCACATGGGTTGATACCAGTCTGGTTTTAGACATAAAAATGGGACATTTCAGTAGGCAACCACAGGTTGCTGTATTTAAATAAATAATAGGAAACTAGTTCTAAAAACAAGTGTGTTTTGTTTCTTAAAGTGTAACATCTTTTTCTGTAGGTCACTCTAGCCAGTATAGATGCGGAGCTTCAGAAACTTAAAGAAATGACCAACCATCAGAAGAAACGAGCGACAGAGATGATGGCCTCCTTACTAAAAGATCTTGCAGAGATAGGAATTGCAGTTGGAAATAATGATGTCAAGGTAAGAATTAGTATAATTTTTAATGCCATGTATTATGCACATACATTCTGGATAGATGGGGTCAATGTTCTTAGTACAGTAAAAATAACCACCATGGGAAGCCTCATGTATATTAATAATTGGGGCATAATCTTATCCCTTGCTTATGCTGTGACTTATCAGGTCCCAAACAGAACTTGATTATGCAAAGGCAAGGAAGAGCAGGTATGACTTTTTTTTCTGAAGTAGGGTTTTCATGCATACTGTTAAACTGCCATATGAAACGGTCGTAATCCACAGCATCATCTTGGAAATCTAATGCTGACCTACAGTGGCAATCGAGATGTTACTTGAACTGAAATAAAAAGATGAAGCTAGATATCACTGTAGGACAAGAATGTAAGCAGTGTTAGAAATCTATAGTGAACTATATTTCCCTCTTCAAGCAACTCAGTACCTTAGTGCAGACTTCTAAATAATCAGTCAGAAAACTTAGAAGTTGTATTTTTGTGTGTAAGTGCTCTGATTATCAGTCAAGGTGGGGATTGTATGCTGGGTGCTAAGTTGCTCCAGCTCATCTTTAATTCTGTTTTGTTATCTGAGGTCTCTAAATGTGTCATTCCACACTTTTCAGCAGCCTGAGGGAACTGGCATGATAGATGAAGAATTCACAGTTGCGAGACTGTACATTAGTAAAATGAAATCGGAAGTAAAAACAATGGTGAAACGGTGCAAGCAGTTAGAAGGCACACAAGCAGAAAGCAATAAGAAAATGGAAGAAAATGAAAAGGAGTTGGCTGCCTGCCAGCTCCGTATCTCACAGGTAAATGTTTCTTTACGCTGTGCTTCTTAAAAGTTCTTTTGACTTCATTAACCTGCTGGGGAAAAGAAAAAGTTGCAGTTTCTTCTTGACACCTAACAAGGTACACTGTGATCAAACAGCCACAAGACTCAGCTGTATCCTCAATAGTCTTTTCAGTTTGGATGCTTCTGAGTATTTGTGTGACAGGATGTCAGAATTTCTGCAATATGTCTGTAGCCTGATAATGCTTTTGTAGCATTTGTATTAAATACTAGGGTCCATGTGTTCTCCATCACAGGATCCTTCACAAATACAAGTCTTACAGAAGCAGTGGCTAGTGAGCACTCTGCCTAGTAATCCAGCAAGTTGGAAGTGGAAGAGGTAGCAATAGCATAGTAAGATTACAGTAGGCTTGCACAGCAGGTTAAAATTACTTCTAATGTGAGAAAGGCCATTTTAATGTGATTGTTAGAAAAGATGTATAATGTGACTTCTAAAACTCTGAAAATTGTGATCTGTGTGCAATTTAATTTTTCTGTATTTTGTTTTACATACAGATGGTCATCTTTTTTTTTTTTTTTTTTTTTTTTTTAAAATCAGGAGGTGCAGATTTCAGTGCAGTCTTCTAAATACAGTGGGACTCTCTTGCCTCTGATAGTATTTAACATTCAGAACATCTCTTCTCCTAGCCAAAAATTTATTCATTCCAATCCAGAACAAAGACATTGTCTTACAGGCTACATTACAGATCTACTTCAGTAGTCACATTCTTCTTTGACTTTAGTTGGCACCATTTTTGTTTTGAGATCAGGTTACTTGTTTAAAAATATGTACAAACTGTTTATGCAGATGTAATTTTGTAATACCAAGTTCCAAAGTAAATGAATCTTTCCATTCTATAAGCATGAAGCCAAGATCAAGTCATTGACTGAATATCTTCAGAATGTGGAGCAGAAAAAAAGGCAACTGGAAGAGTCTGTGGATTCCCTTAATGAAGAATTAGTTCAACTCCGAGCACAGGGTAGGAATTGCCTCCCTACACCCCACCCATCACCACCACCATTTTAAGCATATAGTGATAAAAAGGAAATTGTTCTGTTCTAGTTAGATTGAAGGGCAGAACTATAGAATGGCTTTTTGCTGCTGAACATGTAGAATTAGTCAACAGGAAAGCATGTTTGCTGTTTGAAAGAACTGCTATGGAAAGGATTAAATTAAATATGTTACTAATTTAATTGATCTTTGTGGTGAGGGGGGACTTCTACCAAATTTTAAAGCATTGGGGAGGGTAGGGGGAATTAACACCATCTTCCCTGTGATTGCCTAGTTACTTGGCTGAAATGTGTTTTCTTTTCTCTCTACCCTTACTAGAAAAAGTCCATGAGATGGAGAAAGAGCACTTAAATAAGGTTCAAACTGCAAATGAAGTCAAGGTAAGTTTATTTCGGCTTTTTGGTTTGTTTTTTTTTTTTTGTTTTGTTTTTGAACAAAGTGAAGCATGGCAACTTCTATAAGCTTATAATACATACTGTTTTTTCTAATAGCAAGCTGTGGAACAGCAAATTCAGAGTCATCGTGAGACACATCAGAAACAGATCAGTAGCCTAAGAGATGAAGTTGATGCAAAGGAGAAACTAATCACTGAACTTCAAGAGTAAGTAATTGTCATTATATTGTTAGTGCCAAATGTCTTTGGACTGTGTGTGTACAGAAGTACAGTATAGTGGGAACGAAGTGGCAAGTGCTTCCTCAAGCAGCGTCTTTCTAACTTGCACTGCGTTACTGAATGTCATGTCTGACAGCTTCAGTTGATGTAATATTTACTTTCTGTGTTCAGCCAAAACCAGAAGATGATGCTTGAACAGGAACGTCTTAGAGTTGAGCATGAGAAGTTGAAAGCGACTGATCAGGAAAAAAGTAGAAAACTGCATGAACTTACGTAAGTGATAGTCGTGCATAAGACAAATGTGCATGGGAACACTTATATCTGAAAAACTAGTGACCTAACATGAGGAAGTGGCTCTCACTGTATCATATGCTTATTAAAGAGAGAGGCTCCAAAGCTGCCTTTAACTTAACTTTTTAAAAACCTTTGCACTGCCTTAATATTTAAAATTGGAAGTAAAATGATAAAAGATACGAAGACCACAATTTTTTCTTTGTTAATATGCTGTTGGAGTAACTAACTTCAATTTGCACCTAAGTATTGCATGCTCTAAGACTGGAAGAGGCCTGTAACAGTTCCCTTACTCCTTTTTTTGGTTCTTTTGTGTGATATAACTCGTTAAGTGGTTCTAACTGCCTCATTCTTGAGATTAAACAGCTGCATACTTCATTGAGTAACTAAACACAGTGTATTAGTGAATTAAAGACTGAAAAGTTAACGAAAAAATTAGAATTGAATTCTGCTTGCAGGTAAATATGCATGGGTCAAGCTGAAAAACAGTTCTCAACTTTTAGAAATCTGACCATAATCTCCTGGAAATGTTTCTAGGGCATCAGTAGCAACCCCTTTCTGGCATATATGAATTTACCTTTACAGAAGTTAAAATTACATTATACTTTTTCAAAAGTGCATGCTTTTTGGCCATGTTTAAAAACACACAGTGGCTTTCAGGTTTTTATCACAGAATTGGAAATAATTAGAGGGACCTGGTAGGTCTGTACTGATAACCAGTAAGCAACACTTTTCTTTTTAATTTCTCTTTTTTTCTTTTGGCCTTACTGTGAAATACAATGTTGGTTTAACTGACTAAAATTTTAATAGTACTCTGGTCTTGTGAATCCATTTTATTCTGATTTATTTATAGGCCACAATGATTACAAAAGTTATATTAGTTACAATAGGCTTTCTTGTCTTGCAAGATTTGATATTCGTACCACTTTATTACTTCTTATTTGAGTTAGCAGGCTAAACTATATATAGCATTGATCCCTTCAGGCACTTGCTCTATTAGAAGCTTTCCTCTTCAAAAGACTTGTAAAGAAACTTTAAAAATTAGTTTGGTGTTCTGTGTTCTCCCCCAGCCTTTTTGAATCCGGTTATTTTTCATTGTATGTGATTATTCACCTTTTTTTTTTTTTTTTTTTTTTTTTTTTTTTTTTTTTTTTTTTTTTTTTTTTTTTTTTTTTTTTTTTTTTTACTTAGAGTTGTATAAGATGCCTGGAACTACTTTTCCAGTGAGGTCTGGCAAATGGATAGGATGCTGAGATATTCTTTAGAATATTTTATTACCTAAATGTTTAATCGTTTAGCTGTGAACTAGTAGTGGAATTGGCTGAGTGACAAGAAATTTCAAGAGGAAAAGAAACTTTTTGGCTACTTAATAGGAACACTTCATTTTCATGCAGTCTCTAGCCTTCCTATTCCAACCTCGAGTCTTAAAAAGAAAAGACTAAATTCCTTTCCTGTATCCCGTCATCTTAGAAATTGCACTGCCTTACAGTTCTGAGAGATAACATCAGCATTGCAGTAAATGCTTTCACGTTAAATAGGAAGACAGAAGCTTTGTGAAGTGATAATCATTAGGTTATATTCCTGTAAACTGATATTGTTGTTTATGATACTAGCTTTTGCAAATGTGTTGGGGGTGAGGTGGTAGAACAAAGAAAAAATTCTTAATCTGTCACGTGATAATTGTCATCTCAGCTGGTCAGAGCTAAGAACATTTGTAGGATAAGATCTCCCCAAGTATTCATCCTCAACCCGACTCGGAGCCTTTCTTTAGGGACATGGTTTAGTGGTGAACTTGGCAGTGCTAAGTTAACAGTTGCACTTGATGATCTTAAAGGTCTTTTCCAACCCAAACAATTCTATGATGCTATTCTAGAAACTTATTTATGCATCTGAATGTACTTGTTTGTATTCCTTCAATGTTAAAAGTACTTCCCTTCTTTCCTCCTGCAACTCCCCCACTCCCACCCCATACCAGTTTCTGAGTGTGGTGTCATTTGTTGGTTACATCCTTAATTGAGGACTTGAACTGAGAAATATTTTGCATGTGTACCATCTAGTGTTTATCACTCTAATCTCCTAAAACATTAAAATTTCCAGTTTTGCTCGGATATTTCAGGATGAGTTTATTCTCTTTCAGGGTTATGCAGGACAGACGGGAACAAGCAAGGCAAGATTTAAAGGGTTTGGAAGAGACTGTGGTAAGAGTCAGAATATATTCCAAAGCAAATGTCAGTGTTTGCTTCCTGCCCCCTCCTCCCCTTCAGAATTACTTTTTTTTTTTTTTTAAATTAGGTTTTAATTCCCTGTCTTTAACTGTAGGCAAAAGAACTTCAGACTCTTCACAATCTTCGGAAGCTGTTTGTGCAAGATCTGGCTACTAGAGTGAAAAAGGTAATGTGATGCTGTAGTGAAACTTGGTCTTTCTGAGACTGCTGCATAAATTTCGGTTTGAAACTAAATTCAGAATTGATCTTTATGTGGTGTAATTTTTCTGGGTTGATCTTAATATGCAAGTTCAGATTTATACTTGGCCTCCTCTCTCCCTCCCCATGCCTTTGTTACTGCAGAGTGCTGAGATTGACTCAGATGATACAGGAGGCAGTGCTGCACAAAAACAGAAGATTTCCTTCCTTGAGAATAATCTCGAGCAGCTTACAAAGGTTCACAAGCAGGTACAATGAGTTTCAAGTTTTTTCGAGTTTTAATTAAAAACAAGCTACTTAAGGTGCATTATTATAGAAGAGACTGAATGCATATTGGTCATAAAGTAATTGTTTCGTAATTAAATACTTCTACATTTCGAGTGTGTCTCTTGATATAGACCAATAGACTGAAGTTTTCCTATAAAGTAAATTAATAGCTGCACTTGAACTGAAGAACATCTGCGTTAGTGCTTATGTATCAGTCTGGGAGATGTTTGCATGTCTGTCTCTGACTGAAAAAGAATGTAGACTTTGTGCCTATGTTGGGTAGCATATTCTTCCACAGTAACTGGTTTTCAAATGACAGTCTTACTGATGAACTATTACATTTACTGAGTGCTTAAGCAAAGATAATACAGTAGCCTTACTGCTGTGCCTTTTTAGGGGTGGGAGGGTGTTTGGTTGGCTTTCCCCAGGAAGCTCTCTTTCTCTACCAAGAAAATAATCGATTCTGATTTTGTAGCTGGTACGCGATAATGCAGATCTTCGCTGTGAACTTCCTAAACTGGAGAAGCGACTTAGAGCTACAGCTGAAAGAGTTAAAGCTTTAGAGTCTGCGCTGAAGGAAGCCAAAGAGAATGCTTCTCGTGATCGCAAACGGTATCAGCAAGAAGTAGATCGTATAAAGGAAGCTGTAAGATCCAAGAATATGGCCAGAAGAGGACATTCTGCGCAAATTGGTTAGTAAAGAATCCCTTGCCCTGTAGAGCTTCATCTGTCTTCTGATTATTTTGATCTTTGTGCATGCATGCATCTTTCAAACCTAGTTGGAACTGCATACGTGAACGTGGTGTATTTTCTACCATGAGTTATATTTGCTTAATAGACTGTAAGTGTGTGTGGGTAGTGGTGCGTGGTTGGTTGGTTGGTTGAGGGTTTGTTTATTTTAAATGGGTCTCTTCCTGGTAGCTGGATGTTTGTACATACTGGGAAAGGCTTTCCTAGAACAAACAGTACACTGAATGTGAGTATTAGGTCTTTAACATGTTCTAAGACTAAGTAAGTATTCCAAAGTAAGGAGAGAGATTAAGCCATCGCCTTAACAACAAAATTGTCTTGCTGTCTCTTGATCTTGTGGGAGAGGGGCAGACAGAAACTCACGACTAACATCCTAAAATCCCCAATTGCCTCTTTGGTTCTGTGTTCCAAAACATACAGTACTGCATAGCCCTGCCTAGGGAAAAAGAATGGAAAAACTGGAAATCTGTACTAGCTAGTAATGTTTCTTACTGTATGGTGGGAAGGCAGTCATATTCCCTTGGTCCTCTACCTGCCATTGTGCTGTAAAGTGCTGAGGGCCAAGAGGGTGTGTGACCTGCGGAGGACTTAACTGTGCCTATTACAATTTCTATTCGTGTAGAAGTAACAGGTTTTGTTCCTGTGTTCCAGCCTTTTTGTTGTCCTGTGTCAGGACTTCGGTAATCAATACACGTCTCTTAAATCCTAATGCAACTGAAATGAGCATTGCAGCTAACCTTCACTCATATTCTGTAGGTCTGCAAAGAGCCGCAAAGAATAAAGTTACAATTTTTTTTCTTGGTCACTTCAAGTGGCAGCTTGAAGGCAGGTGCTTTCCTGGCTCATCTTTCTCTCAAGTGAGAGACAGATTCAAACAGAATTCTCTAGTGAGCTTACTACAAGTATAAAACCTTAAATGTACTTAAATGTCTAGTTGAACTAGGCATGTCTTACTGGAGATCATCTTCCTATAAGGTAGAAATTGAGAAGTGTTTCTCTGATGCTGTTGCTACCTAAAGGTAGTTTATATCCACTCTCACCTGCTGAAACTTTAAATGCTTCTGTTTAATATTACAGAACTTTGTAAACTCATACTGTTGCGCATGTCCTGTTAAGAGCTAGTGCAAAACTGATTGAAAATACAGTTTGTTTACCAAAGTGTATGCAGCTTGTGAATTACCTGTCAAAACTACTGTTTTTTGAATTCAGTAATACAGCCAGCTTTACTTTTCTATGGTGATAAGAAGTTGATGAAGCTTACCTGTGGAGTAATCGGCATGCAGAACCACTTGCAGAGCAGAGTAACTAGTGGCTTATCAATCAAGCAAATGTGGGAAGTACAGCAGGGTATAATGATTCCTTACAGGAACATAACCCTCATGAAACTTTGGCTAGCTATGTGTCTTATTTGGGTTCTTATTACCAAGAAATAGGTCTCTTACAGGGAAATACATTAGGTGGAGCAGATAGTACATGTGATAATAATTTGGTAGTCATTATCAAAAGCTTTGCTAGCATTAATTCTTAATAGGGACAATGAAAGCAAAACCTTGTCTATTTTTCAGGGGCTGTTATAGTCTCAACTATATCTGTTAGGTTCTCAGAATACCATCTCCTAAACTTACTTTCTTATTCAAAGTGCATTCAATTTTGATTATTACATTTGGGATACTGTAAAATAAAGCATTGGTAAACATGAATAATCAAAGGTAAAATTGTGATGTATATATTTGTAAGTCATGTTTCTTTTCATGCAGCTAAGCCTATTCGTCCTGGCCAGCATCCAGCAGCTTCTCCAACTCATCCAAGTGCAATTCGTGGTGGAGGTGCGTTCACTCAAAACAGCCAGCCAGTTGCACTGCGTGGAGGAGGAGGACGGCAAGACAAAGTGTAAGTTTGTATTGTAGGATTTTTAAACCTGTGATTAAACTACTTCATATTTTGTGGCATAAAATAACTCAAATCAGGTTAACTTCTTTTTTTTATGGTATTTTGTAGTTAGAGGAACAGTATACATGTACATCTGGCCAATGCTGCCACTTCTTTTGTTAGAAAACTGTTGTAAAACGGTAGTTCTGGAGTTGTTCTGCTGGAGTAGAACAAAATATGAAAACAGTCAATTGGAGATAGTTACCAGTCACAGCCAGTAGCTACTGTTTGGGAAAGGAGTGGACAGTTTAAATTCTTTTGGCTTGATAGTATCTTTTAAAATATGGTTTTCTTTGGAAAACATTCAGTGATGAAATAAAAAATTACCCTTTTCTTACATGTTGTTTATTTGCTGATCTTACTATAATTGCACACTGCTTCGTGTGTAAGTTATTTGGAAGTATTTAACAGAAAAATTCATGTCTTATTCCAGTAAATTTAAGATGTTAGCCTAGTTAAAATACAGTTACAGTAATTGAAATTAATATGCTTAAATTGCTCACAGAATCATGTCTCTTGTTAATTAACATCTGCATTATAGTTGGTCTGTTGGTCCTCTACCAGTAACGTTTTGCTGCATTCTCTGTCATCATCCTCACTTTTGAGCATTCATATAAATGTCTTCTAGGCATTCCCTTAGTTAAGGTTATCTGCATATTCAGTCTGAAAATACTCCTAAAATGATTGTGTGGTTCTTGAATCCTGGGCGCTGCTTTTTTGAAGGGCTCCAAAGCAGCTTACATCAACCTTGTTTCCATTTGTTTCTTTTTATTAGATGACTGACTTTTAAAAGCTTTCCCTCCGATTTAGAGATATTCAAACTGTAGTGCTGGTTAGGGTACCTGGTTATGTTCAGTAGTGTCTCTTACAAAGAAGAGGTTGAAGTGATATGTACTTTAACCTTGAATAACATTTACCTTGAATGACCACAGAGCTGGCAATTCATGGATTCTTGATGATGCTCATGTGGTGAAATTAATCTTCAGATAGCTATTTGGACTACAAAGGCAATCTGTTTCAGCTGTAGAGACATTTCAAGTATGATTGACCCAATTGATTTTAGATGCCTGCTTCAGCATGAGTTTGCACATGCTCTGATGTTGCCTAGAATTCAAACTGAAGAGAGCCTATTTAGTCTCATACTTCTTTAAGAATACTTCTAATAGTTGATATAATCAGCAATAAACTAAATTTTGAGCTTGCACCTTGCTTTGGAGAAGAGCTTTCACTGTTGGTCCTGGGGAATTTAAATATGGGACTTAGCACTTTGACTTTTGGAGTATTTGTAGATAAATCATGAAGGAGTGGAAAATTGTTAAGTATTGGCTAGAACCCCCTTTTAACAAAAAAACCAAACTCCCACGTAGTGTGCTTACAGAATCCCTTAAGCAGTTGTAAAACTTTTCATGCAATGCTTCTAATGTCAATGTGTTACCTATTGCCATAGAACCAAAGAGAGTTTAGCACTTAAAGACACGAGAGTGCTTATAATTTACTCCAACTTTCGTATCTTGTTTTTTGGAAGAATCTGTCCCTTTGGGAAGTAAATGAACAAAACTTTCTTGAACATTATTTTACTATTAAGTATGAATTTGTTCTGAGCTTGTGAATACTCATGTAGCCAGTATCACTTTTTTCTGTAATAATGTCTGTTATACTTTTTTTGGAGGATTAATACAGATACTCAGCATCTGAACTTACGGTTAGAGAAGAACTTTTGGTACAGTAGGATCTGTTTTACGTTTGGAAACCACCATTTAAGAAATCATTCTGGAAGCATTAAAGAAATACAGAGATGGGCAATTGTTATTTCCCTATGCAAATGAAACTTTTTTAGGATGATTAATGCCAAATGATCTCTTCATTCCCATTTCATCTTCCCAAAATAGCAAAGTCAAAACTTTGCAGCAGCTGGTAGGTGGTACCCAGACAGTTCTCACTGGCCTGGAAAAGTAGCAACAGTCATGGGAAATGGAGCTGGGTTATAAATGGTTTGTGTTTGTAATGCTTACTCTGTTAAGGCAGTCAAGGCCGGATACCCAGTCAGTTTATTGTGCTGTAAATTTGTTGGTAACAGCCAGCACTGCTTAAATGCTTTGCATTGCGTAATTTGTTATTCTAAAGCAGATGTTTTATTAGTACTTATCTGAGCGGGCTAAGAATTGGGCACTTAAAGGCTATGTAAATAGAGAATACGGTCAACCGTAAATCTCAATAACTTGGGTTTTTTTGGCTTATGAGGTACAAGCACTTAACTGTTGTTTTTCTCATTTACAGTTGCTGAAAAGTAAATGCAGCATGAGGAGGATTGGATATCGTGTAGAGGGAGTCATTCCATGACAATAATCTCTCCCTTTGGGGACTGTAGGATTATTTTTTGAAAATGTATAAATTATACCTGGCCTGTACAGCTCTTCCCCCTTCTTCAAATTCTGCTAACTGATTCCCAAAAAAAAAACAAAACTAGAGTGCAATTTTGGCGTCTCAGAAAAATGACATGTTACTTAAAGTGTAGCTCTGCTCATTACACGGTTTGTCTTTCATGTCTTAAATTTAGTCTGCACTGTGCCAAGCTGAATGTACGTTGAGAAAATCTTAGTTCAAATTTTCTAGCTTAATTTGTGTACATCTTATTGTCTTAGGGAATGTGCAACAATGTTTAAGTATTACTTCCATTTTTATCACTTCACGTAACACTACGTGTCCCACTGAATTAGAACGGCACTCTACGTTACAATTTTCTCCTGGAATGCTGCATAGAGCATTGGAACTACATTTATTTGTACAGTGTAAGAATACTGAAATGTGCTTACGACAACTCCCGTAAGGCACTGCGATCGCTGCACCACAGATCTAAAGAGTTCAGTATGGACAAGGCTGTTTTAACTGTTACCTGCCTGTTTATTGGGTAATTTAGAATTAAATATTGTACAGTAAGAAGAGAAAACCTAAGTTTACAAAAAAGACTTTGGTAATGGATTATCCCATCTGTCCAGTTCTTGATTCTACACACAATACAGTCTGGTGGAGTGAAAACATTCTGCTTCATTCTGATGAGCCTGTCTGTCCATTTGTCTGTATCTGTGATGGTTCACTTCGGCTATTTTATAATAGTGAAATGAGTGCAATCTCAAATTTAACTTGATATTCCACTATATACACGATACTGGAATTTTTGGCCAAAATTTTAATTTTCAATTAAAAAATTTCAGCAGCTGGCCAATGAATTCAGATACATTAATAAAGGATACAACTTTTTAAAAGTGATGTATCTGGAAATCCCAGAGATGTGTTTAAAAAAAAATAATAAAGTGCTACCCTGAATTGTATTTGTAATCCATTTGTAAGTAGGTATATGAAATGTCCAAAGTAGTAGTTCTTGAACATTTTTCTTCTCTTTGCAATAAAGTCCTGTAAAGTGGCTAACAAAATGAAATGAGGTTTTTTTGTTTCTGAGCTCCCGTACTCCCACTGAGCTGAATCTGGGTTTTAAAATCTTACAGTATAATTCACGTAACTTATTTATAGGGTTTAGCCACTATAATTTCTAGAACAGCCTTCTTCTCGATAGAAGTTAGTTACCAGATCTTTGAGAAAGAAGGAATTTAATATTACTGAAAGAATTCAGCTGGCTTTCCAGACCCAGTTGGTACCACTCTGTGTGCTGGCTTGAGTTTTTCGCTGGGTGTTCATCAGTTATTGTGGAAACAGCAGAGACTCTATGACTGTTCAGACAGCAAATCACTTTCAACTTTTATACTATAAATAGACAAAATATTTATATTAGGATGGAGTGTAGTCAGATTTTAGACCTTGAAACCACTTTTTTCTATATCTGCAGTAGTCTGAATTTTTAATAGTTTGATTTTTAAAGGTTGAGTGTATCAGTCAGAAATCTCACTATTTTGGAGTTTTCAGCTTTTAAGACTGTATTGCTCATTAAGGCTGTCAAGCGCTCCCAACTTGCAGTTGTTTTAGAGCATGATTAAAGATGGCACGCTGAGGAAAGAAAAACAAAGGAACAGCAAACTATTTTGAATGAAATTTCTCATAATGGAAGCAGCACTGTCTGTTACCTTTCTTAGTGTTAACTACAGGTTTTCAGACCTTCATTTGTTAATACGCAATCAGAAAAACAAAAAACCCCCCTTTCTCTAAAGTACATTCAAATGAAGCAGGATTTTTTTTTCCTGATGCCTGTGAATGGGGGTTTCATTCCTGTAGGTAATTATCATGGGGTTTGGTGCTGAAAATTGCTGTGTTTAAAAATAAATACATTAAATGGTAACTAGCCTGTAGCTCAGTGTACATCACCTTTTTATATTTAAACTTTTTTTTTATTTTAAACCTTTTATGAAGTTTACCAAGAACTGCCTCTTAAAATGTAAAAAAGAAAAAAAAAAACAAACAACCCCACCACCTTTTTTTGTTCTCTGGTCTGGTTGTCATAGGTCAGCCAGACAGGACAATTATTACTGTTTTTGTAAATTAAAATATTCAGTCTATACGGGGAATGTTCAACACTGCTGTTTCAACTTGCAGTCTTTGAATGGTTCTTATTTTTATGTTCCTCTAGATCATATTTTTTTAAAAGATGGTTTAGGATAGGAACTTGGTGAAATAATATTTATTTCTGGTGAACAACTAAATTATTTACATAACTTAAATGCTGACTCACTACTGTGTGTAACTCTAAATTTGACATGAGAGGACAAGTCTACCTGTGGAATATGGTTTAACTTCAGTACACTTAAGATGCATTAAAACAATTGGTCTGGGGAAGACGCCATATAGTTTTAACTTACCTGCATGCTGTAAATGTATTTGTGTTTAAATAAAGAGAAGAAAAATCTTTGAACTTTGTGCTTTTATTCAGTCTCTACACCTGTTTTAAATTGTCTCCCTATAATATTTTTCACTTGATAGGTTTCATGAGCAGTTATCTCTGTCGTGATCATGTGACGTCTCTGACCTCTTATTCCAGTGCTTGTTAATGCACGTAAGCTTTCTCACACACAAATATGAATATTTCTTAGTCTTCAAAAGACTGCTTATGATAGGAAAAACACCCAAACAAAAAACCCCCAAACCAAACAAAAGAACAAAAACCCTACAGTTGATGCCTGTGGAGATGTTCAGAAATTGATTGCAGCCCCAGTATATCGGAATTGGAACCCCTTCGATCTGGGATTACTTTGGCCTCTCCCAAAGGCATACACCCTATGTAGTTCATAAATATGCTGGTTTAATACCTGTTTTTAATGTCTTCTCTTGGTTGTGTAGGTTTTGTTTGTTTTGGTTTGGTTTTTTAAACATCAACTTCCACCCTATCTCTCTTGGATACAATAAGTGACACACTTGAAAGGATTCTCCCTTGGCACAGGGCGTAGGTGTGGGCGTTCTTTCTCTCCAAGGACAGATTTCCT
>NW_009260837.1:1927957-1931413 GCF_000687185.1 Egretta garzetta | reverse complement strand
TTTCCCTCAAAGCAGCTGTTTTTTTTTCCAGTGCACTGATCTCTGTCTTAGTATTCAGCTGCTTTTCAAAACCAGACCTGAAAACAAACCCCCGAGCCCTCACCAACAAACCCAACCCTGCTCTCCTTAAGCTCTGTCTACATGTAGTTACTTCATGGCTGTAACTGGGAGTTAGATATGTAAGGTTATTGCTACATACTGTTCGTCATGGGATTTTTTTTGTTTAAATGTTTGCATTCTAGAGTAAGTTGAAGCCAGGTTAGAGACAACTGTACTACCTCTCTTGTTTTTTTGAAGTTGGCATCTGCTGATTTGGAGAGCCCTCGTTCTTGTTTTGGAGAGATTAATCCCTTTCCAACATTCCTGTGCTGCCTGGACTTCTGTAGACCTCTTCTTTCTCTCCCCCCCCTCCCTTCCCTCTCTCCCCTCATTTTCGTTTCCCGGTGATCTGAAACAGTTCATTCTGCTTTTTCTGAGTGCTATTGAACTGATGGTTTTTGTGGAGCAATCTAGTTATGTGAGGCTGCAATCATCTGGATAATTTTCTCAGAAAAAGATTTAACTGAATGTATAGAGCTTTAATATAAATATATATATATAAGCATAAAGGAGGTCTGCCAGTACAGTTTATGTAGAAGAAAAGATCTCGAGAGGAAGAAATTGCGTCTGTAAAACTGTTCAATAATGAGCTAATCTGATACTATAAAATATTTCATAGTGAATCCTATTAATGGAAGATCACTCAGTCGCATTGGTGAAGAGCTCGCATCTGAATAGATCTGTGTCTCTGCTAGGGGATGACGGACTCAAACCCTTCTAATTCCAGACAAGGACTAAGGGATGCTCCAAAAAGGAAAGTAAATCTCCTTTCACTCTGAAGTTTCTTACGAGCAATAGTATGACCTGAAATTACTTCTAAAATTAAGAAAAAAATGATAGTGCATCTCTGACAAGGAAAAACTGCCATTGCCAGCACTGATAACCCACAGGCTGCTAAGGAATTAATTGACAGAAACAAGTTTGTTCTGTTGACTGGCTTGGGGTGGCTTCCCTCTTGAACAGACCGAGAAATTGTAACGCCAATTTAGGAAGTGTCAAAGCGCATCACTGTGTTTAACATGTGCTATGTGCCAAACTGTCTTGAGTCACTGAAGTACGTAACATAACCTTGCTAAACAACGCAGAAAACATGTCTGGAAGATGATTACTGAAGACTGGTGGGTTGGTCAGAATTTTTGCCTGTGGAGTTCTGAGCTGATGAATCTTCCTGACCTCCCTATAGGACTGTTTATCATTTTATCTTTAACCAGTGCTGGCTGGGGGGAATGACAAGTGAAGTGGGACTGGGCAGGGAGAGTAATTTGAGCTGCTAACTCCTTTTAGTGTTTCATTCTGAAAGATGAAGGTGCAGAGGGTTATCACTCAGCTAGGCTATCCGGTGTAATGGGGAGAGGAAGAGTTATCTGAAGAAAAAAAATATAATGCAAAAGAAAAGAAGAAAAATACATGCAAATGAGACTACTGTAATAGGGCATATTTGGCCTATTTACCTTTGAAAATGAAAATAAGAGGCTAATGACTAAAGGGGAAAGGCGTGTTGCATAGCATGGTGTGGCATATCTGCACCCTGGATACCTTGCAGCTGTACATTTCAGCAGAATACTTGCTATAGGGTCTGTTGTGCTTGCACAGCGTAGGCACACTGGTATTGCAATGGATTCATCAACTGTCTTCACCTCAGGTACCAAGGGAAGTGTTGATATGTTCCGCTGGCAAGGAAGGGGAGCAGCATAACCACATTCTCCACTTTCCTATCCCCATAAAACTGTGTGTAGACATGACACAGAGGTGTCCCCTGGTGTGTGTTTCAGAGAGCTGCTTCCACGGCATCTGCTGTGAGTACCTGTGAACTCCTGTCCTGTTCTCAAAGTCAGCTCAAATTGTCTCCTGCAAACGGAGGTAATAGGGCATATTTGGCCTATTTACCTTTGAAAATGAAAATAAGAGGCTAATGACTAAAGGGGAAAGGCGTGTTGCATAGCATGGTGTGGCATATCTGCACCCTGGATACCTTGCAGCTGTACATTTCAGCAGAATACTTGCTATAGGGTCTGTTGTGCTTGCACAGCGTAGGCACACTGGTATTGCAATGGATTCATCAACTGTCTTCACCTCAGGTACCAAGGGAAGTGTTGATATGTTCCGCTGGCAAGGAAGGGGAGCAGCATAACCCACATTCTCCACTTTCCTATCCCCATAAAACTGTGTGTAGACATGACACAGAGGTGTCCCCTGGTGTGTGTTTGAGAGAGCTGCTTCCACAGCATCTGCTGTGAGTACCTGTGAACTCCTGTCCTGTTCTCAAAGTCAGCTCAAATTGTCTCCTGCAAACAGAGATGAATACGCTTCACAGCTGAAAGCACCACATTGGAAATACCTGTGAAGCCACTTGCTCTTCCAATGGATGGTTGATGTGGCTTTTGTCAGCAGGAGCATTAAAAAGTAAATTAGCTTAGCAAAGCAATGTGGCTTTTGTCAGCAGGAGCATTAAAAAGTATTAAAAAGTAAATTAGCTTAGCAAAGTGTAAATGTCAAATGTCGGGTGTTACCCTGTTTGCTTATTGCCTCCATCAACAGGTCAGGTTCTGATCAGCCCCGGGGGGTGTTGTGCTACTGTAGGTGTTTACATGAGCATTCAGCATCCTATTAACAAGCAGGTATTTGCAGAGTATTTTGTGCTGGTCTTTTCCTGAGAGGGTGTAAATGATTCTTTAAATGCCTTTACTGCAAGAAACACTGAAGGGCAGAAACCGTGACAGATCTTAGTTTGCTGCCCAGGAAAGCTTGTTTCAACCACAGCTTACTATGAGGCCTTTCTGGTCCAGGTGTCAGCAGCGTGCAGCAGCCTGGTGACCGGCTGTGGTCTCTAGGGCCCGGGAGCAGCGGGGGCTGCAGCACGGTGACCCCCTTCCTACTGCTGGTGGAAGAGGGAAGCTCCTTTGGGAGAGGGTATCCTCTCATAGGGGCTCTCAGAGCTGTGCCTTGTCGGGTTCCCACATACCGGTGGATTATTTTGCAGAGGCAGCGCGGCTCCCTTGGCCTGCAAGCGGTCAGACAGGAGTCCTGGTCCTGCAGCCCCCAGCCTCAGCCCCCGCTGCCTTTCCCCTTGGGACTGGGGGGCTTCCCCCTGCCCGCCTCGGGGGCCTGGCATGAGCGACTTGTCACTGTGCTGGTGGGAGGAAGGAGCTGCCTGCTTGTTGATGTGCGGACACAGACTCCACAACCTGTAAGATTGTAAAGTAGAATCATAGAATCATAGAATGTTTTGGGTTGGAAGGGACCCCTAGAGGTCATCTAGTCCAGCCCCCTTGCAGTGAGCAGGGACACCGCTAACTAGATCAGGTTGCTCAGAGCCCCGTCCAACCTGGCCTTGAATGCTTCCAGGGATGGGACCTC
>NW_009260837.1:1926157-1927064 GCF_000687185.1 Egretta garzetta | reverse complement strand
CCCGAGTGCACTTGCTCAGTGCCTGCTCGTGGCGGTCGTCAGGGGTCGTGGGGATGAAGGCTGATGGCTCCTCTTCGTCACTGCTGGTAACCCCTTGTTCTTGCGCAGACTCAGTTGCTTCTTTGCTCTTGCCCAAACTGCAGGGTGTTCTTATCGAGAACTGTCCTTCGTAAGGAGATGCAAATCTTTCTGCATCAGTTAGTTCGCACAATAGTTAGCAAAACATTTGAGCACTATCTATCAATTTGATTCTCTGGGCTATGCAGCAATCTAGACAATTATTACGCAGCATCTTATCTACTAAGATTCCCTTCACCCCTTCCCTCATTGTCCTAGAAGAAATTTGTATTCCTGCTCTCTTCTCTGCGAGGCCACGTGCCACAGGGCCACAGAGTGGGAGCTGAAACGCGGTTCCTCGAGTGGCAGCAACGCAGGCCAGGCTGCGGAGTCCTGAGTTTCAAGTTCGGTGTGTGGCACTTTCTAGGTCTGAAATTCAGCTTATGATAAAAAACAGAGAGGTTTTTCCTGTGTCCTTGCCGATGTCTTTCTGGCTGCTCAGGAAAGGACTATTTTGTCAACGAGCCTACAAAGATGAGGAGAAAGCGTGAGCCGCACTTGGCGCGCCGCTACTTGGGGTAGTAAAACCAGAATTGCCCAGCTAGGGTTAAAATTTCAGCTATGCATAGCTAGATATTAACAACCAGACACTAACCCAGCCCTTGCAAACCGCTTCTGTGGATGCTTCATTAACCCGAGACCTCATGGGTGAGAGAGACAAAGGAGAGGGCTGCCCCGGGGAGAGGGGTCTTGCGCACCGGGGGCCGCTGGACCAGGGATACAGCTGTTGGACCTGACGGGATATCAAATCCCCGCCTTCTCCCTCGGTTTAGGCCCCTTCCCTGCCTTT
>NW_009260837.1:1899859-1925926 GCF_000687185.1 Egretta garzetta | reverse complement strand
GGGGGGGCGGCAGCCAGGCCGCAGTGCAGCTGCCTGGTCAGGGGGCTGAGGCGTTACCAGCTTTCTTCAAGTTGCCAGGTGGTTTTCCTCCTCTACACGTGTTTATATTTTGTACAGGTCCTTCCCATCCCGCAGACCTCTACCCCGTCTCTGATTTCAGAGGGGACACTTCACCAGGTTACAGGAAAGCTCTCTTCGGCCTCCTCAGCGCCGCGTACGCGAGAACGCTAACTCACTCTCTTCTGCTTCCCTGGTGCGGCTCGGCGGGCGGTTCGCCCGTTCTGCGCCTTGTTGGCTCGCACTGAGCCTCGTGTCCCCCAGAACCCCGACATCCTTTGCCGCAGGGCTGCTGCTCAGCCACTTGGTTCCCAGCCCATCCTGAAGCATCCACCTACTCTTGAGGAGCAACCCTATGGACTTTCTCCAGGCGCAGTATCGCTGCGGACTCCCCTGATGCATGACCTTTGTGAAGTCACTTACATAAAACCCGCAGAATTCGTATCTGTGCTAAATACCCAACTAGCTTTACTGCTGTCATGCAGAACAAGGGCCACCTGTCATAAAGAAATGCACTGGGCTCAGATCCTCTGTGTGTCTTTCTATATCATGATACGTAAAGCGGTGACTGTAAAACTCCTCTATCCCACAGAGCTGCATACAATTGGATCTTGACATTAAAATGTTGTGAAAAGCTGCATATTATGTTTCTGAATGAGTATCAGAATATTCTCCTAGGCATTTTCCACTCTATTTAAACTTTTTTTTTGCAGGAAGATACTTAGAAATGTCACAAAATTTGGTATCTTTATTTGAACTGCAAAATGGTGATATAAAATGCAGAAAGTCAGACCTGTGCGGTGGGTGAATAATTTATCAAATCCACTCATAGGTGAAGCTTTGAGACATTTTTGTATTTTTCTCTCATTTCCAGCTGACTTGTCTCCATTGATCCACAGACACATGAGCAGCATGAGAGAGGCGGGAAGAGTCATTCCTGATGAGAAATGGATTTTTTTCCCCCCACGCTCATTATTGTAGAGGACTGTCAGTTTCCCTTGGCAGCCTGTACAATGGGCTCGCTCTCTAATAAATGCAGATAGCATTAAATTAATGTTTCATTCCCATGGTGACAAACAGTGGCATCCAGTTCCAGCGCGGGATAATTCAATGACAATATGGCAACAAACAAGTACCTCGGCTGTTATGGGCTAATCAGAGATGCAAAGTGTCCGAACTGGACTCAAAGCATCCGTGTAGCTTGGAATGAGTTTATTATCCTGGAGACACACTGGTGGAAATGAGCTGGGAACTGGGAAATGTGAGAATGTGCATAAAAAAAAGAGCCAAAGTGCATAAAAGTAAGCATTAAAATATGGTCGATTTTAATAATAATTTTCCTTCTATTTTTCATCCAGTTCTAACCACAACCTGTGCAGTATCTGTCAGGGGAGGAGAACTGTATCCACAACCAAGTGCAGGAGCATAAGTATGCGTGGAGATGAAGAGGATCATTGGTTCATATGCTTGGTTGATGAAGCTGGTAGAGATTGGGCTGCCAGCCTGGTGAACGGCGGAGTTTGGCTTTGTCATGTTCTTTGGTCAGAGTTTGGCAACCTAGGATAAGGCCAGGCTGTAGCGAACCAGTCGCAGAGGTTTTTGGAAACTGTTGCATAAGGAGCTCCAACAGACTAGAGCAGATACACTCAGCGAAGAGACTCTAAGGGCCATTGAAGCCTGAAGGGTGACCTGAGCACTTCAGCACCCGGCCATGCTGCTGGGAAGGGAGCTGCTGGCCCTCAGGCAAGACCTGGCTCTGAGGCTTCTGCCTCCACTTCTCTCCTCTGCTGCTTTTGTCCTCTTCTGCCAGATGCATAGCTGGTGGGCCTTCATTTGGCCCAACAGTGAATGCATCTTCTTTTGAATTTATAATACAAATGGGTAGATACTCTAGAGGGAACAAGATACTGAGATCTTAGACAACTTGCAAAGTAGGAGAGATTTTGCAAGGAGGGGGAATTCAGCCTTCATTATTACGACTTGCCCCAGGGTTTTGTTCTGCACATCAGCAGTTCTGCAGGAGGGGAAGGATCGGCATAGAACAGAGGGTTCCCCTTTCACTTGTGCTCAGCTGTACCTGCTCCATATTTCTGAAAAGCTAGTTTGCTGCATGTATTCTCAGTGAGAGCAATGCTTCAGTTAGTGCTTGGGATAAAATCTTATGGGTGTCAGTTGCTTTTTTCTTTTCATCAGATTACTTATTTAAAAGCATCTAATTCGTGTCCCCTAGAATTATTCTGAAGATTCTCATCACACTTTTTTTTTTTTTATTAATGAAAGCTCGTGGAGCCACATCTGGCACATTTTATTGATCATAATCTCATGGCTGGAAGCTCATCTCGGTAGCTATAGCAACAGAACTTTTTTTTTTTCAAATGTCAACTCCATAAAAAGTGGAATAAGGGGGAGCAGATCATTTAAATTACTGAGCAGCTAATAACTCTTTTTTCTGTAACCAATTCTGAGTTTTCTAATTTGATGCAGTAAATAATGGATAGGAGCAAAATCTTTTGACAGCTACATCTGTTGTGGAAGCTCATGAAAGATAATAACATGGACACACATGATGTCTTGAGAGTCATTTTTGCTGGTCGTGCGTTGCTTCCATCCTCCGCTGGGCTGCAGGCATCACGGGCAGGCTGAGAGCATGGACCCAGGAGGAGCGGCACCACTGAGCACATATTTGCAGCCCTCCTTCCACTACCCAGCCACTGAGCCCACGGCAGCAGGGCTTGCTCCAGCTCCTGGGGGCAAGAGACACTCGTGAAATGTGCCTAAGGGTTAAGGTAAAATGGTATAGACTGAAATTATAACTTTGTATAAGTGCACTCTGATGCCTGAAGACCCCTCTGAGGTTGGCACCACCAAATTGTTCTTACCAGAGATTTTCTCAAGTATGTCTGCTCAGGCATGAGCCACCTCTGAACCAGGGGACCTGCAGGTAACCTGGCTGTGTTGCGGGATGGCTCTTCCCTCAGCTTCCAGCTCCAATGTTTGGCTTTGAGAGCATTCAGAGCAGTGTTTCTTTATCCTGCCTAACAGCGGCATCCTGCTAGCACTTCAAAATGGTGATGCTGGGACAGTCAAATGAAGCAGTGGGTGGATGCTGTTGCCTCCCTTGCTTTCCCTTAGGGCTTTCCAGTAAAGCAAGTGGAAAACCGCCCTCGGCCTCCAGCCAGATCAGAAAGTCAGATCCAGCTGCAGCTGCCTGCCTTTTTCAGGTCTGCAGGAAACTACATACGGGTACAAATGGTATTTCTAAAAAAAAATCTGGAGATTCAGCCCTTGACATCATCTTTTCAGCAGCTGAAAAAACCAGCCCTTTGGAAGTGCTGGAGACCACAGCCCTGAGAAAATCGCAGAGGGCGAAGGGCAGGCTCCTTCCCTGGGGCCACCCACAGCTCCCCAGGTAGGTGCTGGAAAGTGTTCCCATCAGCTCCCCAGTTGGTGTTCAGTGCAAAATGCTTCTGTGGCCTTGACATTTTCCCCCCAAATTGGCGCTTGCATTCCCCAAGTCCCACTCCTGGTGTGAGAGGTCTCCCTGGGGTGCGCATTCTCGGGCAGGGCTGAGGTTCTTGGCAGCATCCCACAAAGGGCCTGTATTTATTATTATTATTGCAGTCAAGCTCACAAGTCATCTGGGGGCTCTGCCACTCTAAATACCACCTATGTGACCACCTCTTCTGTGCGGTCCTCCTCCCCGCAGCCCCACCAGCAATGCAGCATGAGGCTTTCCCTGCAGGTGCCCTTTCCACCCAAGAAACGCCATAGATCAGCCTCTTCTTTTCATCCTGCTCAGGAACGAGGGTGGGTTGTGTTTGTTTGTGTTTTGTTTTCCCAATGTCTTTCCTGGGTTATGCTAAATATCCATCCATCCCAGTGGATGGCTGCGGCCGGGCATGAGTGGCTGGGGCAAAGGCATACACAGTCCCGGCATTTTTTCCCCATGCAGATGGTGCAGCCGCTCATGTGTGTTAATCCCAGCGCCAGGTCACTGGTCGGGAACAAGGCAAGGATTGTTCCTGTGGAGCCTGGGGGAAAGTGGGAACGCAAGGCACGGGGAGGGGAGAGGAAAGATGCGCTGCCCCTTCCCAGGCAGTGGCAGAGGGTGAATTGAGTCTCCGTTTCGCTCTGGGTAATACCGAGGGCTGGTGGCTGGAAGGGATGCTGGAAGAGATGCTAAGACCTTGCTACTGTATAAAAGGGTGAGTTGGCGCGGGTTGGCGCTGACTTGGTGAAACATGTTTCCCCTGTGCTGCACCCACAGAGCACCCTGGGGAAGGAGATAACCATCGGGAAAATATGTAGCTATGGCGCTGCCAGGCATTTGACGCAGCAAAATACTTCTGCCGTTATCAGTTTCTGCCAGTTGAAGTCTATGGCGCTGCCAGGCATTTGACGCAGCAAAATCTGCTGTTATCAGTTTCTGCCAGTTGAAGCGCACCTCCCTGCCGGGGCAGGTCCCTCACTGCTTTAATGCACAGAAATTGGCTTGTATCAGAAACTGTGTGGCCAGCAGGAGTAGGCAATTGATCCTCCCCCTGTACTCGGCACTGGTGAAGCACCTCGAATACTGTGTTCTGTTTTGGGCCCCCCAGTTCAAGAAGGACATTGAGGCACTGGAGCATGTCCAAAGAAAAACAATGAAGCTGGTGAGGGGTCTGGAGCACAAGTCTTACGGGGAGCAGCTGAGGGAACTGGGGTTTAGTCTGGAGAAGAGGAGGCTGAGGGGAGATCTTACCACTCTCTACAACTACCTGTAAGGAAGGGGGAACCAGGTGGCTGTCAGTCTCTTCTCCCAAATAACAAGTGATAGGATGAGGGGAAATGGACTCAAGTTGTGACAGGGGAGGTTTAGATTGGATATTAGGAAAAATTTCTTCACTGAAAGGGTTGTCAAGCATCGGAATGGGCTGCCCAGAGAGGTGGTGGAGTCACCATCCCTCAAGTAGTTCAAAAAACATGTAGATATGGCACTTTGGGACAAGGTTTAGTAGGCATGGTGGTGTTGGGTTGATGGTTAGACTTGATGATCTTGGAGGTCTTTTCCAACCTTAATGATTCTATGAAATTCGTTGAGGCAAGGTGGTGGGTACAATGTCAGCGGGAAGGACCAGTCTGCCACGGGGTTAAGGTTGTGCTTCATGATGTCCTGCTTTGAGGTCAGCCAGCCAAGTGCATTGCTGTGAGAAGTTTGCAATTTTATATGGTGAGAGCAGAAATGGAAGAGTAAAGTACATCCATAAAGGCAGACAAAACCAGTGTGGCTGGAGAGAAGTTCAAAGAGAAAATGGCTCATGTGATTGGGGGAAAGTCAAGGGGACTTCTTCAGAGAAGTGCGTGTTCTGTTGGGCTGGAAAGGAATAAAGGTTTATAGAACTTTTCTTTCCTCAACTTCATTTCTTCCTGTCCCCACATTTCCTGAATGCTATCCCAGGAAGAGCCTTTCACCTTAATCAAATACTTCATTGTGTTAGTGTATCTTAGGGCCTCTAACAGAGCAGAGCTGCAAGGGTTTCCCTGCTGCTGTTACTAGCAATGGGCAGAGTCATTGACAGGGTCATCAACACAAAATCCAGTATCCATGGGGAAGTTTTGAATTCGTATAGACCTCGGATATTTTAGAAAAGATTAATGAGACCATCTTTTATTTTAATTCCTGTTGTCTCTCAACAGCAGTGCAGATTGCACATCACCACACACATCTAAGATGAGCCTGAGACAACTTCATCACCCAGCATTTAGGTGTACTCACAGCAACCTGCCCTGATCCTGTAAGGATCAAGTTCTGTTACCAACTGCTTTTCCACAGCCAAAGTAATTGAAGTCCCTACTTGTCTGTTGCCACAGAAGTGCGTAGCTCCCCAGCACTCGCAGGCACAGCCTGGTGCCTCCCCGCAGCTTGTGGGGATGGATGTCACAGCATGGGGGCAGATCTGACAGGTTGTCTCACAGCTGGGGCAAGGGAAGGTGCTGACCCCTCTTACACACAGATTAGGAAGTCTTGGTGGCAGGGAATGTGCTGCAGGGACCATTTCAGTATTTGGTATTCAGTAATTACAGGAGAGAGGATGGGAAAGAGCTTTTCCACCTCTGCTGATGAGTGGTGCCCTCTAGACCAGAGAATCACGCTGACTTGCCCCAGTAAATATTTCTGGACTCCGTACAAAAAAAGGGAGAGCTTCAGCAGGTGGAGCTGAGAAAGCAGCGAGAGCCTGCAACTGCCCTTGGGTGGAGGAAGGGGCCGGGCCAGGGTTTCCCACATCTTGGTTGACTGTTTTAACCACTAAACCAGTGGGTGAAAGTACAGCAATGAAAACCAAACCCAGCACCTAAATGAACCAAAACAGAAAGTCATGATTCATGTATGGGTCTACAGAGAGATAGTCCCACTTCCTATATACCTTCAAAGAGCTGAAAAACCTCCCCTTTCTTTTTTTTAAAGATGGGATTAGAAAGAATATTTGCAAAGAAGTGTTTAAGTCTTTGTGGGGCGCAGGGCTGGGCTCTGCCCTCCTATTACAGCTATTCCAGCAGCTGCCTGGGGCACGCTGTGCTCCCTGCACTGGCTTTTCATCTTGCGGCTAGATACCTGCCTCTCCCATGTCCGCTGTGTAATTGGGATGTTATGAATGCTGGCCAAAAAGTTAAATATCACAGGGTGCTATTGCAGCCTGAATCGTCCCCGTGACTCTACTGTCTGTGTGTAGGTAGTTGTGTGCGATGATTGTAGCAGGGTTGTTTTCTAGGCTTGGAGCCTGAAAATGCTGGATAGAGAAGGAGAACAGAGCAATGCATTTAGCAGAGAAGTTTGGTTTATCTTCTCTATATATTACTGATATGATAATTTGTATTTGACTCAGTCGATGTTCATTTAATACACATCCATTAACAAATACTCACTGCAGTCAGATAGAAGCTGACTGCTGTCTAATACACCAAATGCATAGCACTACACAATGCATGCAGTATTTATTCAGGTATATATATATATATATATATATAATGCATATGTATATGCACATGTATGTGTGTGAATGTATGCATGCATATATATGTTTGGATTTCTTATTCCTCGAGACAGTTCTGTTCTGCTGGTCCTTTGACACAGGGACAGCCTTGCAGATGCTCTCTGGTTGAAATGACCTAATTCAGTTTACGCCATGAGTGCAGGGTTAGGCAGGGCCATTCTCTGCTGCACGTGCCGCCCCAGCCCACGCAGCCTGAGGTCACTGGCAGCCCCACCAGTGCCTGGGGAGGCTGCGGCCAGAGATCCCCCCGCTCCAGGGAGAGGAGCAGCCGCGGCCGAGCTTCCCATGCGGCCTGCAGGAAGCGAGCAGCTCCCCTGCCGCAGCTGCATAAACCAACTTGGCGCAGGTTGGGGCTGGTGCCAAGTGTCAGAAAAGCTCACGTTTTATTTAATATGGCCACTTCCAAGGCAGAACCTGAGTCGGCAACAGTCCTGCATTGTGGGCTCCTGCTGCCCAGTCCACGGAGCACAGCGAGCGTTCATTAAGGAGCGCGCAGCACCCTGAAAACGCAGCGTGTCATCCCAACGCTGTGGCTGGTCGCACCGCCATTGCCGGCAGTGGCCACGCACCGGCTGCTCATGCTGGGGCAGGCCGAGGGGGCAGCTGGCAATTCAGGCACCTCACCGTCAGGTAGCATCAGTGGCTCCTGCCACTTCTGCACCGGCGTGGTGGTGGTGGTAGGAAGCTGCTTGCTGCCACCTCTCCTTCTGCACAAGCATCCCCAGAGCATCAGTAAAGTGGAAGATGTTGTCCTGTACTCTGGTTTACTTGGAAAAAGAGATGTCGCTAAATACTGACTCACTCTGCAATGAGACTAATACTTTCCAAACAGCTGCAGGTCTCTCCTACCCTCTAAAACATTCTTGTGGGGGAGTGACGTGGAATATGTTCCTCTCTCAAATGTTATTTTCATTTGATGTGTGTGCTAATGCGTGTGCAAATGCTGTCACTGAGATCACCCCAGTGTGTCACATGTTGGAGACTCTGTACAGTTTGTTTCTGTAATGACACTTCTTAATGCTAAACATTTTAAACTATCTTTAAAAATGAAAAGCAGACAAACAAATACTGGGAAAGTCTTGCTTGAGATGGGGAAAACAGCTCCTGGGGGAAAACCGTTTTTACTGCTCTTTGCTTAGGAAACACTCCACAGAGGTCAGACTTCTTTTCTCTGTAAAGATTGCACATGGGGGTACAGAATGATTTTCTGAAAGTCTCATAGTAGCAGAGGTAGATTATCTGTTATTAATGAGGCATTAAATAATTCATGTTAATAACTAAATTGCTGATGGAGGTGATGGGGTCGTTGGGCCGTGTTCAGACTAACTCACCTTGCTCTTAGTCTGCCTCTCAAACCTCCCTGAAACAGATTTACACAGCATCTTGCCTCTGCCTGTACGATTCAGCTGTGCTAGCTGAGCTGTGTCCCGGCCCTCCCTATCTTCCCTTGCAAAGGAGGGCAGGCCTTTGCCCTCGTGAAAAGGGAATTTAAAAGCAAAAACCACCCCAACCCCCAGGAAAGGGCATTGTGCTTTGAAGGGAGCCAGCCTGCTCACTCACTCCCCGGTGACTCACGTCCTCAGTGGCTGTGAGCAACAGCCATGGCATGAACCTGAACCAGGATGTTGATGGATGCCACGGGCATGTTGAGACTGAACGGGAGGTTTGGGTCTCAGGTAGCAGGGCTCTGGCACACATCGCCGTTCCGGTCACAAAACAGGCATGTGCCAGTCTCAACACAGACACTTAGGGACACCACGTTTGCAGGCACTCTTGCGTGCTCCTGGCTGTTTGCGACAGTGTCCAGGGTGTCACCTGTGCGAGAGCCATAACCTTAATCGCCTGATGGTTTGGTAACTCCAGAGGTGCAGGAGGAGGTTTGCAGGAGGAGGTGTTGAGCAAGGGAGGAGCCCGTGGCACCAGGGTGCTACGAGGAGCAGTGACTCAGCCGAGCGTGCTGCCGGCCCCGAGGTGCCCGGCTGCCACCGAGCTGCCCTGCGGCAGGCGTGGGCACGCGCCGGCCACCGTGCTCCTTCCTGGAAGGAGTCTCTGCCGCCTTTCCTCTTTAAAAATTATGAAACTAGGTTGTTCGGAGGAGTATTATTCATAGCTGTATTTCACTAGATAAACCTCTAAGTTGGGTGCGATGCCAGGAAAAGTGTGAGGATAACAAGCCGGGGGGTCAAAATTTTTTTTCTCTTCCTACTTGACGAAAGCATGTATGAATTTCACTCGCACACCATGACATGGGTATGTACCCCCAGCTGGCCCACAGCCTTTTGCTGGCACTACTTGCCTAAGATTCATTGTAATTTTATATGTCTTGAATGACTGGCTTGGACAGATCGAATCTTTGATGTATTCCTACCAACCCTGTGTGTGCGAACAGGAGGAAGCACTCATCAGGACAACAGTAATTAGTTGCAACTTCCAAACCGAAATGCACAATTAATGCTGTGTCACATGCCGAGTATCAGTCATGCAATGAGAGGGTTGTGATGGTAATTAGGAATTCCAAAGTTTTAGGGCAACTGCTGTGCCAAAAATCCCGCTCAGCTTGTACAAATTGTCCTGGGCAGTATTAATCCACTGTGCAGCATCAGGCCAGAGGGACTATTTGCAACCGTCGGTAACTCTCTTGCAACCTGATCTCCAAAGAGGTGGCAATTCCTCTGTCCTGGAGCACATCTCTGCGTGACAAAGTAACCCTGAGCTCAGATGAGAGCCAGCTCTCTCCCAGCAAAAAACAGTCAGTGAATACTGGGAGGTCCTCCTGCTCACCTTTCCTTGCTTGAAGTCACTTCCTATGCAACCTCCAAGAGTCCCCTCCCTTGTGAGCTTCTCCCCTTCCATGGAGAGCGAGGGGCAGAAATGCAACAGGAGGCCCAGGGCTCCAACCCACCGACCCATCAAAGAGGAAGAGGACAGTGGCGGCAGCGCCTGAGCAGCACTTCCCTCCAGCGCAGTCACCACCAGGTTATGTCAGTATTGCACGCGCTGATGGTGAGCGTCGCTCCCTGGCAGCACCTGGGAAGATACCTCCTCACCTGTCCTTCAAATGCGGAGCAGGGAGAGCCCCGCAGGTCCTGTGCTCTGCCGGGAAGATACCTCCTCACCTGTCCTTCAAATGCGGTCCTGTGCTCTGCCATGCCTGAGGGGCTCGAAGCCTGAGCGCTTCACAAAATCGTGTGTTCTTGCTCTTGGAGTCAAACACGGCCAGGTTTACAAACGCCAGCATCCCTTACCTGCCACCCACCAGTTTGGGGAACAGATCTCAGACTTGCCTGTGCCGTTGGAGTTGTGTGAACAGAACCGATCTGTGCCTGCCCCGGTGCCTGTGACTCAGCAATGCTGTCCACTGGAACCGCCCAGCTACGCAGTTTGTCCCTGGGTATCCTACCTTCATTATTGCACATCCAAAATACCTGTCCCAGATCTGAGGCACCTTTGCAATGACTAAGCTTGTGAGTCGCCTACCAATAATACTTGCCATTGCAAACAACATCCCAAAGGACAGCACTGCCTGGCTGATGCCACTGGGTTTGTCCTCTGGTCCTGTCAAAGGTTTCTGGCATCACAGGAGTGCTGTCAGACACATTTGGCTTTGGAACCCAACCTGGGTTTTCCTGGTGGTTGGGTTTTCTCAGTAATGGTGAATATTGGGGCATTTTCATGGTCACCTCCGAATGCAGGGAAAGCCCCTAGGCTTTCCTCCTAGCTGCCTCCTGATCAAGGGGGTCAAACAAGTGGTATCCCCACTGAAGCTGAAGTTTAAAATCACGCTGCTTTTAATATACTAAGGCACTTAATAGAAGAGGGAGCTCAGTGGCGGTGCAGGCGGCGCAGCGCCGTGTGCCTGTCAGAGGGAGGAGAACGAAGGGGACAGTGAGCTCCCCAGCTTCCCCATTAGCACTGCTCCTGCTCGCTCTTTTTGATTTTCAAGAAAGCAAACTTGTTATGCCTCCCGCCCCTATACCCCAAATCCCTCATGGCCTGTTACTGTTTT
Source organism: Egretta garzetta (assembly GCF_000687185.1). Lineage (NCBI taxonomy): Eukaryota > Metazoa > Chordata > Aves > Pelecaniformes > Ardeidae > Egretta > Egretta garzetta. The sequence goes on along the minus strand of NW_009260837.1, from coordinate 1,914,832 downwards.
TCCTAAGCATTTTGAATGAAATGCTGCTTTCAAACCTGCCCCCAAGCCCCGCTGGTACTGCTGGATCAGCTTATTTAACCTTCTGCCCCTGATGGTCCTCTTACAATATTTACCTCTCCTGTTTTGAATAATGGGAGATTAATTTAATTCTGCATCTTTTCCACATAGTAATTGTTACTGAATCTCTGAATCCTGATGTGTTATTATCAAGCAGCTTCTACCAGCTGCTACAGCAGTCGGGCCTGACCCACAGACCACTCATTTCTTTGTTTTGTGGAAGTAGTTCAGGGCTCAAGAAGAACCAAATACTATTTTCATTGCAGACTTCCCACAGGTCACCAAACCAATGCCTGCAAGTGCCATTATTATTCCGAACAGGGACGCAGCCGCATCCCAGCATTATGAAACGGTTTGAGAAAATTACTGATTTTTTTCAGTTCAGCAGCTGAAACAAAATGTTAATAAAAGAAACAAGGAAACAAAGATCAGAGTGAGCAGTATGTAAAATTTGCGGGTGTTTCTTTTAGGTTAAAAAAGCTTAGTCCAACATAAACCATCCCATCTGACCCAAAGCAAAACATTTTCTTTCCTTGGATTTATAAAAACAAAAATAAGGAGAGGCTCCATACACAGATCTGTTCCTACACACCCAAGCTTGTCCCTCACCAATAGTACCTCACACCGCAGGTGGAAAAGATGGCAAAATAAGGGAAATTTAAACCCATATCTGCCATTTAGGGTCAGTGGAGACTTCCCTAGAGTGGACTGGCCCAGAGGAGCTGAGGACAGCCATATATTTGGGGGCCAAATGCCTTGGGAGAGACAGTTGTTCCTCCGGCTCTTCTCCTCCCCCCCAGCAGGTTTCCAGGAAATCATGTGAATAACAGCCTTTGTAAGGAGAAAGGAGAGAGGGTCACGGAGACAAGGAGGCAAGCTGGAGAGGACGATGCCAGCCAGCACCGTGCTGACAAGCCCTCCCTCGGAAAGCAGCTGTGCCCCATTGTGCCGGGTGAATTACAAGGCTCTGCCAGGATGTCACGCTGGCCCAATGCATTGCCGCTGTGTCCAATCGACCAATAAATCATGTCTTGTTTGGGGATGCTCTCCTGAATAGCTGGGTAATCGCTGCCCCTTGGCTAAATGCTCCCTAATGGCTGAGAATTTGTTTGCAGTAGATGTGAGCCTCCCCGATGCCTAGGTGTGAGGGGGTTTCAGTGGTGCAAACTGGAAGAGCCTGCCAGCGAGGGAGGCCAAGAGCATCCTGCAGCACCCCTCCACCAGAGTGGGGAGAATTGTCACCAACAATTAATAATGTTTTTTTGGGTTTTGGGTTTTTTTTTTTCCTAGAATTAACTATTTGGGTCAAATAGATGAACAGTTTTGGGAGGACTGAATTGGTTTTGGGGGAGAATTTCCAATTTCCTTCTAAAAAACTGTCAAGATCTACCTGTTCATTACTATTAGCAGCTCTGAGGATCCTTCAGGCAGGTGGAGACCACGTAGAAGAGACAGAAGCAAGACAAAACATTTTCCAAGCAAAGATATAATGAGGGATTAGGGAGACTGATCCTACTGCATGGTATAATTAGGAGATTATGGCGTGGCATTGGCCTGGATTAGAATTGACAGAAAAATCTCTATCCTGCTATATAAAACCTTCCAGGTTTTGAAATGGAAACTGGTAAACAAAAGGTCTTTGCTGTCTTAACCCCGTGTCCTACAGCAGCCTGGCACTGCTAAGGCTTGCATGTTGAGGAGTGAATGGAAACCTTTGTGGTCTCCTGGGATAGAGGCAGAGAAACCTCCGACAGGAAGTGACCACCAGCTCCGCCTGCTGCTTCCCCTTCCCTGCGGAGACACTGGTCCCAGCTAAGCCTCCTCTGGTGTCCCCAGACTGCCTGGCCAAGCCTTTCCCTATGTCCCTCCCGGCTATCGGCAGCATGGGGCAGTGGGCTTGAGGACCCCCTGCTCTGGCTTCTGGGCACGTTCCTGCTGGGATCTCCCCTAGGGTTTGGGAAGAGGCTTGAAGGGCTCCCGCCGCCCCCCAGCCCGGGTGTCGCATGGGAGGACAGAACCACTCCCTTTCCCGGTGAGTGGGCCGAGGAAGGCACCCTCTGGGCCCGTGGGCACGGGGAGGGGAGACACCCGCCTGCGCACAGCTCTGGTATTGCAGAGCTCTGCATCAGCCCAGCCAGCCCCGAAATCAAACGAACACAAAGAAAATTGTGACAATCAGCTACATGGATTACATCCCTTTACCTCCTACCCTAAAGCATTTCTAAAATCAATAACTCAAAAAAAATTAAATCATACCTCTAAATGGAGCACCAGCAGGATAGGCTTGGTGTGCTCTGGGTACATTAGTTGATTAGTCCTTGCCATACATCGATAAAACACTCCAGTGAAGCATCCCCCAAATCCAGCAGTAAGACCAATGCTGCCGTTCAGCTGCAGTACTTTCTGTGGTGCCCAGAGCCGTAGATTCCCTAAGGAGAAGAGGGGAGTGGGGAGGTGCAGCGCTCTCCCGCAGCTCCCAGCACTTCGCCAAGGGGTTTCTTTGTCACACAATATGGCTGCAGCAGCACAGCTGCCCACTTCCCACGGCACCTTCTTCTCTCCCTGTACTACTTTTTTCTTTTATCTGGTATTAATTCCTCAGCGCAGAAGCCACCTTTTTGCTGTGTTGTATCTATTACTTGGTCGTGGCAGTATAGATTGTAAATGTGAACAACTCTGAGGACTTCACTTTCCTCACTATATACTCTCCAGCACACAGGTGGGTAATAAAATAATAATCTGCATCTTATGGACAATTAACAAGAATAAATCCTGGGTGAAATGCGTGTGACAAAAGCCTGGTGTGAGAAGGCCCTGCAGCCTCCGCAGATCCATTTCCTCTTTCTGATGCTCAAAAATCAGTGTATAGTAAAGTTTCAAAAGCCTTCGCATGTAAGTGCCAGATAATAAGAGATGATGTTGACCAAATCAAAGGCTCCTTTTACTTTTGGGAGCATTGATTTTAACAAGGTCATTTGTCTTCCTCTTGCTGTGCAATCACAGAATGAAAAATTGCAGAATTTACAGAAAATAGATAGTCATCAGCACATCATCTTGTCAGACTATGATTTGTCTGGAGTCGCGTGACTGTCAGATTTCCTCAGCCTCGGAAGCTAATCTGAACACTGTCTGGGGTCTGGCAATTTTGCTAAACTTCCCAGCACACACCTCCAGCCAAATATTCAGGATACTAAAATGAAGATATTTAAACATGTGAATTTAATTAAAAATTATGCCAGAGCAAGTGTTTGGATTCTCAGATCCATTCTCTTTTAAGGTATTATTTGGAATTGGTTTGCAATTTTATCTATAACATGAACTACATCTTTGTGATGCACCACAGGCTTGTATAGTAAATGCAGTTGCCTCCCCTTTACGTTGTATTTTCCTTGGTCAGGGTTATCAACCCCCTGAATACCTTACTTAGCCTTTTGCTTTCGGACAACTCAATAAAAAAGTTACTTGAAGTTGTAAGTAAAGAAGAAAGGAAGATTTAGAACTATAAAAAGTAATCTGTATACTTCTATAAAAGCACCTATCTGGGGGATATTAAATGACTGCAATGTACAGCCAGGAATAAAAGGTAACACAGCAAATTGGAGCTGTCATTTCATCTCCCATTAAGAGATTAATTAATTTTCCTTTGACAGCGATAGCAGCTGAGCTTCAACATAATGACACAGGATATGAAAGCATAAAGGCTTCTTCTAAAAATGCATATTGATAGTCATCTGCCTGGGATCCTACAAAGTACAGGAGATTTTTGTTCCCCACATTTGGCCCAGCAGGACCATTAGGTAGTTCATCAAGAGGCCGCAGAAAGGTTCAGGAGCTCCTGAAATCAGAGTGCATCCCTCATTCCAGAGTGGTTTCTTGGTTTTGTAAGACGTTGAAGATCTTGCTGTTCATAAAATCCCTGCTTGCTTAGGGGAATTTTAAATGTCAGTTTTCTCGCTTGTGCTTGGGGTTAATTAACCCCTGGGAGAAAAAAGTAATCTTGTATATCTAATGGAATGACCTGAAAAGATCTGTATATAAAAGAAAGCCTACCAACTGCGTCATGGCCTTGTTCTGCCTGATAATCCTGTCGCCACTGCAGTACCACGGTTGCTTTGGGGTTCACCCAGAGCCACGGGGGGTGCAACTTGTTCCTCCAGGGCCCCTGAAGATGCCACTTGCGCTGCGGCGAGCCCCAGCTCACTGCTCAGCCACCCAAATTAAGGGGCCTGAGATTACTTCCAGGAACTGGGATGAGTTTCTCTGGCAGCCCGCCCTGGTTTTCCAGCAGATGGCAATAACCCATAGTGGGTGCATGGAGGCAGCAGGGCGGTGGCAGGAGCCTCCTCAGCAGCCCTGCCAAATCCTGGCGGCGGGGAGAGCGGGGAGCAGCCGGGAAGAGAGAGCAAGCCAATGAATAATAGATCACTACAATCTAGCCAGAATAGAAAGTGCATACACAGGAGAGGGGAAGAGTGCATAATTCATCTCTAATTGCTTGGGGGGGGGGAGAGATGGGTTGCACGTTCCCTTTGTTTCTTTTTTAAGTTTTCCAGCAGTGGAAGCATGTTCTTGTTTACCCGTTTGGGCCTCGGGGCTCAAAGGTGACCCGGCTGCCGTCCTGCCACCTGCCAGGTGATGTGGCTGGTGACATGCGGGATGCCCAGGCCTGACTGAGGCATGACCTAATACCGTCTGTACTACTGCAAGCAAAAAGTGGTGAGCGGAGAGGATGCGCCTTTAAAAAGGCAGGGAAAAAATCCCGGTACTATCTTGTCGATGGCAATTTCATAGCTCCTGGAAATACTCTGGAGGGATTTCTGTCACAGCTGATCATCCTGCTCACTTTGCAAACCATCGAATTTCTGTGAGGTTGTCTTTTGTCACAGTGAGTGGAAACCTGTTTCACTTGCTTGTGTTTCTCCAGAATAAACAAGGGACCAGGACAGAACAGCACAGGTTGGCTAACTTAGAGTCTATAAATGATGTTTCCTGGGGAACCGAGCATGTTTGTATCTAGAAGTGATGATTTAATGTGATAAACTTGCACTCTGCATTTGTCAGGATTAAACGCCTCAAAATTCTTACTGGCGTTACAGAAAGCAACATAAATACAGACCCATGCTGGCAGCTCAGAGGTCTGTTTGTGCCAATATCCCATCTCTGAAAGTCTGGAAAATCAAGGAGGAAAAGCAGATGAGACAACGTGCCCTGGTTCTCTGTTCACCGGGGGAGGTACGAGAGGCTGGTCTGTGCTGTGAAACCTGGGCGTCTGTGAGCACTGTTGTTCCACGGCTACCGGCGTAAAGCTCCTTTTGTTTTCTCATCTTGCTGCACTCTTGGCCTCAGTGAAAGACTTTGGCAGCAACTGTCATGTTCTAGTTTGTGTTTCTCAGTTCCTACTTTGTAACATTTTTATATCACTCTATGTTCCCTTCTTTTTTTCTTTTCTTTTTATGAAAGAGCACAGTTGATCTGTGTTTTCCTTACCATGATGTTACATTTTTCTTATTGTGTTTCCAAAAATAATTTTTTTTTCAATCTCTTAAAAAAAGGCATAATCAAGTGAGAAGAATGGGCAATACCCACTCATAAAACGTGCAGAAAAATACTGAGCTACCCTTAGAAAAAAAGGCAATTCTTCCATTTTTATGTGTCCCTTGCCCTCTTCCAAGTAGCAAATTAAAAGAGCTGAGGAAGGTAATTGTTTTGGGTGGGTATGTGATTGAGATCCTAATAACAATGTAATTGAAAGAGCAATAGTTGAAGACCTACATCTATTAAAAAATAGTAACTTTTTATTATTTACCCACTAGTGCATCAGCAGACCTGTTTTAACTTCTGCGGGCACGACAGCTTCTCGGCCTCCACAGCAACAACCCGTTCCGTGTCTATTTTTGAATTATTGTGTGTTCAGCACCCAACAGGACACTCAGTTTGTGGCATGCATGGAGCATGTGGTCCAGATCACCAGCTCTGCGTTTATTTTACTGTTCTGTCACGATGAAGCTGACGCAGGGAGGTGAGTCCTAGCGCATCATTCAGTGCCGGATGGGCTGGCACAGAAAACTGCGGTTTGAGAGACCTGATAAAGAAGCAACTGTCTTGCGCTTTATTTTCTGACCGAGGGACCTATAAATACCCTGTTTCTTTTAATGGTAACTTGTGGTTATTAACGCACTAAACAATTTCCATTAAACAAGTCCAGGGTAGGAATGGATGATCTATTTCCCAGTGAACAGCAAAATCACAACAAATATGGTCTCAGTCATTCAAAAACTTTATAAATTTGATCTGAATTCATTTGAATGATGCTGCCTAGGGAGAGCAAAGGAAAAGCGATGTCACTGTATTCCCATCACGGAGCTGGGGGAGGGAGCCGCCTTTCTTTGAACATTCACTCTCAGCGTGAAAGACGCAGGTTCAGTGTCTGCTTGAGGGGATTTGAGCCCCCTCCACCACCTCTTTCTTAGTCCTTCGTCTCTAACTGCCATGCCATTAAATATTCTGGGGTGCTTGCAATCCTGTTGCTGCTGTTCCACTTAGCATTAATAATTAAATCTTCACTGGCAGAGGGACTGAGCTCCAGATATCTTCTATCCTCGAGGAGCGCTCCAGGCTGAGAAGCATTCACGTCCTTTGTTGAAATGACTGCTCATATATTTTCCACACCCCGGAACGGTGCCAGCCAGAGGGACTGAAGGTGGCCCACTTTAGCGCGACTGTCTCATGGTTAGGATGCTAATCTGGAGGAGACAGTAAACACGATTTTAAATCCAGTTTCTGCTTCATTTGAACTAAACTACAAGGTCTTTGTTTGGGCATTAAAATTCTCACATTTAAATTTGTTTTGACCCAAGTCGGGGCCTGTTTTTAATTTTGTTTTCCCCCTTACTTTTTTTCTTTTGTCTCGGCAGGAAGCCTGAGAGCTCTCCTTCCCTTTTCATTAGTTGCAAACATAACGATAACAAAACTCTGAGCCAGTGAACACCTCTCACTTGGCTTTGGAGTTTATTCATCCCTAAGGTATAGCTATTATTCTGTAATTGGAAGCACCTTCTAGGTATTCTTTTATCCGTAGTATAATAGATACTTACAGCTCTGCTATTACTTCCTTGCAAACCTGCCTTGGTGTTAACAGCTTTTATCTTGGCTCAGCTGTTTGCAACTGCTCTGCGGCTCCTCCCTTCCAGGACATAGTTTCATCCTGACCGAAACCAGCATCCTACACAGCATGTGAGGGCAGACAGGTGCCGCTCCGCATTTCTTCCCACTCTGCAGGAAGAGATCATGCCCTCAGTTATGTAAAACAGCAGATGGAGCTTACATATTATGTACTGCTAAAGTCATGACCTAGTATGCACAATGCTTCTGGACTTTCTAATTAGGGACTGAGCTAATTAGAACTGGCTAAAATGTCCATATATTGGACATGTTTTTATTTCACAGGCTTCAAAGGAGATACAAGCCTCTCCCCCTTCCAAAATGTTTATTATTTGCCATCAACATTTTCACTAAAAGGTTTAGCGTTTATTAAGTTGGAACCTGACTTTTCAAATGTAGTCTGTGATTACACGAATCCATGGTTTTGATGAAAAACAAGAGAATGACAGCGATACCAGTATGAAGTTTTCACCAACGCTTTAGGGAATGCCAGCACAGCGAATGGCTGAGGCTGCGGGAAAGGCATTAGACAACAGCTATGGTGAAGAGGTGCAATGCAGTGCCACAGCTAACATAATCTTTCTTTCCCCCCTTTTCTTTTGATGGAGCAATCATAAAGTCACGCTATGATCTAGCCCAAACATTCCAGGGCATCCTTCACATCAGGTTGGGGTGTAAATTTACGCTGGTCCAGCCAAAATTTCCATTCTTTCTATTGATACATCAATTTTACAATTTAGAAAACACATACAAATAATGAAGACCCAGCCAGTCCCTTTTTATGAGTTTCTGCCATAGTTTGCTCTCCAGTGAAAAATTCGAATGCCTCATTTCTGGCTGGAAGCAGCTGAGACAACAGACTAACGGTGGCATTGACTGTGTCACCTCCAGCGTTACTGCTCTGTCAGCCTTAGAGCAATGAAATACCTTGTAGGGGTTTCTTTTCCTTTTTCAATGGAAAACAACTGGGCAAAGAGAAAGACCGAGGAAAACCAGCAGAAGAACTTGCAGGAAAGTAAACATAAGACAAAACGAGGACTTGGATTCCTGAAGATACCTCTATTTGAAGAGGGAGCGACAGGATTGGAAAGGGTTTGGTCCCTGAACTCCAGTGACTCCTTGGGAATGGCTATGATATGCTGAAATTACTAAGAACTCTGAGCCAGCACATAGTTTCCTTCATACCAGCCCACTCAGGGACTTGAAATAACTTTTTTGTCAGAAGCAAAACACAGAACTGAAAGAAACGCCGCAAGTCATGGAAATGTCATAACCTTCTACCTGCCTCCTTCTGCAGCAGCTATGGGCACAGAAGGTTTGTTTTCTCTTTTATGAAGCAGAATTAAATAGAGGAGAGTTGGTGCAGGGGCTGTAATGGAACAGAGGAACTAGAGAAGGAAGAATAAAAGGTGGCATCTGTACTAGTACATCAAACATGGTCCCAGGCACTGGAACTTGAAACTGTTAGTACAGGCCGTCCCATGGTTTTGTTCAGAGGTTAGCTTGCTGTCTCCCACACACATCCTGTGATGAGACCTTTCCCAGTAGGTAGTTTAGATGCAAACACCAGATTTTGAAGAGGAGGAGTATATGGCTGTGGGCCCTTCTGGGCCGGTTGGGCTCACTGTCTGAGAGACAGTCAGGCCCGTTTAACTCACTGGTACAGGCACAGCCATAGAGAATTCAGAGACCTTCACATCCTTCCTCTTTTGACATAAGCAACCAAGTCACATCTTTTCTCTAAAAGTATCTAACAGCATCTTGAAACAAGTTAGATTTTTCCTGATTCTAGTGCTCTGAAGCCATTCAAAATCTCCACCCTCCTGATAGCAAAGAGCTTTCTTTTTTTTTAAAAAAAGGCTGATTTGCATCTATTTTGCTTAGAGGGAAAAGCTTCTGTTGGTGTTTCCCCTGATATACTTACAGAGAGGGATCAAAATCCCTCTTCACCTTTGTTATGTTCAACTAAATGGAAAATATGGAAATGGTTAGGGACCTTGCAGAAGATGGAGTGCACTGCTCATATTTCAGATAGTGTCTTCCATGCTGAATGATAAAAAATTATATTTTACCCTTGCTACTGGCTATTCCAATTCTTATTTCTATTATTGGTAGAAAGCACCTCCTAATTTCCAGCTCACATCTATTCAGAGCTCAAACATGGGAGCCACCCTGCACATAGAGTATTTCATGCAGCAGTAGCTTGCCCAAGTCACATAGACAGCGCTGGATGCCAAAGCTGTGCCTGCACTAGTAAATAAAACAGGCTAAGGCTGTCCTCCAGCCCTGGTGAACTGGCAGCATCTCTAGAACCAGCTAAACTCTTTCACCCTCAAAACCAGAGTGAAGGCATCCAAAGTGCCTAATGGGAACGGTCTCTGGGCTGTCCTAGTTCTCCAGCTGCTTGAACAGGGAGAGATTCTGTCTGGCCAAAACCACATGCCAAAACCATGCCAGGGAGCACACTAAGAGTTCAACATGGTGGGTGGCCCCGTTTGCTTACCAGCACAGCCACAGCCTTAGACTGTGATTTGCAAAAATGTTTACTGAGTTGAATATCGCAGTTACTAGATAAAGTATTTTTCTGAATTACTGGGATTCATGGAGTGAAACCTCTTCCATCAGGATTGCTCTCTAGCTTTGTTCTCTTCAAGACCAACCCTGTGGTGACCAAGCAACATCTTTAAGAGACAATATCATTCTTATAGAATGAAAGATTTCAGAGAAAAACTGAAATATAACACACACATGTCTGTTCTTCTGAGGATAGGTAGGATTAAATTCACTTCAGGCAGCTGAAAATTAAAATTCTAAATCACTCAATTTTTTTCTCATGAATTTGTCTAATTCTTTTTGAACGTGAAAACTTTTGGCATTCACCAATTCCAGTAGCAATGATTTCCATTCTTTAACTACATCAACAGGCTCTATAGAGTGCGATTGATCTGATCTTGGGCGCCTGCTTTAAGATGAGATGAATTATTCTCCAGGCTCCTTTGTAACAAATACAGCTCCACTGAATATCAAGGGAGCTTAGACATCCACCTTAGAGGCAGATACGTACTTATAGACACCCAAAACACTTGGGCAGGATGAATTTCTTCCCTGACTTCTAGCTATGCCTGGTTAAGCGGAGATGAATTCCATCCAGTCTATCAATTTCTGTTCTTCCTCAGAAAGAACGTTCAGTATACACTGGATAACCTCACATAACTTCACCCACTGGGAACTTTATTGGACCTTGAGAAGCCTCTGCTGTTTCATGGAATCAGTAACACGCAGTACAAGTTTGAACTTCCAGTTTCAGAGCGCCCGGCAGCGAGCACGTTGCTCGCTGAGCCACGCCGGGCCCTTGCGCTGGGGCGAATTCTGAACTTGTGTGATGAGGGAACCAGGAGCTCCCTCGTGTATCTTCTCTAAGCCTGCATTTTGTGCAGCATAATAAAATGAACTTCAATAGGAATAAGACATTTAACATAGAAGGTTTTATTTCATTCTTTTGGCACAGCTATGCAATAGCTTTGTATTTCTTTTGATTCTGCTTACCATTGGTTCATAAACACAATTCCTTCCTTCTCATTAGACAGAAAATAAGCTACTTAGAAATTAAAGACATTGGTGTATGACCCTTCTTGATTCTCCAAGGTATAAATAGACATTTACATTGTGCTTTTTTAATATCAATACTTTTCGTTACAGGTTTATCCCAGAAGAGGGATATTGTTATTTAAAGGATTAATTGTGCCTGTTATATGCTTTTCTGTTAGCTCGAGCCATGGCTAGATCAAGACACGACCAGTTGTTCAGAGCTGACTAAGATTTAGCTTTGGCAAAGGTCTTAAGCCAAGGTAGCACGAAGCAACGTCCTCCTCCACCCATTGTCTGCTTTAATGATTCTGTCAGAAAATGATGCGGTACCTTTCTCCGCTGTTAATTCCCTGCTGTGACTCAGAGGCATCTTCCCATGTTCGACACAGAAGTGATACATTTCGGAATGCTATGCTCAAGAAGAGAAAAGCGATAAACAAAGGTAAGTAGTGAGCCTGGTCTTGGCAAGAGCAGAATTAAAGGATCTGTTTGACCAAAACAAATCCCACTTTGTTCTCTGGTAATGCTGACAATCAGATAGTTGTAAAAAATTGTTCTTTCCTTGCAAACTGAGACCGCTAATACAAACAATAGGCACATTTGAATTTTTGTCACAGCTTGCATTGGATGATCTCAGAGAGAGATGCAAACACTGAACACCACAACGGCTGTGTGGCCAGTGAACGGAACAAAGTAAAAAAGCACGCGTTGACCACAGTCCACTCTGGCTAATACGATTTACAAAAATAATCTGCAGGCAAGATGGAAAAATCTGACATGTTCCTCCCTGATTTTTCACGGTAAAACAACTGGCCTTCTCCGAACTGTCGATAAAAGTTCCTCCTTAAGGCAGAGAACATTCCTTTGTAGTGTCATGGTGAAAGAAGCTCTTCACTGAACTTCCGAGAAATCTGGGTTCCCTTTTCTATGTTCTTTACTTCCTTTGGTCCCCTTTTCAGTTGATTTTCCTCATAATGCGCAGTTATATAAATAAATATGTCTCATCTGTTAGCTGAGTCAGGAGATGCGGAGTAAATTGACAAGTTCATGCAAAAAGCCCACAGTATCTGCACTTTGTGAAAAAGTGCTTTTGTAGTAGTGAGAAAGAACAGAAAGGAGGAGTTGATTGTATGTACGCGTGTAGGTGGTTAGGAGTATTTTTAGGTAGAGGTGAGGGGCTAGAAGCTGTCAAAAAACTGAGAGTAGGAGCAGAGTAGACAGGAGATGCCCCAGGTAATGTGCTCTGTATCAGGCAAGTTGAACCATTTTATAAAATCCACTTATAAGTAGTACTTGAATAAAAATATTTTCTATTTATATCATAAGTCTTTGCTTAATTAAGTCCATTTCTGTGTCTAAATTCAGAATGGTTTCTCTCGTGCATAGCACAGCTGAGGCTGCAAGACCAAACACAAGAAAAAGTCTCTGAAAAGAGGAGTGAAAACCCAAGGAGACAGCAAAATGGCCGAGGTGGGTATCTGCAGCGTCTGCCTTTTTGACGCGAGAAAGCTTTTTGTGTTTGCCTTCTCAGTCACTTCCGAAAGAAAGAATCAACACAGTTCATAATGAGATTAGCCTGTTTGGTAAGGGGGGGTGGCAAACAACGAATGAACAGCCCCGGTTTAACACCGATCACGTTTTAAGCAGCACATTGCTGTTGGTTACCTAACATCAGTCCTGGCATTATGAGTAACAGGACGGCAATGTCCCATCTCAGATACGCTGTTCAAATTAATTAACACATGACACGCATCTGGAATTCCTGCAACTGAGGCATAAAATAGTGGACAGCTGAACTTGTAGAAGTTTGAAACAGAGGGCTCGGAAGAAAAGCAAATAGCAAAAAAGTAAAATGGGATTTTGCCCTTCGAATTTAATAGGCCCAGATTTTTATACACGTGACCCTGGTATTTCAGAACTTTGACTCTAAGGGGAGAAAGCATCCTTTCTATGTCTCATTCAAACACCAGGAATGGATTTTTGCAAGACCGGATTTTCAGAATTGTGAAACTTGTTTTCTATGGATTTGTGGTTTTTTCCACAATTGTGGCATTCCTAATGTCACTTTCTTATGTGGCTTCTCCCACACCTCTATATGGCTGCCTGCTTTCACAAAACTCGTGGGAGCTTAATTACCCTTGAGACAACTCCCTTTTGGCAAACAGTTAAATTTGGACAAAGGTTTTGAAACATGTGGCGTAACAGGACAGAGGGACACAGCCCAAACACTGACTTTTCATAAGGAATCAGTTTACAAAGACAGAGATTGATGTCTTTGTGCATGAGTTACGGTTGGGAACGCAATACATAAATGAATTAAGACCCATAGTTTCTACCGTAGCTCACGTACACGACATAAAGCAATTGTAGTTGGCGATTCTTTCAATCTGAGATTCAGGAGGTCACTACGTTGCACTGGCTCTTTTCACCGAACGTACACATGTAGCCCCATCCGAGGTGCCAGTTTGACAGCCATCCTACAGCTCCAGGAAAAACAAGTCACGGTGAGTAAAGGTTGTGAACTCTGGCTCCTGCCACTCCAGTGAAACAATAAGGAAATCCTCTGGAGGCAGAATACACAAGAGATGCTGAAGTTGGAATTTGGGCTGGGCAGTTTATTTGTAATGTGGAATCTTTCATGACTGCACTTGGGCAGGGACTCAAAGTTACGTATCTTCTGGCACTTTCAGCTCTATTATGCGTGTTGATATTACGTGGGACCATTGGTTTGACACTGACTCAGAGGGAAGAGTGCCTCAAACTGAATCACTAACGCCGTATCCTGCAGCACTCTAGTGAAGCCTTGGCAGTGAGGGAAGGTAATTACAATGTGGTTACTATGACTGATTTTTGAGATGCTTTTATGTATACCTCAGGCACGTCAGTAGGTAAAACGCAGTCAGCTTCCTCAGAAATACCCAAGTGTCCTACGTATATTATATTCTGCCACAAAACCGGGCATACAGATGGAATCCCATTAGACGAAAACATCCAACTGAACACCATACCCTGAATTACTCTGTATCTTTTCTCTCTATATATAATTTACAAAAGAGTAAGTACGGATACAAAACTACTTCCCTTTTGCAGGTTTCTTTTGCCTTGTAATGATAAATAATGGACATTGATACACAAGATGTTATTTCCCTTACGATAGAAATACCAGTCTCTAGCCTGTTTTTCCAGACGCTGTGAATAACTGTTGAACGAGTAGGCGTGACGGTGGTTTCAGCCTTACTCCACCAACAGAACGTTAATAGTGGTGTTTGGTGGACAGACAGCCCAAAGTCAAATGATCCTCGGTGTCAAGGGGACACTTTCACAAGTATTCAGCCTAAGACACACAGAAGCAAAGCTTTAAGATATTTGCACCGTTTACTACTTGTCTTGCGTGTTGCCACACACCACCCGATACGAGGCATCAGGGAAGTATCGATACTGGAAATACCATTTGATAGGAAATGTGTCCACGTGTCCAGTTATACCTATTGACGCGATTTTTATCTTTTCCTCAAACAGAGTCTGTTTTCTCTCTTTCTCTTGCTTGCACTCCTTGGATCTCTTCCCGTCACCTTTCTTTCCCTTCGGCAAACCTGTTCTTCCCACCTTTTGAGGATTTTACTGTCTCCTTCCTTCTGCTGTGTGTTAAAATAATCAGAGAATAAGTTGGGGCCAGCATCAGTCCTGAGGAGATTAATAGAAGGCAGAGAGCTCGCCCATCTCGGTGCCGTGGTTCCAGGATGCTTGCAGATTCAGGCGGATACCGCGGTATCAGTTACAGTCAGTCCATGCTTTCAAGGTTATCTTTGCAACCACGAGGACTAGATACCATTTCTTTAGCAGAGGAAGATAAGATTACTTACAATTCGGAAATGCTGTGAAGGCCACATAGATGTTCCCAAACTGGCTGTTTGATAACTTTTACTAACATAGTAAGAGATACCAAGGACGTTAACTCGGAATAACCGGATAGGACCATTTCTTATTATCTCTTTTTGACCTATTTAAAAATTCCGGTTTCTTCAGTTACCCACTATGAAACGCCCGGGCAGACCCCCAGGAAGGGCTGCAGTTTCTGCTTTCCCTCTGTTCTTTTTATGATGGGCAGGAGGGCCTCGGTTTCTCACATCGCCGTGGCAATTGGGAAATGGCCTTCCCGCCCCGGCA
>NW_009260837.1:1896841-1898492 GCF_000687185.1 Egretta garzetta | reverse complement strand
GGAAGGTGTCCTGACAGTTGTTTAAAATGCGTCCCTTATTCAGTACTCTGAGTCATAGGCCGTTGTTAAATGGTTACTTATTATGCCTTTAATTTCCAAGGAAGCGTGAGCTCTGGGAAGCTGGCTCGCTCGGGAGCAGGGCTCGATTTCTAGCCTACCTTACTAATCTCTGAGGAAACAGTAAAGCATTAAGCTTGTTTTCATAAAGGGCATAAGTCGTCTGTGTTTTGTCTATATTTGTTGTTTGCGTTTGCATCTTTGCATCTATTTTTATACAACTTTTGCATGCTGTAGATGCATGCTTTGCAGACGGTGGTTTTACAGGCACCGGTGCTTGTCTGCATGAAAATACCAGCCAAGAAGTTAGTTGTGCTGGATAAAGAGTGGTGCCTCTTGGGAAGAAAGGCACGAATAGGGTTGAATTCTGACCAGGTTACCGTGGGACGGGGTCTCCCAAGTAGTGGTCGTGCAGTATGGCTTGAACCCCTAAGAAAACCGCCCAGGGAGAAGCAGAATCATAGAATCTAGTGAGCTGTAGCCAGGGTATCTCATCTGGCCTTAACCGATAAGAATTTATCCTAGTTTAGCTTCAGTAATTGAGTTTATTTCTGTATCAGCACTGCGGAAGGGTTCATGTCAGTAGTGGGTGAAGTTTAGCGCTGAAAATGGAAAAAGATTACACAAGTCAACTGCTGCTGCTTTGTAGGACACCGTGAACGAGGTCACACGAAGAATTTTAAGGCGATTGGTTAATATCCTCAGTGGCATTTTTAATAACTTATCATCTGTTTGTATTATGAAGCAAGTAACAATTCCATAGTCATGGTGAATAAGGTTTTTTCCAAGAGGAAAGTAAAAGAAATAGCAAAAAGTCTTTTCAATGTATCTCAAGTCTCAATTACCTGGTTCTAGAAGATCAGAAGAAAAATACTCTGTGCCTGATAATTTCAAAAGAGGGGTATGAAACACCTATTGTGTACCTCCTGAGGTTTTTTTTCTTGGTCTTTAGTTCTAGGATAATGCTGAAGTTAGGGTTGATCATATCTAATATGATATATGATCATATTGTATGCACATCATAAATGATTATACCTATATACACACGTCTCTGTGTGTGTGTGTTAGGACCATGTTTCTTTTAAGACCGTTTGCATGTGCTTCCAGATCAATGTGGTGAGCATCCTTCTGCAGGTAAGGTTGCGTGCTGTCAGGAGGTGACCGAGTTGCTGTAGGGTGTGAGTTGCCCAAGGAAGGGCCTGTCTCCAAGCAAACCTAAAGCTCTCCAAACCCAACCTGCCTAAGGGTGGCTGAAGCTGTCACATTGGGGTCTAATTAGAAAAGGTCCTGATTTGTGTGGCTGCACATGAAATCGAGCTAGGGGCAAATGTTTGCATGCAACCCCCCCGATGCTATGTTTGCATCCCTGCCCCTGTGCTGCGGGGAGCTGACCTCTGCAAACACCCAGGGGTGCCAGCCTTATTCCCCTTAGCTGGGTAAGAGGTGGGAACGGTCCCCATCGGAAATTGGAGCCTGAAAAAATCTACATGTGGGTATTGAGTGAAGGATCCTGTGGTCATTCGCTTCCCACGCGTGGCAGGGTGCTGGGCTGCTCCGGGTCTTGCAGCGTGACGGATGCCCTCTCTCCTTAGGG
>NW_009260837.1:1892702-1896829 GCF_000687185.1 Egretta garzetta | reverse complement strand
AATGCCCTGTGAAAGGGTGGGATGTATTTCCACATGAGGATGTGGCCCACCTTAAATTCGCTACCCTGTAGCATTTGGGTTTTACTTTACCAGAAGAAAAGTGTGGCCTGAGCCTGTGTTTTGGTGTTCATGAATAAGTTCTCTTAGGTCTTTGTTGTCAGTGGTGCCATTCATTGTTACGAATCTCTTAATCAGGTATTGAGGCTTTCTTTAAGGTATTAAAGCTTTACAGATGTCCCCTGTGGAAGTAAATAGTTTTTCATGCTTATCATCCTCTAATTAGTGTTCTTCAACCTCCTTTACCAAAGTGGGTGCCATCCAGCATTACAGGTAATGACAAAGGAAAAAAAAAAAAAAAGCAATGAGGTTACAAGGTCTGACCTGCCGTGTCGCTTCAGTTCTTGACTGGTCGCACAATGAAGTCAGTACTCCAGACATCAATATTGTGCATTCCCATCTGAATTACACTGAGCCCCTTACAGCAGAGGTTGGGCCAGGGCTTCTGTGGCTCTTTAACCCGAGTTCTAAGAGACCTGTACGTGGACCCTTGAAAGGACAGGACAGGTTGCTGTCCCCTGGGCTGCGTGTGGCGTGCAGGCGGTCTACCTTCTGTGGCACAACAGCTGCATTAAAAAAAATTCAAACAAAATTTAATGCATTTGGATCTGTGAAATCAAGGCTATGGTAGTTGTTTGCAGACCTACAGGGTTAATGTTGATGCTTGTTAAACTTGCTGAGAAAGATTTCCCACCTATACCATAGGTATATTTGCTTCTCTCTTGAGGTGGAGAATTAGAGCCTGGCTTGATCCTGATGATGTGATCTGTTTATAAAACTGTTCTAGTGTTCTGGCCAAACACAGAACACAGCTTGTTTCTTTTTGATGGTATGTTCAACATTACCAAATGTTTGCTATTGACTTGATAATTGTGCAGCTTGGATGAAAGAACAAAAAATTGCGCTTTTTTTTTTTTTTTTTTGGAAAGGGGCGAGGCTGCAAAACTGGCTAAGTGGATAGAGCTATTTTTGTAGCTACTGTATTTTATTTCTCAAAATTATGTTAGTTTTTAAGCATAAAATGCAACTTATTGAACCTACCCATCTCAAAAAAATGTTAAGCATGCCTTCTCAGTAAATAGTTACATGGAATTGGCAAAAGAGAAATGAAAAATCCAAGCTTTTAAACACTTGGTAGCCCTGTGGGAAACCATAGGCTTATGTTGCCTTTTTGGTTTCTGTATGGGAGAAGGAAAAACAGCGTGAATGGGTCCTCGTCCTAGATTTCAACTTTGAAGGTAGCTGACCTTAGAGATAGACTGTAAGTTGGAAACACTTGCGTTTTTCTGGTGTGTGACCTTGAAGCTGTGAGGGGGGTTGGTAGCGGCTTTGCAGAAGTGTTGGGAGGAGTCAGGTTTAGTAACAAGGAAAAAATAACATTCATATGGCAGAGCTTCCAAAACTAGGAACAGAGTGGGAATGGCTGTAATTTGTTCATGTTTAGCTCCTGCCACAGTTGCTAAACAACTGCAAAGCTGCACTTAAAAATACCTATTTGTGTAGAACAGCAGGTAAGCAAGTTGTTTTGTATGGAGGCTGTAAATAGACTACAACACTGTGAATGTCAATGTACCATTTTGTGGTGGCAAGAGTAAACACCAAAATCCCAGCATTCTTTTCTATGGTCAGCTTTGTCCCATGTGATCCCATCATTCCTTCTGCCAAGTCTTCAATAAAATTATAAGTCTGACTTTATGATTCCCTTTGGAGTCTTGTAAATGATGGTAGCTTTCAAGTTACCTATGGGAAGTGCTTCCTGGAAGTAAAGGAAGATGGCCTGTGGGAGAGAGAAAGACGCAGTTTAGAGATGGGCACTTCTGTCTTGGCATCATACTTCAGCTTTTTAGCTTCTTCTTTCTTTACTGAGTTATGTGGGAAATGTTTTGTTTTTTTTTCTTTTTCCCAAGGCTCAGACCAAATAGCAGAAATAGTGAAAGAAAAATTGAAGAACTGTTAGGGGTTTCTGCTTCAGCTCTCCCAGGAGTCCTTTTTTGTTGTTGTTTCTGTCCTTAGTCCCATTTAGGGTAGCTGAGCTTGCTCTGCGTGTGTGTGCCTGCATGGAATTGCATTAGTTCCACTCTGTGGCAGAGTAAATGCTACAGATCTCATCACAAAATCTTAACTTGCAGAGCTGCAAGTTTCTACATAACTTTCCTTATTCATGAAACATGCATTTTTTTTTCAAAAAGACTAATTCGTTAATCTTTAAGTGTGGCAGCATTTTCCTTGAATTCTCCTACCTTCTGTTTGAATGCTAGAGATCTTCCCCTTTACTTACGTGCTTTGATTTTCAAGATCAAGAAATCATATCTTTCATGTTCACTTACTATGTTGTGTTCAGTGTAAGTTGGTGAGACTGATGCTTATCCACTCAGGAGTTGTGACACTGATGCTGTGTGATTAAACAGAGAGAACTTGCAGTTCATGGGTGTGGATACAATGGTGGCTGGCTGGATTATAAGATGCTAAAAGTCCTGTTCAGAATTTTTATGGATTACCCTTTCATTTATTAAAATTATCCACTTTTTGGTTTGGTTCATAATCCTGTTTCATTATTGTTGGTTTTTCATTTGTGTTTTCTGTTTTAGCCCCTAAACTTTTGGCTAGATCAGGTTTTCTGTAAGGTAAATACCATAAAAAGCTCTCTTAAGAGCAAAGTAAATATGCAGAATTTAAACCGCTGAAACCAAAGTATCTTGGGAACATTAAATTCCGTGTTGTAGTTACACTAGCAATTTAAAGAAAGAAATAAAAAAGTGGTCATACCACGTGTTTTATAGACAACAGCTATATGCAGAGGCAACGTGATCTGCAGCCTCAGCCTGTGTGGGTCCTGTAGCTCCCTCATGGTCATCTTCTCCAGTTAGGTTCTGAAGGTTGTCGGGCTCTGCAGAGCCTGCAGTGCCCGTGGGTCAAAGATTGCCAGCCCAGGCTGAACCTGATGACTGAGTTGTAGCATTGGAGGAAGATTTAAGGGATTTTGTAAGGAATTTTGAGCACTCTGAAGGAGCTATTGAACCGAAAGAGGAATCAAAATAAGCAAATAATAATCTTCTGCTTTTGAATATTTTGGTTAAAACCCGTGTAATAACACAGTTCCATGAATTAAGCCTGTGTGTAAGCAAGAGATTGACTCTAGTCCCCCGCCCAAGCCCCTCTTGATCATCATTATTTAGTAACAGAAACAACGGGCTTAACGAGGAACTTGATAGCAGGAGGCTTGTGTAAAACGGAGAGTTAAATTGATGACTAAGTTACTCTACTGACTTTCTGTTTTATCACTGAGAAAGGTATCTCAACATCTCACATTTTCCCATCAATTTATTAGTCTGACTTAAATTGAATAGGCAGGGTTATTTTTGAAATTATTTTCCTCTGAAGTGCTCTTATATATGTAATAAAGTAATTATCTATGTGTTTTTTCTTACAGCTCTGACTATTAAGAGGAAAATAAAACTGCTGAAACAGAATGTGGCTTACCTTTTGCCTGAAAAGGTGAAATCCTTTCAAACAGAAATGGCTGATAAAGGTGGGAAGATCCTGCCAGGACAATTGTACATTGAAGTGGAGTACGACTATGAGTATGAGGCCAAGGACAAGAAAATTGTGATTAAGCAAGGGGAGAAATACATCTTGGTGAAAAAGACTAACGATGATTGGTGGCAAGTCAAAAGAGATGAAAATTCCAAACCCTTTTATGTGCCAGCACAGTATGTGAAGGAAATACCACGAAAAGCGCTGATGCCACCTGTTAAGCAAGCAAGCATGCTGCCAAATAACGCTTTGAAGTTGACACATGGATTACAGAGATCAACTGAAAATGTGAATAAGTCACCAGAGCTTTCTAGTTTTGGAAAATCTTCTCCGGTTCAAGTGTCTTGCTTAGTTCGAGATGCCAATCAAAATCTGGGACCAAACAATAGCCCCGGTCAAACTCTTGGTTTGAGTCTGGACCTTACCCAGAACAATGGAAAACTTAACAATGAGTTGCAATCTCCCAAGGTATCCAATCAGTATAGAACCATCTCCATGGGTCATTTCCCATGCCCAGAGTTCTTGGAAATAGAGAA
>NW_009260837.1:1868629-1892629 GCF_000687185.1 Egretta garzetta | reverse complement strand
GTAGTAGCTCCACAGAACAAGTGCAGGTAAGTTAAAAAATGGTCCCTGTAGGTTTGTGTGTGTTTGTTCTTTCATTTCCTTATTGCTGTAATTGCTTGCTACTGTTTTGAGGTTTATTCCTAATAAATTCAGATTGTTTAAGTAAAAATGTCTTATCTCAAAACGTACTGGTTATTGAAGTCTAATCAGTTGATGTGTGTAGCTCTGTTCCTTGCAGAAATACTTTGCTTTGGGGATTCATTCCATTTTTGTTATCCTGTGATTGAATGTTACAGAAATGCTTTTGTTCTTTCTTTATTAAGATTGTTTTGAGATGACACTGAATTTGGGTTATGGTTTCTTCTAGAGGAAGGGAGCCTACTGCAGTAACTCCTCACTTCTTGCCTTGTTGAAACAATAATGCTAGTTACTGTCAGCTTTTCCTAAGTGTGAGTATAGAGAGCGTAAGAGCTGTAAATTGATGTGTTTTGGGTTTAATAGTTTAAAAATTTGTACACTAAATTGTACACATTTATATGGAGTTTAATTTCTGGCTTGATTATTTTATTTGTAGACTCCTATTGTAATGAGTCACACTTGCCAATTCTGCTTCTCACAACTTCACTCTGGATTAAAACTCAAAACATGTGAGTTTGTTAATTAGTATGGAAGAATCTCAGGAATGATGTACTCCCACTTCGGGCTAAAACCAAGCATTGATGGCCTTTTTCCTTAGTAAAGGAGTTCTTCTCACTTCTTAATTTTTTTGTTTAACAGACCTCCCCCATCCCCCCCCAAAGATTAGTACTCTGACTTAGATAATCAGGTCACTTCTGGTACCGGTAAGCAAGATAATTAGTCTATTGTAATCCAGGTTTGTTCCTGAACCAATGTTGTATGTGTACATACGCATAATTGTGTATGTGTGTGTATAGATAATACCCCCACCCCCCACCATCTTTCTGTAGGGACATGTTAAGTTATCTTAAAATTCTAATGTTAAAAGCTCCCTAGTCTTGAACTTTCTTACTCTGTAATGTGAAACTGTTTTTGCTTGGGTACAAACTGATCGTTATAGTAAATCGCACTTGCCAGCATGTATTCAGAGGAACTCACTCAAATGTGGTATTCAAATAAAAGTTGATGCTAACTTTAGAAATAAAAATCTTATCGTGGAGAGCTGTGACACAATTAAGACAAAGCTGCTTAGTTAACGAGTGTGGGAAGATCTTAAAAATACAAGATTGACTGGGTGATTTTATGTAGTCTTGAACTGTATGAGCTCTCATATATATGTATTTATTGAAATACTCAGAATCAGTAGCTTTTCAATATCCTACTCTACTCTTGGCCTCATTCTTGAAATTCAGAGTTTCTCTAGTTATGGGACTTCATGCCTCTAATATTTGTGTCTTTTATGACAATTTTATTTAAGGAATAAATAAGATGATTGGATTTAATTTCTTCTTTTAGTAATTTCTTGCCTATGCAATGTGAAGTTTGATCAGTTTTCTTGTACTTTCTTTGCAGCAGTGTCCTAGCTCACTGTAGCTGATAGAAGCCACTCTAGAACTTGGGAGGGTAAAATAATTATTTTATTATTATTTTTATTTATTATATATCCATAGTATTTTCAGAATTTATTTTAGAATTATGTATAGTAGCCCATCTACTGCCATAGTAATCAATTGCCAAACAAATTCTGAAAATACTACGGAATGTTTAGAAGGTACATCCTACTTGAAATAGTTTACCGCACTAAAGTTCCTTCTACTTTGTTGACTATAGTTTGATGCATCTCCTTCTCTAAAGTAGATGAAAGTAATGTTACATGGGTGTCTTTGTCAAACAATAAGAAATATATGGCCTGCTGCTCAGTTTCCACTGGACTTCATGACTATTGATGCAGTGACCCTTAGTCTTTTCACCCTTCTTCCGCCTCCCACTCCCCCCAAATGTACTTAACGCTACAACCTATTTATAATTTTGGATTTGAATGGGGCAGCTATGCACATACTTGTAGACTTCACTGGGTTATGGAAGGTCTGAGGATGGGAGTTTTTGCAGTGCTTAAAAATGACAAATCCTAAAAATGCTACGTTTCAGCTGTGAAAAAGGCATGGCAGTTTGAGTGATGTTACTGAAGAACTTGCCGTTATCATGGTCTTGAGAGACAAGAATGCGGATGCTCACTGTGCCTTGCAGTTGTCTGACTTTAAAACTGTGAAGTAACTTAATCTCATCGTGCGCAATCACAGGCTCTTTAAATACAATGAAAATGTTTGACATTTAGTAGCCATAGGGATTAAAGCGGTGGTAGCACTGATGTCACCGTTAGCTCCGTCTAGATGTTCAGAGTGCCAGCCTTCTCACTGGAACAGCCTCGCCGTTTTTTTAGAATTCTTTCAATAATGACCATTGTTTAGTAGAAATCAGCTGTGCAGAAATTAATGGCTCAGAAAGCTGTTTTTATTGCTCTTAGTCTGTAGTGAGAACATCAAGTTCCCGGCTTTCACGCACAAACAGGATTTCTCTTCACAAGGCTGACTGTGGTTCTCCCTCCCCTGCCTGCTGTGGAGTTCAGTTTTATGCAGTCTGCATTATAATAAACCCTAAGCTACAGGTGTTTTCTCTTAAATTGGTAAGAGTAATGGCTCAGAAAGCTGTTTTTATTGCTCTTAGTCTGTAGTGAGAACATCAAGTTCCCGGCTTTCACGCACAAACAGGATTTCTCTTCACAAGGCTGACTGTGGTTCTCCCTCCCCTGCCTGCTGTGGAGTTCAGTTTTATGCAGTCTGCATTATAATAAACCCTAAGCTACAGGTGTTTTCTCTTAAATTGGTAAGAGTAGAACCTAGAATGACCTTAACAAGAATAACCTTCACGTAAGTGATTTTTTTGGGGGGGGGAGGGAGGGGCGGCTGTTGAGATGACAGTATTCAGCCCTAGCCCACCCTGTGTTTTCAGTATCCTGAGTACAAATGTATGAGATGCAGAGGAATGTTTCTGTTGCGAGATTCTTCTAAGAGGTGGTTACATTATTCTCTGAAGATTATCCTCCTTCTCCTTTCCAGTAATGAAGTGCAGGTTCTGCAGCTGTACATTCTTGAGCTCAAAGGCTCGAAATACTGGAAGATCCAGAGTCTCCAAAGTACTTCATAAAGGAAGGATTTTTTAGCAGCTGAAATATTATATGAAATGAAAGACAGAGAGATGACAGTGTGAGCAGAAGAATTTGCTAATGAAGATGTAAGCAAATGATCTGGTCAAAAGAAAGATCAGGACTGGGTAATGAATATTCTTGACATTTTGTGCAAAGAAATTCCAGCTGTTTGGTGCAACTCTGGTGCATTGGAAGAATCGAGAATCAGATGTTAATTTATGGCATTGAACTATAGGAAGGCTGGAGGTTATTAGAGGAAGTAGGGCTTGAGAGGAAACAAACTCCAGTTTAACTGGCCTTAAAGCTCTGGTGGAGATGGTAACTGCAGGTAGGATTGGAATTGAGTGAAATGGTTCAGGAGTGCCCAGCTGGGTGTAAGAATCACTGACAAGGGTGGTGATGCTTGAAGCTGTGAGAAGCAATGAAATTCAATACAATTTTAGGAAAATGGTGTCCGGTGTGATGTCCTGATCCCACAGGAAAGGCAGAAAACACTCCTCAGAGAGGCTAGGGGTGGGGGAAAAAAGGAAAACTTTGAAAGAGGAGAATTGTGTAGCAGAAGATGGACAATACTTGAAAGAAGCACATGGGAGGTCCTGGGAGTAGAGCCCCAAACAGTTCTTCGGAAGAAAAAAAATTACATGTTCAGGCATGCCCAAACAGGAAAGAAAAGTTGAAGCAGAAGTGGAAGACAGTAAAAGTCATCTTGAAAAGGATCTTTGGGCAGCGTTTGCAGGTAAAATCTACTCACAAATTCTTGGGAGATAAGGCGTGCAGACAGAGAAAGGGTTGGGTAAGTTCAGAGATCATGTCAAGAATGGTTAGGTGTTAGCTGTATGAGGGTGATACTTTGGAATAAAATCTTTACAGACAGAAATGAAAATCTGCTTCCAGCAATGCTAATGCATAACCTGTGTGAAATAACTTTGTTTCTGATGAGTGTGACTTCCTCTTCTGTCACAGGAGACACAGAATGTATGCAAGAGTAAAATACATGCGCTGTCTTAATGTTGCTTTTTATGCTTATTAGAAGTTGCTTATAGTAGCAGGCTGGTTTTAGTCATTGTAAATATAGACAGTGACCTATTTGCAAAGATTGTTCTGTCTTTCATCCTCTTTAGTAATTGTCTATTGCATAAACTGTGAAGCACTAAAGGGGATTATCACTAGGATGGCTCTTTTGCTTTGATTAATTCTGAGTAGTAAAGGTCTTGCAAAGACACCTTTCTGTTTTACCTCTGCAGTTTCTGTGGGATTGCTGTAACTTTTTTTTTTTAATTGAGAAAACAAAATTTTCTGTGTTTCTGTAGAAGATGTGAGTGCGTGTCTTCTAGAGATCTTGGCATTCTTGACTTTGTCACTTAATTGAAAGACTGGTGGCAAATCATTAATGTTAGACTACCTTGTTGGCCAAACATTAAACCTCTAAAATAAATGGCTATTACTGATTTTACGGGGCCCAGAATTAATTTGCTTCTATTATAAGAAATTTCATGCTATTTTTTTCATTCATTTGCCCAAGGAATAAATAAATTGTCAGTATGAAGGAAGCATGCTATATGCAAGAGGTTTTTTTCTTAATGAAACTCAGCGTGTTTGCGGATTCATGGTGGCATTTCTAACATAATATTTTGAATAATGTTTTAAGTACCATCTTTTTAATCTTTTAACTCCTTAAAATCGGCATTTGTTATTCTAATGATGCTAAATGCTGAAATATGGCCATTATAATGAAGAGTAACTTTCAATGGGAAGGAACTAAAAGGTTTATAAATAAGGAATTTTGTAAAACATGAAAACAATTTTTTTTTTAGTTCCTGTAACTGCTGCTAGAACTTTGCAAACAGCATGAACGTTTTCTGAGTTTCATCAGTAATTCCAAATGTTGTCTGTCCAGAATCTTTAAGGAATAGTTTTCCTGGCTTTTTTTTTCCCCCCCCCACCCAGTGACAACAGGTCTGGATAGTTTCACTTTACAGTGGTGCTGTTTATAATCATCTCTGCCTCAGTATTTTTAATATGTAAGCCAGCTAGCAGATAGTTGGCCTTCTCAGTCTGAGTGAGTAATTCTGGATTTAGGTGCCCTAGAATGAGAAGGCTGTGTCCCACTGCCTGCAGCCTGTATGCTCCTCTGAACTTCCCTGCTCAAATCAGATTGACCTTCTTAAAAAAAAAAACAAAAACAAAAACAAAAAACCAAAAACAAACAACAAAAAACCCCACAAACACAAGTATTATCTATGTGAGGCAACTGATGAAAAATCATAACCTGGGAGACAAGTTGGTTTTGGCTGCCTGGCTTATTGTAGTACTGGTGTCTGCTCAGCTGAGCAAGCCACAGATCTTCTTGGTACCTGCGGTTTTGTGTTGTGCTTTCAGAATTGAAACAAACATCTAGCGCACTGTTAAAATTCTGCAAGTGCCACCACAGTCTTCTGATTTTTCAGCCCTATTTACCTTAATTTCATGCAGAAAATGAAGGAGTGGAACTTTCAAGACATCAATTTACATTAATAAACCTGTGCCTTTTATCCTGGTGGAACTGCTTGCTAGCTCAACAGAAGCTCAAGTGGCAGTGCTGAAGGAATAACAGTCGTAATATGGAATTGATTTTTCTTTCTGTCATCTAGAAAGGTGTAATTTCTGGTGTGCAATATGAGTTTTGGTGCCTGCTGTCCCACCTGCCTTTTCTTTTGTAGCGGTGCAAAATACCACCCTCAGCAGGGGGGATGGCAGAATCTTTATGGATGGCAGCGTAAAATGCTTAAAATGGAAAGGCAGCCCTAGGAAAAGGATTGGGTGTTTTGTCTGACTGCAGCCTGGGCTGAAAGCAGCTGGGGATACTGGGGACTTGCTGCTTCTCCGTTGGCAGTGCTTCTGTCGATTTTAAGTCGGGAACCTCCAGACATAGAACAAACTTCAATTCCTTTGTAATAAACAAAAACCCATTTGAGAATATTTGATCATATCTTGTTTTTGCACATAACTGAATATAAAGAATTGCATTTGGTATGCCTACACCTAGTCACTGTCTAGGCAGTTGTTTGACATTGCAGTGCTTGCCTATGGAATGAATGTGCTGTTCTTTTGTAGAATTCTAAAGAAAGTATCATTTGTTTCACAGCAGTGTGACAAAATGGTAGGGAACGTATGACTCGGTAGAATAAAATGCAGAACACTTTCTCTTTTTTAGGCAGCTCTCTCTGGAATAGCAGACATTTGTGTTGGGGAAAAAAAGGGAAAGTAAAATCTATGTGTATCTAGTACCCAAACAGCTGATATTTCTCTGACGTGCCTTGCCAGGTATGTCCGATTTAAAAACCATAGAGAGAAACAGGTTTTGCTCTTGCCTGAGGTTTGTTCTAATGCTAAAGGACAATACTTTTGGACAAAACAATCTTTCAGGATAGTAAGAATTGAAGATTTTTGAAAGACTTTTGTGATGGTGAGTAATTGGGCAACATAGTGTTAGATTACATTTATAATTTTTTAATTTAGTCTATCTTAATATGGCTTTTGTGCTAGTTCTCGGGGAAGATTTTTTAGTGGATTGCTTTATGAAAGTGCTGGGTTAATGCAGAGAAGCCATCAAACAAACATGGAGAGTGTCAGTAGTAGGAAATGGTGCAAAACAAAAATGCAGAACTCTAATTCCGTGGTGTTTCTGTATTTTAAATCGCGTGCAGTTGCCAGCCTCCCTCATTTTGTAGAGGAGATAATAGTGCTGAATATAGCATGGAAGAGGTGGAAAGTATGAGCAGAGACAGCATTAGTTTATATCTGAAGGCTTTGCAAAAACCTTACATGCTAGTGGGTGCTCGTTTAGTACTGCATTCCGAGGACTCCTGATTTTTCAGTTGGTATTGTAATTATTAATGCTGAAATTGCTGAGAGATTGAGGAGAGATAAAGCAACCTTAATTTTGTGTGTGTGTGTGGTTTTTTTTCCCCCCAACAGTTTTTACCTGGTTGTCCTGTCTCCTATTTTGTAAACTCTTTTGTCAGAGTCTTAGAGCTTGTGTGCAATGATGCTCTGAAGACTGGCGTAGGTGTTTGGAGTCTATAGTTCAATTAACTCTAGTTCTCTGCCTGCTAAAATAGTTTTGCAAATGAAAGCTAAAAGTTGAGGAACTGTCTGAATAATTGAGCTTATTGCTTATGTTGGGTTTTGATCTTACATTATCCAGCTTTTACTTCTGTTTGTAATCAAATTCATCATTAGAATTCAGTGGCTCCTATCTTAAATCTGAAATTACATATTATGTTTGAATTTAATTAACATAGTGTTAATTATTCCCTTTCTTAATGGTTTGCCTGGGGCTTCTGGATGATCTTTGGATCAACCAGTTAAATCAAGTAGCTTCCCTGTGTTCTATTTAAACACAGTGCTAAAGAGCAGAGTCTTAGGTACATTTTCTGGCGGTGTCTACCATACGCAGTTGCCATCTTTCTCTTGCTTTCGTGGATTATCGTTCTGTTGAATCACTTTGCTGCTCTGGTCACCTCCTGGCTCTACAAATGTTTATTGCCAGTCCAGCACTGAGATGGAGCGGTGCTGGCTTAAGCAGTATTGCGATCAAGTACGTCGATAGCCCGCACACACTCCTGTATTGCAGCTTGAATAGTCATAAATAATCTAGTGCGAAGTCTGCAAATCTGACGGATTGGGAGATACACTTGCCCTTTTAGTGTCATCGATATGATGGGGCTTCTGCAAAAAATGTGCTCCTGTAAAGAAATATTCTAATAAAATATTATGTCTGATAACCCCAAAAGTACTGTTAACAAACTTTCTGGACTCTCAACTGGTTGTTCAACATATCTAATAGTGTTGTGGACACATTTCTTTTCTAGACAGCTTGATGGATTGCCAGGATATTGTTTAGAAATGACTCATGCGACAACAAAAACTTTATGCTGTGTTGCACATAACCATTGTTTATTCTTTAAGTGAAGAAGCTTTATCCTGTGGTTAAGTGCTGTGACACTAAATATGAGGTTCTTGAGTGACTTTGATTTGACTGCTTTTCCTGTTGCCCCTGCTGATGATCTATCAACATGCTTGGCACTATGCATACCAATTCCTGGTTATCTGCGTCCAATTCGAAGAGCTAATAGGTGGCTCTAATGCATAACTGCATTGTGCTTTAGATACAGGGGACCATATGTGTGTGTATATATATTCTCTCTCTATATAAGGATATAAAAAATCGGGGGCCACTGTTCTGTTTCCTTATAGCACTTTGATCTCCATTTGCACCTCATATAGTGCAACTGCCAACTTTAGACTCCTTCACAAAACCTTCATGAAATGTAATCATCAGTATTGTCTTTTTTTTTTTAAGTCCCTCCAATAAGTCCATTTGACCTGGCTCTGACTTTGTCCTTATCCTCCCTCCCGGGTGCTTCACCTAACCGTTAATGGCATCTTCATACTACCCTAAGGCCCTGTACTTTTCACACCATGGTGTGTGTTACTCCTCAGCGCTCATGCCCACGAGCTGTGCCAGAGGACTTCACCGCTTCCTCCCAACCCCAAATCCCCAGTGCTTTGCTGAAGTCAAGCTCTAAACTCTTTTATTCTTTTTTTCTTGCTTTGTAAAAGTTTTAAGGCCTCAGCCTTTTTTGTCCAAACTTTGGGTGTGATGACAGCCCATAGAGCAATTGTGCGGGCTGTAAGATCGAGTGCTTTCTAGCTGCTGCACATCTTTGGCGTGCTGTTTATTAAAACAAATAGAGAGAACTTGTGGGGTAAGAGGATGCTACACTGACAATTCTTTTCTCTTTGCAGTTGATTTTCTGAGAAAAGTTTCTGACTGTAGCTTGAAGGGCTCTATTTAAATACTGTATCCAGCGGTAGTCTCAGGAATTCCATATGCTTATCCTGCTGTCACTTCATCTTCTCACAGTGCCTCCTTACTGTCTGTCCAGAAACTGCTGCTTTGCTTCACTATGTATTATGTTAAACTGTGATTTGAGCACGGAGGACCAGGCTTCTGTGTTGTCCTTGGTATGGTTGGATCTGGGCTTGAGTGCAACCTCAGGATTGTTGTCAAGTAATAAAATTCTACAAATACTAAATTTTTTTTTATACCTTCATAACTGTCATCTGGAAACATATGCTGGTTTAATATCTTATTTTATTGAAGTAAAGTGGTGGTTGCAGACTTACTTTATTTTAACATCTGTTTCGCTGTTGAAACACAAAATTAAGTAACGAAAGTATACTTACTCTGGATACTGAATTGCAGAAACAACTGTTCTTAAAAGTGAAAGAAATTCTTGCTAGTGTAAGGAAAATAAAGGGGAAGAAAGAGTGCAGAAATGCATGGCTGAGTGTTTCGTGCTTTCTGCCTTGAAACGGGGTGCCAACAAACTGTCTGCAAGTAGAGAGAAACAGACTAAGAAGTACAGTCAAAGGACAAATATCTATTTTTAGTTGGGTTTTTTTGGGGGGACGAAGATACAACCTGGTTGACATTCCCACGAGAATTGTATTGCTTTGGGTAGTTCTGCTGTAAGCAGTACAAATAGCTTGTTGCTGAGCATTTCTGGGATTTTGAGATGGTCTTTAACAGTGCAACTGCGTACTTGCCTTTAGCATGTAAAAACGCCTCAAAAGTGATCTTAGAAAAATCTCTAACTTCTTGAAGTTGGGCATGGTGGGTTGGATGTAATTCTGAAAGTATTCATCCTACTATTTAGTACGCTTTTGCAAAATGGAATCATGATGTTAAAATTAGAGTGACTGTACCCTATTCTGACTTGGTTAAGAGTTGAGAATTAAAAAATATTTTAGCAGAATTTAATTTTAAAATGCTTTTCCAGTGGAGCTGTGAACTTTGTTTCCCTAAGTGACAAAATCAGAAGTATTTTTCCTGGTCAGAGGGGTTTTAAGCCTAAAACACATCTAAAGTATTGAAAAAACAAGAAATACATTCATTTTAATGCCAAACAATTTTTCCTTCTTTTGCTTTTTGCCTTAAGGTTTGTTTGCTTCAGTCAGGCTGGTGAATGTCCCGTTCCAAGGTCCTGGGAGACAGTAAGGATGTCAAAGAAACGCAGTATCCTAAAATACCAAAGCCTCCTTTGAAAACTAAGTTGCAAACCCTGCTTTAAGTTATTGTACAGTGACTTTGTCTTGCACCTCGTTCAAATTCTTGCTGTCTGTCATGGAACCCACTAATTATATCCAGCGTTACACAGTAAACATGAGAGAATACTGGACCTGAATGCAGACTTAGTAAAGGATAATCCAGTACAGGGACTGGTGGTTTTTAAAGACAGGAAAGTCTAATCTGTTCACTGCTGGTCGAAACCTGCCTGGTGAAAATGAGTTTTGATGTTAAAATAATAAAATTTTAGGTAGTCTATTTTAATAATGAACTAAATGAATGAGTGGGAGCTTAACATCTCATTTTAATTTAACCATTTAAAAGATTACTTGTTAGTTGAAATTATGTTTACGTATGTGAAAATGATGGATAGTGTGTGAAAATGACTTCTGTATCATCTATAAGCTTCGGTGATGCTTGAAGGAAGGTTTATGTGGAGAAAGAAGCCTACCAAAACAAGCTATCAAACCCGTATCAAGCAGCTTCTTGTTCCAAATCCTTTTCAAGTTGGGGGATCTTTTCATATTAGTTTATCGTACTAAGCATCTCAGTAAAGGTTTGCCTTATGACAACAGTGACTTTTTAAATTGTAACCTCTTCCTTCTACTGGATCTGTTTTATCCTGGTATGGTGGTATGGCCAAAAGCTCTGTACTGCCTTGGCGAATGGTGGCATAAAACTTCGGTTTCCACTCAATATAGGTGATTCTGAAGTGTGCACGTGTGTTCGCAGAGTTCAGCGGTTTAACATCGTCCTGCAGCTCTTGCCCCGTGTTCCTCCGAGAGGCCTGACGGCTGCAGGGCCATCATCCTGCCGTCAGGCTTGGTTGCAGGTCTTGCTGTGATTGCTGTACTGTTGCCGTGCCTCTAATCCCCCGTTTCAATGGAAATCTAAAAAGCACAGCTATTAACGCTTCCAGTAAGTGTTAATTAGAAGACATAGCTAATCACCTTATATACTCAATTGCTGCTCTTGTGGAGACAAAAGCATTTGGAGTAATGTTAGCCTAAAGCCTGTTCAGGTATTCAGAGTTTCCCAATAAGCTTTACATTTCTGATACAGCTGTTGTACCAGCTGTGACTGAACAGCAACGTCTCAACAGTCGTCCAGCAGAATAAGCTCTGGTCATTGGCAGCGGTGCTGCCGAAAGCTCTCTGGGCAGCAGGCGGGTCGGCTCACGGCTCCGTTCCGGTGCAGACCCTCGGGACCTGGGGCTCCTACCGTGCCTGCAGTTGCTGTAGTTCACCTTTTCAGAGGAACTCAGTGGAAATGTCTCTAGAAAACACCATGGAAATCAATGGCAAAGTATTCTTGTATACAGTAATAACAACATATACTTGTTTTTCTCTCTGCTTTTTTCATGGCAAATTACTGTTTCTCCAGCAATAATAATGCTTTAAATGCCACTTGTTTGTGATGCTCTGCTTTAGCTATGTCATCAAACAAATGCAAGGGACATCTAAAGGTGCATCATTTACTGATGACCATAGTAGAAAAATAACACGCCCTTTACCCCAGCATATGTTTTTCTTGGAGACTCCCAGAAAGCTCAGCTTCCATTCAACGTATGTTTTCTGCAGCTGAGCAGCGGCTTTCTGCCAGCTTTCAAGAACAGCTTTATGTGCTGAGCTTTGCTGTATAGCGTAGAGATTTTTAATGTATACATGTCCTTAAAAGCATTTTTTTTTTTTTTTTTTCCAGTAGCTGGGCAGATAGTGCTGCAACACTTTGTTATACTTGCAGTGTCAATGAGAATGTTCTCTAAAGGCTGGTGGCTCCAGCTGATCCGCTGAATGCTGAGCCCGGAATTATAATTCAGCGGCATGGGGGAGGGTGGTGTTTGCCACGGCCAGCAGCAGGGCACTGCTTACAGCATGTTGCTTAATCAGCATGAAACTATTAGCAAATTCTTGCCATCTCAGTCATAATGTACCGCTAATAGGTTTGCTTTATTGCATGGGATGCTCAAAAAAGCCTGGAATGTTTTTAGTAATTTTAAGTAGCATAACCTTGCTCTTAATGAAGTTTGACAGCACTTTCTAAACTCCCTCGCGCTGTGCAACAGAGAGTACCGTAACTGCATTCCTGTGCACTAAGGGCTGGTAACTTACTTGTTTTCTTACATGAAAGCTTTTGACATAATTTTAAATTCTAATGTATTACGTAAAATAGATTCCTGGCAACAAAAGCATCTGTATAATGAGTCCATTTTAACATATTCTCCTAATTTTGTCAAAGTTTTATGTTTGTCAGAAGACTTTGTAAATCTTACTTCCGTGGGGAAAAAAAACAACCAAGCAAACAACTTCTGTGAGTTGGTGTTTTTTGGTGTTCTTGCGTGGGGGGGTTAGCACGGCGATCGGGCCATCAGCAGTAAGTTTCAAATAGGATACCCAAATCTGGGTACCCAAATCTGGGTACCCAAATCTGACTTTCTTTTTCTTCTCTGCCTTTTGATTTAGAGGTAGTATTCATTGTTATTTTTTTCATGGCAGTTTAATAACTTCTTTGTTTTACTGACAAATCAGAACGGTTCTCTGATATCTAGGGATTGGGACGATTTTAATTTTTAGTTATCGTCAGCAGTGAAAAATGGTGTTGCATGGCAGAAAGCCAATTCAATTATGTCAGTTTATTTTACTTCTAATAACTTGCGAGTTCATCCTATAACCACGGGAGAAGTGGGAAGGGCCACTGTGTTTCCCTGCTTCCCACCTTGGTACCAGACAGACCACACGGGCCGTCTGCCTGGCGGGCAGGGACGTGGCGAGAAACCTGGCTTCCTATTTTTATTGCAGGGTCTGGTTCGCTTACAGCTACGTTCACTCATTTCTCTCTTACATCTGAGTCTCTTACCTCGCTCTTGGAGCCGGAGGTTGAGTTTTTTAGAGTCTTAATCCAGCAGCGCTGCTCATATTCAGAGTGGCTCTAGCTTGAGTGTAGTTCCATACGGGGGAGACCAGGTGCCATCTCTGTGATCGGTGCGTCCGTAGCAGATCCTGTCTGGATTGATCCAACTGTGCCTTTGGAGATGGAGCCTGTACCTGAAATATCAAAATACTTGTTCCCCCCACCCTACCCCCTTATTTCTGGCAGGCTGTACCTCTTTGCTTCAGCTCTTTGTAAGAGATCTTTCATCCTATGAAAACTTTGAGAAGGACCTGCGAACAAGCAGGGGGATTTCTGTTAAACATTCAATTACAATTAGTTGTTGATGCTTGTCTGAAGGAACAAAATCAGCACAGAAACCTGGAATAACTTCTTTTTTTTAGGGTCCTGTTATTTACACAGTTGGCTTTTACAGCAAACGCAGCATTTTATGTTGAACAGAGTTCCAAGCACTTAAAAGTGAGAAATTCCAATTTAGGATTTTTTGGTTTCCTTTCGAGTTACCAAAGAACTCCAAGATCACACAGTCAGGGATAATTGTAGTGACTTCATAGTCTGATTTATACCGAAAGTTTCAGAAAAATTTACAGTGAACAGGGGAAATATTTCTGTTGACCATGTTGATTGTCAATCCAATCTATATTTTTACCTCAATATACCCCCCCCTAAAATGGGTGCTTAAAAAAATATCCTGAACGTGGCTGGCATGCTGTGCTGTTTAACTTTCCTTCATTTCAATTTCGTACCAGTCTACAGTTGGAAGTATTAAAGTGGAGCTGCTTCCTATTAAGTGGATCTGAGGAATCAGGAAACAAAATACATATTCATTTTATTACTTGAATTGCTCAATAGTTCATGTAGCACATAAGGGACCACTAGAACTTGTTCTGACACTTCTTTCGTAATGTGTACCAGCGAACATCATACAGTAACTTTCTGTGTGAAACCTGTAACTGTTATGTTTAAGGAAGACTTGGAGGAGGGGAAATAAAAGTTTTGGCTTTTGAGGGTGGATGGTTGTGCCAAGCTTCTGGGACTAGGCTCAGTCTGTTGTTGGGGAACCCATTCGTTATTATTCTTTGAATAGTCTGGTATATGCTTTTTTTAAAAAAAAAGTTTCTAGACCATGTGGCACCGCCTTAGTCCCTTCACAAATTCCTTTATTTAAGATATGATAGACATACTGTAGGCTGTATGTGCTGGTGCTATCTTGTGGTTCTTTCTCAATTACTGTAGCATACAATCCAGAGTTGTTTTTTTTTTATCCTAATAGCCACATTGAAATTATATTTCAATTGCAAAAAATATAACTACTTCTGAACAGATAAATTGTGAAGTTTAGATTGCACTGCAGTTGCTCAGAAGCTTAAAAAAGCCAAGCAAAAGCCCCAATACCCAGTTTGCTTAGTTTGCAAGACATCTATTTTGTATTGCAAAATGCAACTTGTTTCATCATTTGCGTCTTTGCAACTTCTCAGGGAAGACGAGTGACTTGAAGTTTCCTGTGAGCGCTGCAGCTGTGAAAGCAAACCAGGGAGAAATGGCCACAGGTCTCAGTAAAACTGCTCATCTTTAAATGTGTGGGAATTGCCCTCTACCTCATAACATTTTGCGGGGTTTTTTGCAAATTGTACCTGGGAATTGACTTACCAGCTCCACTTCTGAGGGCTGTGAAGTGGTAATAAGGAAGAATAATTGAAGCACAAGCATTTCCAGCTGTCTGGCACATTTCAGGGTATTGCTTTGGGTGACTTAAATTCTGTGCTGGAAAGCTTTGTAGTATAGAGGTGATTTCACTGCCTTTGTGATCGTCTCCGAACACAGAATCGGGTTTGTCCATTGTTGAACTTGCCTGTTCTGAAAAATGTATGTATTAATTCTAGAAAGTATAGCGCTGTGCATATTTTTGTCTGGTTTGTTTTGCATTTTACTAATTTTTCGGGCTAACCACCTCGGTGAACAGGACAGGAGCCACTGCAGCATTGGTGTGACTGGGTGAATGGGGGCATGCCCTTATTTTTCTGAAATCTGGGAAACTTGATTCTCCAAAACTCATCTCGGATGTGTGGGAATGTCTGAAATCAGAAGCATGACTAGATCCAGTGGAAACTTCTTGGTTTATCCATGTCAGTTTTGCTACGGGTTGAAATTGTGCCTCCTTTTTTTTTTTTTTTTTGGGGGGGGGGGAAGGGCGTGGGTGGGTTAGGGCAGAAAAATCTTCCCTTTCCTTACTGGTATGTTGCTGACTATTTTATAACTCTTCTAGGTTGTAACTGATTTTAAGTATTGATATAGTCTGGAGATTTTCAGAGGAGAGGAAAAATACAGCGTCTTTTCTTGCTGAAATTGATTTAAGATATTCCCAACATACCTCACCTAGGTTTTTCTACTAAAAATTAATATTAGTAATATCTTTTTAATTTTGCAAGAAGTGACTATAAGCACTCTGAACAGTGTACTGTTCCTATTTTTCTTAAAGAAAAATAAAATAATAGCAGTCCAGCATATAAAACCGTGTATTGGTTTTTTGCCTCACTACGCTTTCTGTTCCATCTCATTTGATGACAATCTGTTCCTATTTTTCTTAAAGAAAAATAAAATAAAAATTGACAGACATAGCAGTCCAGCATATGAAACTGTGTATTGGTCTTTTGCCTCACTACACTTTCTGTTCCATCTCATTTGATGACAACGGTGGCAAAAGCATCCCTTTTCTTTCTAATTTTGTAAGGTAATATATTAGATGCAGAGTGGTGGGCTTTTTTTTTTTGCACTTGTCCATGTGGACTGGTGGAGGACCTTCAGCATTGCCAGAATGGGTGAATGCCTCCCTGGTAAGCGGGCAGCTCACGCCCTGGTCTGCGCAGCAGCCGCCTTCCCTGGAAGTGCTTGTTTTGCAGTTACCTTGGCTTGCCTGTTGCCTGAGATAGTCATAACTAATAAAGCTTATCATCAAGTTTTATCTTGTAGGTGCATCAGCTATCAGTATGTTACCCTTTCTCCTGTGGTTGGAAGGGCTTGGATGGCTATGAGGAAAATGCTTTATTTTATATTGCACATATAAAGTATTGCATGTGTTATATCTTATGTTAAAACAGCTTTTCTCAAAATACTAACAAAACCACTTTCTTCAGAGATAATTTTTTTCGCTCTAAGGGGAGGACTTAAGCTAGCGAGCAAAACGGTGCTTCTCTCTTCCTCTTACCGTTCATACCTCCGCTGGGTTCCGTGCTCGGAGCTGCCAGGAGAGCTGTCCTTACTCAGCTTAAACAACTCTGTTACTCTCTGCCTGAGCTACTTGGGTTACTTCTTTCTTCCTTTGATGGCATGAGGCCTCTTCTACTTGAGGTATGTTCTTTAACATGCCACTCATGATGGTACTGTATCGCTCGTTCTTATAAGCTGTTGATTTTTCTTATGAAAAAACAAGGACTTTGCACAACTGAAATGTTGGGTTTTACTTGTACAATGAAACAGGTTCTTAACGTACATTTTTACTAGCTTTCTCCATTTGTTTCTAACTTCAGATGTGAATGTGCTGCCTTTCAGGATGAGGGCTACAAATGTGGAAAGCTATACAAAACATTGTGAGAGTAATAAAAATTACTCGTCCAGCGTGGTTCTTTCTCACTGCATGGGGACAGAAGCAAGACTACCAAAAGTGCTATTGAAAGTTGTTGACTTACCTGCACTTAAACCTTCAAGGCAAGTTCCCTGTTTTCCTGATCAGGCTGTTGCAGGGTTTTTTTTTTCCTTGTACCTTGCTTCTTTCCATATGTAAGTAATGGGTTTTTTTCTGTCCCTGGCAGAAATAGACAACTCTTCACTTGTTATTGTCTCTCTAACTGATTCTATTATAGATGTTTGAAGATAATTCCTTCTCCCAGCCACCTTAGGGGTTTAATGATGCAGCTAAACCTCCTTAAGAGCTAACAGGTTCTGAAAGAGAAGGTCCTGCTCTCCTGAGTCAGTCCCACACTTCAAAGGCATCTCTGACTGACCTTGCAGTGACCTGCAAACACCTCAAGGGTCTAAATATGTTCTCTTGTTTTGTTTTTTGTTTTGGTTTTAAAGTCTCAGTGGGGTTAATTTACTGCCATTCTAGTTTCTTCCATCAGCTTGCTGCAGGGTCACATCAGCATCATGGGGCGGAGCAGGGGGGAGATGGGGTCTCTCTTCCTGGTAGCGGGTGGCCAATAGACCAGCTTAGCTGTATCTTAAAACTGTATCAGTAGTCTTTTATTTTCTGAAATAAATACGTTTGTTTTATCTTGTTTTCCAAACACTGAGCTGTTGGCCGAGTCCTTTGAACTGCATGCTTTATTGAAGTGGTGACACGAACTGAATTAGCAAAAGCATTTGCTGAACTTCTGGTATAAGCAGAAGTGTTGGTGTGGCATCTGCCTTTCTGCACAAAGGAAATTCTTTGCTTGTTTGCCTGGGGAGTTAGGGTAACTAACTCATTTAAAATGGCAAATTACTTTTCTCTTGGCTTCCCTTTCTGCCAAGATGAGCAAACCAGTTTTTCCAAAAGGAAAAAGAGCAAAAAAGAGATTTTTCTTAAATAGTAGATATTCTGATATGTTGAAAGAGGATAGCTGTTGAAAAACTTGCTTGAAACTAGAAGTATGGAAACAATCGGGACTTTGCATGTACGGACTTAAGAACTATTAGATCCTGAGATTCATATTTCCCTAACCTAGGTCTGTTTTATGCTAGAGTATGCATAAGTTACTTGATGAACAGGTTTTGTCATAATTTTTCTAGACTTTGGGTGTATATTTTTGGTTTGTGGAGGTATAGAGCTAGCATGACCGTATGTAAAATGGGGTTCTTCAAATCATGTATTTTGAAATTGTATAGCGAGTCAGGATCCCTAGAACATACTTTTCAGATGTTGCGCTCAGTTTATAAATTGGGCAGTACTGAAACTTGTTTTTCAGGTTTTTAATATAATGTTTATGGAAGTTAATGTAAATAGCTACACCAGCTGTTTTCTGAAGGGATTGCCTGTTTATTCTCAAGTGGGACGTTCTCATCAAGGAAACTGCCCACTGGAGACTGGGGGCACTTGAGTAGCGCGGTGCCTTGGGAACAGTTGCAAGCAATAACCCCGGGGAAAGCTCTGAGAAGCAGATGTGGAAGGTAGCAGCCGCCTATTAAACTGTGTGAAGTACAGCTGCCTGCCTGGTCGGGAAAGGATAGAGCCTACCGGCTGCACAACAGAATGTAGTCTTGTTAATACATCAGTAAGGCAAGCCAACAGAAATTATTCTAGTGTCTGGTTTCGTACTCGACCGTGGTTGCTTCCTAGGCCAGTTAGCTGTGTTACTCACTGGGGTTGCCACCTTATTTTATTCCCATAATGTATTTCCAGTATACCAGTAAGTGTGCTGATCTGTGGCACTGCTCATACTGTTTGAATACTGGAGATGTTCTGCAGCTGCGTATGTTATTAAAAACTTCTAAGCGTTGCAGTTCATAAGCTCAAGAAGATATTTTGAAATTATTCTAATACCTAAACAAAGAAATACTAGCATAACAAATGCTTGCAGAATTTGCTGCCACAAGCAACATTTAGTGAAGCAGAGTTTCACACGAGTGAAATCTGCTTTTGCAGCAGAGTAAAAGGACAACAGCTGTAAATTGTGTAGGAGTTCTGCATTTTCTTGTCAAGTGTTTGGAATTAAATACCCTTTCTGACAGAACGCAGATTTGATGACTGCTGTGTTTTAGAACTCTCTCTTGCAAATTGGTTTTTTTCCCTCTACTTTTAAAAAAAAACCTTAATATTTGGAAAGTGAGCCGTTAATATACACAGATATAGTTTTCAGACTCATAATGGCTCTGGCTTTTTCCTTCTCTTTCAAATAGTAGAACATTAGAATTTTTGTTTTACTGATTATCGGTTTTTTGTAACTTGCATGGTAGTAGTTAGCTTTCGTGCTGTGTGATCAAATGGTACTTGAGCTATCTTTTAGGCTTTTGAGCTTACCCAGTGATACAGCTCCAGTAACGTTTGAGTAACTTGGGAACCTTATCAGAGGTGATGTTTACTTTCCCATCTGTCCTTTCCATGGGTGCCCAGCTTTACACTGCTTTGTGTAAGCGCTGGACCCTCTAAAGTACACTTAAATGCTGTACTTTTGAAAATATGAAGTGTAGAAAAAATTGCCATTCACTTTGAAGTGACGTAAACTAATTGAAACTTTTTCTTGACCTTTAAGCTATTATGAGCTCAAGTAACACCATTCCAGCCCTCCGCTGTATTTCACAGGAGCTAACTTTTTCGATGTGCTATGCTACTCTAATGGTGACAACGTAGAAGTGTTCCATGAAAATGTTAATAATCTGTCTTAAAAAATACTTTGACTTCTCTGAGGCAAATGAGATGTGCAGCTATACATTAAATCGGTTAAAACAGCAACTGGCTTAAGTGAGGGCTCTCAGTGCTCCTGAAACTCAAGAGATTATTCTGCTGTATTGGTTATTCTGCTGTAACGCTTCTAAAACAACTGAAGAACTTGGGCTCTTGTGGTATCGCCCCTCTGAAAAGCAGTAGCTGTTGGCATATTACAGGGCTGTTTTCCACTGGAAAAAGCAAGTTAGGTTTTCCTGTTGTTTTCTTAGTGTACTAACTTAGCTTTTACAGAAAATAATCCTTGAGAGGCATTACAGATGATTCCCAACCACTTTATTCTTCACAAATCTGCATTCAAACATATACTGTGGGTTGCCCAGAGGTTGAGAATTGACAGCAGTTAAACACAGACTAAACTTGCTGTTTCTACTAATGTTGTTGAAACATCCTTATTACAGAACCAAGTTGATAGTGCTTCTGTGAAGATGGGGGAAAAATATATGTGTAAATTTGCTACTGCACAGCATGTCCAGGTTGTTCAAGATGCTGGCTACATTTCTAAAATAGTGTACAGATGCTACATTACATCTGTTGAAGGTATCAGTGTTTCACATGGTGGACAGCGTGAAAAAGGGGTGAAGGAAATTTACTGGCTGACTTCTAAAGGGTGTTGAATTTGGCCACTCCTTTCCTAATTGGGGTAAGCTTGCTGTGTAAGCATCTATGAGGTGAAGTGTTTCATATGGGTTTTAAATTTTCTACTATAGGAAAAGCAGCTTTGTCTATATCCTTGGACAAAAGCTTTTTTATGGAAGGGAGAAGCTAGATTGTGCAAGTGGCGAAGTACAAGTATAGTAAACACTGTCATCTTTGTGCATGTTTTACAAAGGATCCCATTGTAAGATCTTATTTCCGTTTTTTAAAGTATTTGACATCACTGTTGCAATCCTTCGATCAATTATATACTTTCTTTTATTGCTATAAACTTCCTAAGTTCATATGTAATAGTTTTGCTCACTGAGAAAGCCATAAGCTCTACAGAAACATGGATGGGAAGTCTGTACAGCATACAGGAAAAAAAAAGGTTTTCCATGAATTTTCTTCGATCAAGGCTGGCTTAGGATGGGTGATCGGGGAGCACTGTCACTGGTGCTCGGCGCCGTGGCCGGCTGCTCCCCTCTGTCGCAGGGCACGCGTACCCGAGAGCCCTCCCGCTCCACCTGCACGTGAATGTGGCGGAAGCGGCCACCTCTTGGCTTGCCGTGCTGCAGGAATTTTGCCGTACAAGTCAATGAGTCATTGTTTTGATGAGTGTGAAAATAATTTAAGTCACTCTTCTGGGCTACCAAGAAAAGCGGAGTGTATTTGGTTTTAGAGGCTTTTTGCTACACATCTAGACTGTCTTTTTTTTTTTTTTTTTTGATTGATAAGGCATTATAATATCACCAGATAAAGATTTATATTTTTGGCAACTTTGGGAATTTTTTTTGTGTGTTATGGGAGAGCTAAAGCAGAACAGATCTTAAACAGCTGAAATAGCACAAGTGCTTTCTGGCAGAACACAATGTCCTATGTACTAAGACTCTTTGTTTCATGATCTATTTTCATAAATCAAAATATTAATAGATGTATTTACATTAAAATGAATTGTATGTAAATATCTCCAGACATAGAAGAAAATAATAGCTCAGCCTGTAATTCAGCATAAGTACAATGCAAAATTGACCAAGATAGAATTAACAAAAGTAAATCAGATGCTTAATTTTGCTGTTTTCAATCTGATGGAGAGTTATGGGTTAGCCAT
Organism: Egretta garzetta; assembly: GCF_000687185.1. Classification (NCBI taxonomy): domain Eukaryota; kingdom Metazoa; phylum Chordata; class Aves; order Pelecaniformes; family Ardeidae; genus Egretta; species Egretta garzetta. The sequence goes on along the minus strand of NW_009260837.1, from coordinate 1,871,319 downwards.
TTAAAAAAAATTCTTTGAGTATATTTGCTTAATTTTTAAATGGAATATTTTAAACATTTAACTGTCGAATGGCCTTTACTAGGCAAATATATTTGAATTATTTGTACAGGATGATTTTAATTTTGCATTGCTTTGCAATGTCATTTTTTTCTTATCACTTTATAATGGCAAATCAACTGAACATGAGAACTTCAGTGCAGTTAAATAATAATTGTACTGCTGTAGCTTGTCTGAAATTTATAGTCAACTATTAACAGGCTTATAATATTTACTGTCATCTTTTTATGCGTTCCTTAGACTTAGAGTGACTTATCCAGTTAAGGTTGGGGAAAGTTAGTGCATTAAAAATTGTTTGGGCTCTTTTTTCAATTTGGCATGTTAAATTAGCCCACTGTCTTCACCTCTGAGGGTAGCAGAGGATTTGCTGAAAAACCTCCCTTGTGGATTTTTGGGTATTACAGTAAGTTTAAATGCACCTGAATATGTTAGAAAGAAGGTAGGGTCCATAACATGTTTATAAAAACATAAGCCAAGAGCAGAAAGAGGAAGGCGGAGATGAGCTAATTATTCCAGTTGAAGCTGTCACTTTGTGAAAACGAAACTGCAGAGTTTTTGAGATTTCTTTTATATCATTCCTGTTGAATAAAGCCGGTATTGAAGTCCCAGGCCTTCCTAAAAGGACAGTGGCAATTCCTTGGCAAGAAGCTCGGTTGTTGAGGGAACTGGGATGCTTCATTCCCTGTCTTGGGATGCTGTGGGATGTGCCTGTTCTCCTTCCTTCGGCTTTGCTGCTGCAAAGAGCCGGTATTCCCTTGTTTTCTTTCAGTGTAACGCTGTTCTTCCGCATGAGTCTGGGCAATCTGTTTGCTTCTCAGAAAGAGAAGATGAGATTGGCCTTTTTAAAAATATTTTTTTTCCCATTTTTTAGCAGCTAGCGTCAGCAATCTGAATGCTGCTACTGAAATGGAAGCTTTTAATTTCAAGGTCGTAACACTAAGAAAAGCTGCAAACAGAGGTGTGACAACTGAAGCAATGTATTTGTAAAGGAGGGAAAATGGCGTGTGGTAGGTCATGTTTTGCAGGCTAAGCATTGCAGTCTTTCTTTAAGCAGTTGCTATGTTCTAGAAGTTTTTCTCTTGGATTTCAGTGCTGTAAAAGGAAAAAGGTAATTGCCAGTTTCAGGGAAACTGTTTTCTTTTCTTTTAATTGCTGGCATCCTCCATGTAGTATGTTCTCATTGCATGAAAATAAACCAAAAGCATTTTTAGGTGGTGAATAGGGAAGAGATCTGTAGTCCTTGTTTCTCCCAGAACTGTAGTCTTACCGTGTTGGAGTGCACTGAACTGTCTTTCTTTTTTTAGTTTGCTTTAATTTTGAACGCTTAAACAAATACTGTCATCTGAAGAAAGCCATTTGTATAAGGCAACATTAAAATCTAAGTTATCCTCTGAGAAGCTGATAGGCATTTTGGTAATGAAAAGTACCTTGTGAAGTAGAGTGAGTTTGCTTTTCATTGCAACTGAGTTCAAGTGTTCAGAGGCCTGATAGCATATCTGCGGCCTTTGCTGGAAGTGCTGCCTGTTCATTCATGAATGATTAACAGGTTGTTTTATTTAAAAGCACGTATCTGCTTCCTACTGTGTCGGTATAAAAACTGTATTCTGAAAAAGCTGTGTCTACAGTCCCTATTTGAGGAATGTTGTGTGTTGCTCCTGGAAACTTTGTCCTGCCTGCCTGAAACTCTCTCTTCCTTATCAATTTGCAAGGATCTAGTGCTAGCAGGCTTTTCTGAGAGGCTGAACTTAAATACGGCAGATTTCTAAAGTATTAAAATACAAAGCATTACTGAGCTCAGGGAGAGGTCCTTATATTCGTAAAGTTGTCGTGGTGCTTAATGGGCTGTACAATTTTCATTCGAGCTGTAGCATCATAGAAGTATTTCTGTGTTCTAATTTTTCTTTATCCTTTTCTAGCAAGAGTCCTTCACTGTTCTTAGCAGAAGAAAGCAGCGTGAAAAAGTCTGAAATCCATATCAAACAGCCAATGAATGTTGAAATGTTTTGAATATAAGGCATTTTGTGTGTGCGTGCATGGGCACGTTGAAGGACGTGTTCTTGTGATTCTGATAGTGAAAAGACAAGAGTCTCTTTTGGTAGATTTAATTCCATGTTTATGAGCATTCGGAGCTTGTTAGTGCAAAAACGAAGCTCAGGGAGTGAAATTCTAGTTGGAAGTCCTTGTGTACATACAGAGCTGCTTAGTGTTTAGCATATATTTACGTTTCCCTTAACTGTGTATGTCTGGTTTTGGGAAAACAGCCGTGGAAGTGGTCAGAAGCTATTTTGATCTAGGTAATACTTTATCTGTTTGGATTTATATATTGGTAATAAGTAATGGGTTTGGTAAATAAATGGAATACAGTTAAATCAATACACTTTGGGGCTTGAAACTATTAAAGGCTTTTGCAGAACCCAGTCTTGAACTTAAAACAGTCACCGTAAAAGAAACGTCGGGGTGGTGCAGGGCACGGGAGCTCTGCAGGGCCATCTCATGGGACCTGCCTCTGCAGGACTCTCCTTCCTGTAGTCGGCAGGGGAGAGGATTGACCTTCCTGCCAACGCTGATGTAGAAAGTACCCTAAAGTTAACTTCAGGAAACTCCGAGCTTTCTAAAAGCTCTTTTTCTCCTCA
>NW_009260837.1:1820897-1868571 GCF_000687185.1 Egretta garzetta | reverse complement strand
CATTATTGCAGACACAACAGCGTACCTCGTTGCATGGCTCGAGGTATGAGGAAGTACTCTTGTATGCTACGTGGTTATTTAAAATAGTTCCTGATAAGAAAGTTATATCCCTCAAAGACGTACGTATGAGCTAAGCTGTTTGTTATAGTTAGATTGATGGCTTTGCGTGGTGTTGGTTTGTGTTTTGTTTGGGTTTTTTTTTGGTTTTTTTTTTTTTGGTTTTTTTTTTGGTTTTTTTTTTTTGGTTTTTTTTTTGGTTTTTTTTTTGGTTTTTTTTTTGGTTTTTTTTGTTTTTTTTCTGCTTTCAGCAAAGTGTAACTTACAGGTGTCTTTCAAAAATCTTGCCATTCTCCCTGAAAAATCTGTCAGAAGAGAGAGCAACAGGGAATGAAAGTCGCTAGAGGCTTGGTTGGCAGGACAGGTAGCTGTCTCATTTGTTGTTCAGGACAAAAGTTCCTGGTTTTCCCTCGAAAACCAGAAATCAGTTTGTTGAGTTTGGAAGTACTAAGCATTTGGAAGAAACCCCCTCATTACGCTTCCATGTCATGCTACTGTTTAAGCTTAACCAGCGTGCTGCCTGAGTTAGGCGGCGGCGCGCTAGCCGTGAGCGTCCAGTGTTGGCGTAGCACGTACGTGTCCCGCGGTTTCAGCCGGCCTTGTTCTGGTTATAACGCTGCAGCAGCTGAAAACCTCCGTCAGAGACCTCTGGGCCATGTTCCTCTGCGTTGCTTGGGAAAATGTTCTGCAGGCTCTCTCAAGCGTTCTGTGTCGCAGGCTTTCTACCTGGAACACACTTTTCTTAATACACGGAACTGTTCTTTTAATAACGGCACTTTGCCGTCTTAATTAAAACAAAAAAGCAAATGGCAAACGCAGGCCAGACAGCAAAGCCTTCTTGCTGTCTCGCGTGGAAGAGCAGTTTTAGGAGGACGGGAGGGTTGTGCAAGCCACCGGCCTCCCGCTGCCGGGGCCCTTGGCGGTGCTGCTCTTGCCACTTCCTTGAAATAGGGGAAGAACCTGCAGGTTTGTGCGTTCCCCCGTGCAGGTGGATGTTGTGGCTTCAGATGACAAGGCTGGTGGTTTAATGGCAGGACAATTTACGTGAGAAATGCAGCTCTGCTGGCCGACCGGGAAACGAATGCGGAAACCGCGCTCTCGGATGAGGAGACCGGAGGGTTGCTCTCCCAGCATCCCGGGGAGTCGAGGCTCGTCCCTGAGGACGGCGGGGTGATGCTTCCTTCATAGTAGCGTTCTCTGTGCTGTTAGTGCTCTCAAGCAGTTCTACCAAAGGCAGCCATTCGACCCTCCTCCTCCTCAAGAAAAAGAAAATAAAAGATAGAAAAATAGTCTTTTACTGTTCATCACATTTTGTAACAGATATTTTTTTTTCTCTTTGAATTAGGTAGAGGAGGATACTAATTGGTTTTGGCGCTCTGATTTTGCCAGTGCTCATACTGTACTTGCTATATCTAGTAAGCTGTGTTTTCTCTTTTAAAGGCACACAAAACAAGTCCATGCCTGTTTTAATCTCATTAAGTTCCTCTCTAGCTGTTTCCCCTTTTGGTTGTGGATATTGCCCGTATTTGGTTCTAGCTGTGGTGCAATCAGTTTATATCTGACTGTGTGGTATGATACGCTGTCTTGTCTGAGCAAACCGTGGTAATTTATGATTAGATGTGGCCTAGATTAGCAGCTTACGATTTTCATGTTTAAAAGTACATTATAATAAGATCTTTTATGTAACACAATATGTTGGTTTTTTCCTGCGAAAGATGCAACAAGAGGCACAGGGACTTGCCTGCAGCAAAGCTTCTGAATTAAAACCAAGCAGGGGGAAGAGATGGTATAAATTATATAGCTCCTTCTTTAGAGTCCCTAAATAATGTGCCCTAAAATACAGAGATGACTGCATTATTGGGAAACGATTAAATTTGGTTTAATAACAAGCTGCTTTCACAATCTTGTAATCACAGCTCTCGTGAGAACACATGCGCTTATATTCCGCGTAGTGTTTTATATGCTTGTATTACACTTTCAGATGTTCAATTTTTAAAGTATATTTCTCTCCTAAAGACTTCAGTGGCTTATTTGAAAGTAGTCATGGTTTCAGTGAGTGCCATGGACTTTTAACCGCGCTTTCTGCAGTCTTTCATGGTAGTCAACTATTTGTTAATGAGAAATTGTCATTAGTGTCTTGTTTTCTTGTGGGTATTTGTTGTTCTACTTGTGTGCATGTGTATGAATAAAATTAGGTGCATCAGAATATCCACTTCTGTAGGAAGAGAGTGGTAATTGGAACACTTGGTGATATTGCCTAGAACATTTTTAAATAAGCATCTGTTTGGAAAGGCGTACAGGTAAACCATCCAGGTGTTTTCCAGAGTTTCTTAGTCACAGCACGGTGCTCGTCTTTCCAGCTGAACTGTCTGTTTAGATCTTGCTGAGAAGGTAAAAGTGCTGCTTTACGTTAACCATCATCTCTGTCGGCAGTGAGGGGGGAAGGTTGGGGAACCATCTTTGCCTAACAAGTGGCACCTTGGAAATGCTACGTTTTGTCTTGAACAAGATCACATTGCTCACAGTTCCTGAGCAATACTTGAACTGTAAAGCTGAAGTTTTTCAACAAGGCAAGCTTATAATTATTTTGATGATGATTCCAGTGTATTTCAAATCTACCGCAAGACGTAATTATCAGCTGTCACCTGGAGAAATGCTGAAAAATTGTTTCAGTATTAAATAAATATAGCTTGTGGTATCTACCTTACAGTTAACAATCTAACGTTTTCATGCCCCAGCATCTCGTGGCTGTCCTTTGTGCTTTTGTAGTTAACCACAAAAAAGGGAGTTTGTTGGTTTGTTTTCCTACTGTAATATATTCTGATTTGTAAGGGACCATTCTAAAATTCATTTGCTCTTTAACAATACATTTCTTCTCTCAATAGCCAACTACTCCACCAAGCCAAGGGAGGCCTGATTCACCAGTTTATGCTAATTTACAAGAACTGAAAATATCTCAGTCTGCACTTCCACCACTACCTACAAGTGCTCCGGTCCAAATAAATGGGGAATGGGAAACCCATAAAGATACGACAGGACGCTGTTATTACTACAACAGAGGATCACAGGAGCGAACCTGGAAACCTCCGCGGTGGGCCCGAGATGCAAGCATTAATAAAGGGGATTCCCAGAGCCATGCAGATCATGAGGTAGTTCCTTCTGAGATCGCAAGCAGTGAGATTGTAATGCGTATGAATGCTGCTTTGCCATGGAGTTTGGTATCGCTGAGTTTCGAGGTGTCAAAGAGTGTCTTCATTTGTCTTTTTGGTTATGTGTCTTGGTATGAAGTAGTAAACAGTTTAGCTCTTCAATTGCTTTTGTGTACAAGAACACATACGTGAACTGTGTGCAAGAGTAGTAAGTGGTAAAAATGCCTTGCAGTCCCTCGGCAGGTATTACAGCTTTTCTTTTAAAGGAAAAGGAAAACAAAGGTATTCTGAAACTAACAGGACTATAAATGACAATAGAGTAAGACAACCACTGGAACTTCTCTGACATGGAGTGCGTTCTCTTTCCCAGGGTATTTGGCACATTTTTGGGGAAGAAGGCGGGGGGGCAGGCAAAGGCATGTGACAGTGCTTCTAGAAGCAGGATTTATGGGGATGCATTGAAAAAGGCAAGGACAATTATTTATTTTTATCAATATCAGTTAAATACATGGTAAAAACAAAGGCAGGGAATATACAAGTGTTTGTTACTGTTTGTTTAACTTTGTGGCAGTAAATTTAAATGCGAGGTGTTTTTCTTATAGACAAAAATATTTTTGTAGAGAGGAATTAAGATGGATTTAGAGCTTAAGATGGATGTAGAGTACTCCAGAGTTTTCGGGTCAAAACTAGACTTAGTGGAGCTCCGCAGCACTTTCTACCCGCATCAAAAATACTGATTTCTGCCCTGCATAGTGGTAGAACATACTAGGAGAAGGGGCTGTTAAAGGAGCAATATTTTGTTATCAAATTGTGTCAACTTGGAGAAAATCCTTTTCTTCATTTTGTGAATGATTTCCTCAAGAACAGAAAATGAGAACATTAAAATTAGTGTGCTAGAAGCTCTGCCTAGCCAAGTGTCTAGGTTCAAGGTAGCAAATGCTGATGAGGGGAGGAGAGCCACCCCAGCTTTTGGCAATTAGCCATAGGAGCCTTTGCCTAAATTACCTTCAGGCCGTAAACATATTCTTTAGATAGATCAATGGGGTTTTTTTCATCAAGAAACCTTTTGCTTTTGCAAGACTTTTTGGTAAAGCTTTGTTGCAGACCTTGCTTAAGAGAGTTGAAGCTTACCATGAAGTTATTTATGTTAAATGATGATTTGGGCTAATATTTGAGGTGCAGCTATATTCTCTGCAGCCAGTCGCTAGGAAGAGCCAGACAGCGGTGTGTGTTTGAACTGCAGTGGTTCAGATAAAGCAAAGGAATAGTTGAAAGATGGATATTACTATTTCAATATGCTTAAAATAGTGCTCTTGTGTTCAAACAGTACTTAGGTTAATCAGTTTCCTGATTGAAAGAAAAAGCAAATATTTATCAAGACATCTACATATTTCACTTTATATATACCCTTTTCAAATATGTATAGTTCAGGTGGATTTCCTTCTGAGTCTATTACAGCGTTTAGTTTTAAAATTTAATTGTGGACTGCTAAAAAATTTTAGATTGCTGCAAGCCCTGTCGTAGAAGGTTACCTCTGGGATGTTAGTGCCAGAAACAGGAGAGAAAGGAAAAAGGGACCCTTCCATTGCCTTTGGCAATGGCCATGATAGCAGCCGTGACATCCACAAGCATTTAAACAGCCAAATTTTCTTGCCATAGGCTTGTGGCAGCAACAGGTAAACTGGTGAAATGTTTGTGGCTGTCACTTTGGTATCTCTGGTGGTGGTCTATTAATTTCTCACTGGCTGTCCTTTTGCTGGATAAGACCCTGGTTTTAGTCTGGATAAGGTGATTACTTTTTTGAGTAGGAACTCTACTTGTAGTAAGCGTAACTGGCTTTCAGTTGTCGTCATTCTTCCTTCTTTTCACAGAAGGACTTCTAAAAATTCTTTCTCCATCCCCACCTGCAAATGATCCCTGTGACTCTTACTCATACTTCTGTACCATGACTTTACCAAATGGTTGCATGTTCAGAAAGCCTGATTTTTTAAAAAAACTTTTTTATTGCCCATAATTTAGTTCAGCTTGGTCCTGTTTGTTTGTGAAGTATCACAGATTGGCCTTCAGACAGTTACGTCTATCAAGTTTTCAGTCTTTGTATGACCAATGGATGATGCATATTTTGGTTAATTTTTAACTAGACACAAGTTTCTGTTTCCAAGTAGCACAAGTTCTTTAAGTAATATGTGTCCTCTCTGACTGGGTTATCAAAGTTTGAGTCTAGGGAGATGCATGTTGCAACATCACATCAATCCACTTTCCAGCAGTCGTGTTGATTTTGAAGCTGCTCCCCTCACCCCCCCACCTTTTTTTTTTTTTTGTGTTCTGCATTCGGGCGTGTACTTTTGGTTTATGACCTCTGAGTACTTAAACCAAAATACTTAAAAGTTGAGATCCGAGCCTAAGATACAGTAAAATACAGGACATCCTAAATTTTGTCTGATTATGAAGACTTGGAGCAAATATGTCTTAATAATTAGTAAAACCAGATTGAATTTGTTATAATGAAGTTGTTGTCTTTTACACGCTAGTCTAAGTTATGCATATTCCCTTCAGATTTAGTAATAAAGGAACATATGCAGGAAGGTTAAATGCTCATTGTGCCTACTGGTTTGTCCTCAGAGGAGCTTGTGTCATATCAGGTAGCAGAATGGCAAGGTGACGTAAAATAGAGACTGTAAATGATCATCTATTCTAATATATGTATAATATATTAGAACTTGAAATAGCTTATAGTTGGTCTTAGAACTTTGTGATTAGGAAATTTAATTTTATTGGATAATTACGAAGGGGCAAAATTGTACCTAATTTACTAAAGAAGTTGGTAATGGATATGGCAGTTACATGGATGGGGTGGGGAGAAGCAGTGAAGTCCTATTGACAGGGCCTCTAGGAAAGATTCTTGAATTACAGATAAAATTTATCAGAGGTAGCAACTTGTTAATGTATTTGAAGGAAGAGTGCTTAACACCTAACTAGGAAAAATTTGTCAGGTAGTAAAGTGATTTAATTAAGGTGGACTGTACAAGGAATCATATATGTCATCTATGACATATATATGTCATATCAGAGAAAGGCAAGCCTAGCTAGAAGACCATAACGTGAAGTACAGACCAACAAATTAACTGGCAAGCGGTAGAAAAGCAACAGGATTTAATTTAAATTGAAAACTACATTTAAAACATGTGGCCAAGATGCATTTTTGTTTGCTGGTTTTTGTTTCAAAATAAACAAAGGGTAATAAAGGGATGCTAGCTTCTTTAATTCATCGGTATGCTTTCTTAGGATTTTTACTAGTAATACCTTTCAAAACTAGACTGGTTAAATGATAGAAGAGGGACTGTAACTGTTCTTTTTTATTAAATGCAAGGTGATGAACTGTTCTCTGCCCTCAGGAATTTTCCATGTAAATGGAAAAAAGCCAAGACAGACAGTTAGAAGTGATGATGTGGAGGACCTGTTCTGTAATTCCGTTCACTGTTACAGCAAAATTCTTACAAGGTATAAGGTTGGGCAGCTCTCTGCTTAAGATGCCTTTATTTAAATGTGGTATAATATAATTCAGGATGGGACTGAGTAAAAGCAATGAGCGATACCTAAAAAGCATATTGGTAGTTAATACTTGAAAAAGTGTTGAAAGTTAAATTGAAATTTGCTCAACATGGTTTGGCTGGTGTTCTCTAAGCCCTGTTGATACAGCTTTGGCAGTTGTTCATACAAGCTGAGGGACAAGGAGTGCCTTGGCTTGGTAAACTTTGTAACACCTCAAGAATTTTGTTTAAGTTTAGGTCTGCAAAGGCTAAATTCCTGAGCTGTATGGTATGTGAGATTAGTTAAGCCTTGAAACATCAAGACTATTATATGGGTGCCTTACAGGTAGACGCGTTAACAGTTGTTCTTACTGAACAACAGTGTTTTTCCTAGGAGAATTTTCATTTTGAAGTCTTCTGTTCAGTTTCATATGTGTACAGTGCTTCCTCAGTATCAGGAGTTGCTTGGAAGAGGCAAATAAAAATGCATTATGTTATTTGGTCATAATCCTTGTTAATGATAAAAATGTCCAAAGTCTACTACTTTGATTGAACAAATGTAAATGTACTTAATATTTAACCATTAAAACATAATGTAAACTTAAATATGCATATACAATATAGCTATCTTATAAAACAGTAGTTCAAATAGGGCCAATAGCACTTTTATCAACTCCTCAGTCTTAATTCTTCAAGTGTAAAAATGGGACCGAAGACTTCACACACACACACCCCCCCCCCATGGTTAGAAATTGGCACTTCGGCATTTTGTGTTACCCCTCGTGTGAGGGGTGGTGGTGTTTAATCCATGGTTCAGTTGCTTGCATTCTGTAGGCTGTAGACACTTATATTTTTCATGTTACTTTATTAATGACCCGAAAATTTCCCATGGGTTTTGCTGTGCTTGGTAACCTGGCTGCTGTCAGCATCGGGAGTTTGTGTCACACGAGTGGTAAGGTACTCAGGAAGGTAACACCAAAACTGTATGTAATAAACGTTTGGAAATGTCACTGAACAAGTAGTCTCTAAAATCACTGACTTTTAAAAACTGGTGAGTTTCTGGTACCTGAATATTTTGTTTGTAAGTTTTAAGCTTTTCAGGAGAGGTTTTTTTCTAGTTTAAAATTGAAATTCTGCCTTTCTCCTGCTTTATAGTTTTCCTCAAAACCCTTTGTCATGGTTTAACCCCAGCTGGCAGCTCAGCCCCATGCAGCCGCTTGCTCACCCTCCCACCATGGGATGGGGGAGAGAATCGGAAGGGTAAAAGAGAGAAAACTTGGGGTTGAGATAAGAATAGTTTAATAATTGAAATGAAATAATAATAATAGTAATAATAATTGTAATGAAAAGGAAAACAGCAGAAGAGAGAGAGGAACAAAACTCAGGAAAAACAAGTGGTGCAACCACTTACCTGCTGCCGACCCATGCCCAGCCCGTCCCCACGCAGCGGTCGCTGCCCCCCAGCCAGCTGCCTCCAGCTTCTATACTGAGCGTGGCATGTTATGGTATGGAATAGCCCTGTGGCCAGTTGGGGTCAGCTGTCCTGGCTGTGCCCCCTCCCAGCTTCTTGTTCGACTCCCGGCTGGCAGAACAGGGAAAGCTTGAAAAGTCCTTGACTTAGTATAAACACTGCTTAGTAACAACTGAAACTATGCAGTTACTAGGAAGAAAATTAACTCTATCCCAGCCGAAACCAGGACACCCTTATACTTGTGTTATTGAACCTTAGTTAGTATTTCACTATCATCATTTCTGAATAGCAGTTCAATTGAAGTGTTATGCCTCCTAGTAGCTGAGGATCCAAGATAGCATCAAAGGAAATCTGCACTGAATTCCTCAGGACTCTGGCATAGAGCTGTTGTTGTGGGAGATGAATGCAGGGAAAACTTTTTTAATGCATGAAATGGATGCTCTGAAAAATAACTACAATATGTTAGCAAGGAGATGGACAAAGTGTACGAGGGAACACAAATTATTTCGCATGTGTGTGCAAAATCTTTTTTCTACTTTACATGTCAAACTTGTTCCTTACATAATAATTCACTTCTACCTTCAGAAAATGATCTTACACCTCAGCTAGCTGTGCCTGGTGGAAAGCCTTGGTTTTGCATTGCTCCTTGGCATGTACATCAGAGTTGGAAGGAGGGGAGTGGAAATTCCTAATATTTTAGGATGTGTTGCACAAGTACTGTAAAGTGCTGGGACCTACCAAGGTGCAACTGGAGATTCAAGTTGTCCTTAAAGGTCATTGTCTCCGGATACTATTTGGGAAGGGAAGAAAAGGATTTAGTTATGAAAGCTGGGATATTTTCAGAAAACCAAGGTAGCAAGTCTCCCAAGTTTTTGGGGGTGATACAGATTACTACAGCTAACTCTTCATCATTTGGTAAATCTGTGGGAATAAAATTTATATTGGCAAAAAAATTGGAGTTTAAATTTGAGTAGCTGAAATCCAGTATAGTAGAATTAAAATAATTGCATCAATATAAACCAGTTGTTCTGAAAATATTTTCAATGGCCTAGCAATTATCAAATATTTCTGTACTGTAAAAATGCATCTCTCATTCTCTGATGTAAGATATAAAAATGTGAACTCCCTGCAATTTATTACTGTTCTCTTTCGAGTCAAATAATCTTTGGTCTTTCAGATTTTAAAGCGCTTTCATTCTCAAAACTGCCTTGTATGTTTCTGACTACTTGTAGCCTCTTTCATCAGAAGAAAACGACCACAGTTCTTGTTACAGCCAGTCAGATAGTCAGTATGGTTCTCCTCCAAAGGGTTGGTCAGAAGAGTTGGATGAACATGGTCAAACCTTATATACCAATGACTATACTAATGAAAAGGTACTTTTTCCTTCTTCTCATCACGTGTTCTCTTTCCCGCTAATTCATTATTAGAAATGCAGATTTTGTTTCTAGAAGTGAAAAGCATACCTCAGCAGTATGTCTTTTTTTTTTTTTTTAAATATGCACGAAACTTTATCAAGTAAACTGACTTTTTCTTATGTATGTTTTTTACTATTCAGAAAAACTTTTCTTATTTCTAGTTGGGTATCAGATTATATTAAATGAACATATTGTGTAGAATTTTTTCAATTCCTGACCTCCCCCATCCTCTTGGTTACACTTCAGGAATGAACTTCATTACTGTCTTTTAAGAGCTGTTCTTGTGCACATACGCCTTCCAGTTAGGATGGTTTTGAACTGAAATAATGCTGCTTTATCAGTTTCATCCTTTACTAGAGTTTTTCTGTACTGCTTTCAAATGTAGACAAACTTCTTAATTAAACTACAGCCATATCAGCAGATTTATGTTATATTCTGATTGTCTAATTGCTACTGACAACTTACTGTGATTCTGGACATGTCATAAAAGTTTCTCCCATGTAGGGTAAATGCCAATATTTGTTTATATTTGTAAAGCAGTTCATTTTTCTAATTGTTCACTGAAGCTGCATTTTTGGTTTTTTACCTTCAAAAAGTCTTCATTGAAATAGTAGCTTGTTTACCATATTATAGCACCACATCTTCTCCTGCTGATGTATGCAAGGTTTTTTTGAAAGAAGTTTTTAAATAATTGAGTTTTATGTCTGGTTTTGGAATTTTATCCTACTTAATCTTATTTCTGCTAAACATCTGTAGAGTACATACCTATGTTTTGGCAAATATGCAAACTTTTTTTTTTTTTAAATTGCACTGGGATTGATAGAAAACTATTTCCTATCTCAAGCAGTTTATTGGAAGGCAGTTCTGTGAAACCTGCTTGATCCAAGAGCCTTGCTATGAGTGTTTCTGTGCATATTTTTGTGCGATCTTCTTGTCGACTTTTGATCATCACAGTTCTTTCCTTTCCATAACTAGACACAGTTGTCAGTTTTGCCTCTTTGATTGTGGGAGTGGCTTATAGAGGTCTCAGAAGTTATAGTATCTTCTTCATGATGTATTTAGGAACTGCACCTCCTGTTCCTGTTGATGTTTTAAAAATAGAATTATTCAGCAAGTGCAATTATATCTTAAACTCTCTGCAGTTGCTGGTTGAGCTTCTTGTAATTCTGTAACTTTACGTATAAAATCCTTACACAGATCTGATGCAAAGATTGTGCTTCCTTAAACTGACACCGTAATGTTGATAAGAGTGAGATATGCCATCTTCAAAAATAGCTGTTTGTCACAATCCCTTGTGTGTTACTGCAGGAGGATTTTCTGAGGAGTTATAGAAGGAAAAAATATTAGTGAACCTGATTCAGGGAGCTGAAAACTGCGTTGCTCTCATTGCTAACTAACCTTGGTTAGTTAATGGAGATTGTGCACGAGACGCTGCTGAAGTGGATGACACTTTATTAAAAATTAACTTTAAATCCCAAGTATCGGATTTACTGTGTTATGACTGTCACTCTGATTACATTTCCTATCATCACGTTTCTTTCCACAGTGGATAAAACATGCAGATGAACAAGGCAGACCATACTACTACAGCGCTGATGGCTCCCGATCAGAATGGGAGTTACCAAAGGTGAGTGACCTGAAAAAACATCTTTGACAGCTTGGAGCTTTCCTCTCCTCGTCAAGAAATACTCTGTGGGGCCTTTAATGGGAGTTGTTCACAACAAGAGGACTTACATATTGCACTTGTTATTTCTTCCATTTTTGTGGAATTTCTGATTGTGAAGAGAAAAAAAAATATACTGAAGGACATGAAAAGTAGATTTATGTAACTATTCAGATGTCAAAGAAGATCTTGCAACTTTGCTGAACTGAACTTTTCATGCAAGGCTGCAGAATAATATCTGTGATTTGCTGTGATAAAGAAAAATCTATAGGAAAACAGAATTTTTTTTTACTGCAAAATGTTCCTGAGAAACTGTAGTCTGTTTTTAGTACCCTCCAAAGTGCATTTTTCTGTCATGAATTTCTAAATTTGGTGATTTAGGTATATCTGTGTAAGACAGGTGTTGAAAAACAAAGGTTTCAGCAGAGTTCTGTGGTATTTGAGGATGACACAGTTTCACCAGAAGTGTGTTCTGTGATTTGTGAATTTTGTCATGGAAATAGGAATTTGTAGGAAAGAGACACAGCTGGGGACACTTGGTAGTCTGAGGATGTACCTAATACTATTTAATTCTCATTTTCACTTTGAAAAAGTGAGATTGTCATAATGTCATGGACATTTGTCATAATGATGTAGTTGTAGTTGCATGCTATTGGGATGTTTGTTCAATCCTACATAGTAAGGTGACCATAAAAGAAAGTTTCACACAGAATTGTGTGCATAAGTATATGAAAAAGTATGTTTCCCAATTACTGTTTCATCAGTCCAAAAATCAGTGTCCTAAGCCACTTCCACTTAGAAAGGAGCAGCCTGAATAGGTAGTGCTTTTTTAAGATTTGTGAGAAAATACTTACATTGACATTTGTGAATGAAGCTATATACTGAACTGTTCTGTTATATCAGTAAACGAATTTGTACCTGAGTCACTGAAGAGTTGAGTTGGCTTTGTGAATTCTCCGATGCTGGTCTGATGTGTTAGATAACTTAAATTTTGTAACATACATAAGCCTAACAGTATAACCTGTAACTACTGGTTTTAAAAGCCACTTAGCTATTGATTGGCTATTAGGTTATTTAGAAGTCTGAAAACCTGCTAGATCAGGTTTTACCAGAGGCAGTTGTTAGTTCAGTATGATAATTGATTCTTTTGGGGAATCATGTCTTGGGCACTTCATTCTGTGACTTCTGCAAGGCAGAACGTTTTGACTGTGGAGAAGTTGCTTTGCACTAAAATAGCTTGGGTTTGGATTTGAACTAAATAGCAAATTAAGTTGGCTTTAATCCAGCTATGATAATCACAAAGATAATCCAGAGCTGTTACTTGAGACGTATTAGCACCAAGGGATGGGGTCTGGTGTTTGTGTTAGCACGGGGTATTCCAGTGGTTCTAAACAAACACCGGAGCTCGGTTGTATCAATAGCTACCCACAGAACAAAATACAGCCCCTGTTTCAGCATTTGTGATCTGATATGCTTTAGTTCTTGTTTGTAAGAAAATAATCACATACTGCTGTTACAAATCTTCCTTGAAAAGTATTTCTCATGAGCCATTTGGGCAGAATGCACTCTTTAATTCCTTCTTGAACCTGGTAAATCTTGGGTGTCAGCAAATACAAGATTAACAGAATTGGATGAGCAATTGACACCTGGATTCATGGTCCAAGAGCCTATGTATTTCTAGAAATCCTTGGCTCTTAACTTTAAATGCTGTGGAATAGATCGAATATTTCAGCTAGTTTACATAACTATAAATCTGAAGAACATACAGCAGAGATGTTACACCTGTGAGTAATTGAAATGTGATTGCAGATTATTAGTCTTTTGAAAAATTTACTGAAGCTGGTTCCAAAAGTGCTGAGGAACAAATGAATTGGAAAGACAACATAGATCGCAGAACTGCTTTGAAGAAAAATAGTCGTATGTTCAAAATTGTCATGAGTGGTGAGAGACAACTGTAGAAAGACTTCAGCATTGTAACTCTAGCTTAAATGGAAATTAAGTTACTACGAAAAAAACCCTACTCTTGGTCAGTTTTTTCCCAGTGTATTTTGTTCAAATATTGCCTTCCAAAATTTGTTGTGAAATAAAGTGGTGGAATAGCATGGTCATGTAACGCTGTTGAACCAGAAAAAGAAGAGAATCCTTTTATCAGATGGTTCTTAATAACCTGGACTTCATTAGAACTAAAAATCATCTGGAGGTTTCTAGAAATAGCACATTAGCTGAGCTAATACAATAACAAAAAAAATCTTCACTTTTGTAGCATTTACTGTAAATGTGAACATGCTCAGGAATAACACTTTCAGTATTCTTGTACATGTGTTAAAAATTGTGAGGGTGTATGTTGAGGGAGGCAGTTACAAAACAAATTACTTCAGACAGTCTCATAGAAAGCCCTCCAGTCATATATATTTAAATAACATCTAGGAATAGCTGAATGCCTCTGGCTAAAAGTGATGTCTCAGATGGAGTAGCTTTGACAACTGCTGGAAAGTCTATTAAGACTCACAATGAGTGTGACCCAGCTTTTTGCAGTGGAACAGAAGAACATACTGAATTATTCCTTAAAATGGATAATAATCTTCATCCATAATTTGTACTACATCTTGCTGAAGACTTTGAGTTTTCTCCTATGCATTCTGCTGCATTCAGTTGTTGATTCTTGCCAATTATTAAAAAAAAAAAAGTAAACCAGCAAATAAAAGTTCTGCATAGGTCACTATGATAAAATATGCTTATTTTCTATGTAGTGAATGAGTAATATCTAAATCATGTTGAGAGAGGCTACAAACCTATTCTAGAAACCTAGTAGTTTTCTAATATGAGTTTTATAATTCAAGTGAATGAGGAATCTGTATTAAGGGGAAAAAAAGTTAAACTGATCTCAGGAATGAGAGCTCTCTAATTTCTAAAGTTTAAACAAGGTAATCTATCAAAATGACAGCAAGGCAAGGAAAACTACGTAATAAATATTGAATAAGTAGCTCAAAGGGGAGGAAGAGAGGTAAACCTAATAAAAACTAGAGATACTAATTAATGGTGTCTCAAATTGTCACAATGTGTTCCTAGGCTGGTATCGTATCTGGCATACCAGCATGAGGAGTGGCCATCCTCTGGCCAAGCTTGCTGATCCAAGAGTAGACTTTGCTTACACTGTAAGCATCTAGAGTGAACTCGTAGTTTTGGTGTTAACACCAACAGACTGAGACCACAATTACACTTTCTCTTCTCAGATGTTCCTGTGTCATTAGCTCCCTTCGCTGCATCCAGAGAGGAGTTGCTAGGTAGAGTAGCTTCCTTTTTGGCTGTCTTGTGAGGCCAGCAGGCTGCTAATTCACTCTCTGCACTGTCAACGTCCAGTTGGAGCTCAGGGGGCTCAATTTGGATGCTCAGGTGAATGATTTTCCTGCTAGAGACCTGAATGCTGTCAAACAGAGCATACAACATGAAAAATTACAGTAAAACATGATGCTGGTAATATCAGGAAGATATGCAATCAAATGATGAAAGATGATAAAGATGAGAATGTGTAAATAGGGTCTGGTTGTCTTCTGGTCAGTGTCAGCTCGTTTTGTTCTGAGCAGTGCTATTTGATGTGTGGTAACACGTGTGTTGGCGCTCGTATCTGCTGTAAGTCATTGCACTGAACAGTATTGTTAGCAATCGTGAATAATCTTCACATTCTTGCCATAAAATTTGGGATTGCTTGGAGACAGTCGAGCCAGTCTCAGCTGATGTGAGCATCTAGAGGTCTTTTAAGGACAAAAATGCAGGTGATGTGACAAACCTGAGATACGTCTGAGAAGGCAGTCAGATTTTTTTCTTTCTCTTTAACATGTATATTTGTGTCCAAGAGGCCTGGTCTGGTCTTCCTCATTTATCCTGGTGTTTGGTGGCTCTCACCCCCTTCCCCTCCTCCCAAATAAGAAGAGGGGGGGAAAAGCGTCCCCAGCTCTTTCTTGGGCAAGCACCAGTGCCTGTGGCAATCAGTGCTGCCTTGGAGCTCTTCTTCAAAGATCAGCAGTCTTGGTGGTCCTGGGGGTTAGAAGGTGAAGCAGTGGATGTCCAGGCAACACAGTGAACGAGGTGGGTTATACCGAGGTGTCTTTCATTCGCTTCTGCATTTGAGATCCAGCTGCTTGTCCTAGTGGTCTCCTCTCTCTCCAAAGGTTCTGTTCCCCCTAAAGAAAAAAAGAAAGGGAAGGGGTAGGGATGAAATCCTTAAAGTCAAAAATCCTTTTTCTTTTATTTATGTTGGTTAAGAAAAGTATATAATTGATTGAGTTGATCAGAAATAAAACCTGTAACAGGTTTTAAGTCAATCACAGCACCAAATTTTTATTCAAAGCCAATGGCAGCAGTAGCATTGGAGGGTGGTTTTATTCTGAGGCAACATTATTTTTATTTTTTTTTTTAATATTTTGATTTCAGACAGTCTATTGGAACAATTGCAAATAATATGTTAGAGTATTTAAAGGTACTAGGAGTTCAGAATATGTTTAAGTTCTGTTTTAATCTCTGACTACAAGAAGGAAGAATAAATTATTAACTTCTGATCTTTACCAAGTTTCACTCTTTTCTCCCTTCACCCACCCAGTTCCTTTCATCTGGCTGAGGATGTTAATCCAAATGAAAAAGAATCTTTTTTTTCCGTTTCTTAAAGCTGACAGATCTGTGTCATCTCCGTAAGAATGGGGACAACTGCTACAAATAACTCAGAGGTGTTATATTTATTTCAGTCACAATTAGGCTAGAACAGAGCCTTGAGCCATGCCACATATCACGTTAAAATTGAATATAAATCACTTGGCCAGTTAAGAGGGTTAGAAATTTTTATGCCAAAGCAAAGGAGGCTTTTAAGTCACTGGCGAAGGCATTGAGCAAATTCAGCAATGAAAATAACCCTGTGTGACCTAAATTTACAGCACTGGTGTCCTTAACCCTATGCCAAGAGCTGTTTGTGTTACTTGGTGCGTGCAGAGTATGAACAACTTGCTCACGTCCTCCCTTCCTGATAGGAGGTGGTCCCAATGAAATGGGGAGCAAACTGAGGTGATGTGCCAGAGGGGTTAATGTAATGGGACAAGTTTGAGTTTGTAGAGGATTTTCGAGGAGCAGTAGTGTGCACGTCTGGAGTTCTGTGCTATATTATCGAAAGCTTTAGAATTAATAAAAAATAGCATCTCCTTCTCTCCTTCGGGTGCAATGTTAAGGCACATGGTGTTACAGAGATCGTCCTACCAGGCAATGTGTTGTCTGAAATGGGTCGGTTCTACTGGACTGCATGGGTCTTGCCTGATCACTGTCTGCAAGATTACACCAAGGTTTAGGCATAAAAAGCCTACTTACGTAAATAACATGCACAAGGGAAGGAGAGCCCAACCTAGTTGCTTATTGTTGCTGATAAGCAGCGGAAAATATCATTGCAGATACCTGTAGGAGAGACCACAGCTTTGCAGGTAGGAGTCCTGTCATTAAGTTAATCTGACCTGAAACCGTTCTGCAAGGCTTTTTGAACTAGGAGGACTGGGGAGGAGCAGTGGTGCTGGTGGAGCAGACCGAAGGGTAGCAGAGGTGGAGGCATCTTGACCTGGTCACTGAAAGCTCTGGCAGCTTCCCTCTGGCCAGTGGACTCTACCCAATCATGGCTAGTTCGGTCGGATAATGCAGAGTCTGAACCAGTGTCTGTGTCTCACTGGGGTTCTTTTTGGGCTTAACAGATCAATCTATTTATTTTAAAAGTAGAGGCTTGTCTTGAGCCCAGAAATACACAAGCTTTCTCTCTTTTCCCCTTAGTACTGTGCTCTGCTATTTGTAATGAGTAAAACAAACACCCCTACCCTACAAATGCTTAAGTGAAAAATATTTACTTGACACCTCTATTGTGAGAAAACAGGGCAAAAATGTCAAATGTTCCCTTTAAAGACTTGTTAGTTTACCAACACTGTATCACCAGTGCAAATTATTTAAGCTGCTAAGATACATGGCTCAGTGTTCTGAGTTGTTAGCAGTGCTTTGTTAATGAGCTTTGCTTTCTTGTTAAATATTTTGTAAAACTAGAATTTCTTATTACTTTACAGGTCCTTTCTCCTTCAAGGTGGGATTGTCTGTTTGCTAAGTTGACTCCTGGTGGCTTGTGATGGTATCAAAGGCACCTTTTAAATATAGATCACCTGTAATTAGTCCTGTGCCTATTTCCCAACTCTCAGTATAGGTTTAAATTCAAGAAAAATTACTTTTAAGTCTTTGACTGTTTAAATGTAAATTCTTCAAGTTGCTCAAATGGAAAGTACATGGAGGATTTCCGTAAATAATATTCACCAGTGTCACTGAAGCATGTATATATATTTCTGAAATAAATAGTTCTGTTTCATAGCGAGAAACACATTTGAATCGCTCACTTAAATGCTTTAGAACTGCTGGAAGGAACGTGTTTTGTGGCAACCTTCTGTGATCTAGACATGGTTTCATTGAAGACTGCTTGCTGACACAGGTTGAGTTGTAGGAGCGTCTGCTGAGTGGATACTTCCATAACAAGAAAGTAAGCTGGTATTAGGTGCCTTGGGGCAAGAACGATGGTTCAGCTTTGATTTAACAAGGGAACAAACTGGGAGTTGCTTAAACCTCACCATTATAAGGAAGCAGTTGTCATGTGAGTGTAAATGTGCCGAACCCAAGACAAAGTCAGTGTAATCTCAGAAATTAATCTCTACAGCAACAACCAATTCATTTCTGGCTGTGCATGAGCTATCAAATTTTATTCTTGGTACTGCAAGATCCATTTACTTAGGAGTATTTTACCACTGTTGTGCCTGTTGAAATAATTTAATGGAATACTGAATTTATCATTTACCTTTTAAGCATCTATTGACATATGGGGGCACGAGCCCTATTCATAGTAAAATGCAAAGCTAACACAAGCATAGTGTCTGCCAGGGTAGTAATAATGCAAATTCTTTATTTGGGCAATAAATGTAACTGCATTATGAAATTTAGCTTAAATTTAGCATTTATGTTATTTAGGTTAAAACTTGCCATGCTCTGTTGGTATGTGTACGTATAGGTTATTCTGTCTTTGAAGTCCTGAGGCGCTGAGCTTACAGTAGGAATCAGTATCAAAACTGTAGAATTCAGTGTGCTTGCATTGCTTTAGCCTTCTTAAATCAAAAGGGCACTTTCCTTTGTTACTTCTTACCCAGTGGATTCTAGTCCTTTATATGACTCCGCAAATGCTGCCTTATGTTTCTTTCTGTGTGCGGATTTTGGTATTCTGATGCTGAATAGAAAGAATGAGATCTTGAATTACTTAAAAAAAAAAAAAAAAAAAAAAAAAAAAAAAAAAGCCCAAACTATACATTGATGTTGTCTTTTCTTGATTGTATTTTCAGTATTAAACTGTGAAATATTTTTATAATTCTTTATAATGCAACCTCAGTGTTGGTGGTGGTGATTTAAAATGGCAATGTTACTACTAAGTATGCTGCAATACTGAGATCTAATTAAGTGCTGGGTCCTTCCCATGGTCTTTGCGTTTTCTGAGCCTCTGCATCTTTGGATGCTCTTGAATTATTAGAAAACCAATGTTATGATAAACCCATTCTCTCCTTGGCTATTATAGCTCTGCTGAGTCTTAAAATTCTTCCCTGCTAAATATTTATTTTCCATACTTATTCCACACCAGCAAATCCTTTTATAAGTAATTTCATGTGATTGTTCTGAAAAAGCAAGTCCTCACCCCCATGTCTCCTCTCCTAGGCATCCCAAACCTTTGGGTCAAAGAGAATTATATCTAAGCAATCATAACTCACAATCTAAATTACTGCAGGATAACAGGGTTTTCCTTCTCTTGCAGAAGAACTGGAAGGGTGGCATAGTACTGTAAGTGCAATATGAAGAGTGAATGTTTAAATCTTGCATTTATTCTAATTCTGTGGTGGTTCTCAATATGCTGGTTGGTTGCAAAACCAGAATTAAGCTGTTGCACAAGAAAATCAAACATCTATTCACTAAGGGAAAGCATTGTCCTGACAGGCCAGTCGTAGTTACTGCCTCGGAGAGGACTGCAGCAAAAAGGGCAGTTCTGAAGACTAAAGGCAAAATAAAACCAAGGCTATTTTCACTTGGGTGACATCAGGAATCTGGAAGTTTACACTGTTAAGGTGTATGGATATATGTCCAGGTCTTGTTTGCATGAATGATACTCTACTTATAGTTTGATTTTTCTCTTCTGTAGTATAATGCTTCACCACAGCAGCAGAGAGATATAATAAAGAGTAGGAGTCTGGACAGGAGGCTACAAGAACCAATAGTTTTAACAAAATGGAGGCACAGCACGATTGTGTTGGACACCAACGATAAGGTAGGAGCAAGTTGAACAGCATGCTGCAATACCAATTGTTTCTGATGCATGAAGTATTCAATTTAACAGAAATGACTATGCATTTTTCTTATATTCTGCTGTATCATTGTGTATAACATTCAGCAAAAACAAGGGCTGTTTAACTTTACTGCTGCTACTTTGCGAGCAGTAGCTCTTTTCTTCTTGTCCTTGAAGTATTTTAACTAGTGTTAGTTTAGGGTTTGGCATGTACAGCCATTTTACTTATAATTGGGGATTTCCCAATTCAGTTTAGGCTGTGGAGTGTAATTAGGGTTTTAATTCAAGTATTATGGATGTGGGTGAGGTTCTCATGCAAGGTACAGTGATATTTCACACCTGAGTGTTTTAGTTACAGGAAACACCAAGTAGGAACACACTTGAAAGATTGCAGTTGAATAATTGAAATATTCATAGAATTAAAATAAAATTGAAATTGCTAAAGCAAAAATTATGCTTTAGAGACAGAAGTAATGCTTTAAAGATAAAGGTAGTAGCATTATATAGTAGATTTATCGCTTTAGTGACTGTTTTGTTGCTCTCCACTGTACTAGTGCAAGTGAAAAGGAAAAGTTGTGTGTGGTTACAGCAGGGTTGTAATATTGCTATTGGAGGACAGAGGATGGTACTGAAAATGCTGAAACACTTGGCTTTGATCCTCTCCAGGGTGGAGTTGGGAGTTCAGTCCAAAGAGAGCTTTGGGTCAGTAACAACAACAGCTATTTTCTGCCTGTTCTTAGGGCATGTTCTTGATAGTCTGTTTTGGGCTGTACAGGAGCAGATGCTGTTTAGGCCAACAAGGAGACAGAGCCTATTCCTTGCTCTCCCTCTGCCTGTCTCTGGTTTGACTTTTTTGTTCAAGCTGTTTCTGCTGGTGCGGGGGTGTTCTGCCTGTGGGTGAGGGGACCTGATGTGAGCTGGGCGGGGAGGAACTGAAATGGGTGTTGTAGGGTGGTGCCTTGCTGGTTTCTGTAACTTCGCAGCAGTCCATCGCGAGATGGAAACTGAAATACTTTGTAAGGCTGGAATCTTAACGCAGACGACTCAGAATGAGATACCAGAAAACGGTGTTGTAAGCTCCCTTTTTCTAAAGACAGAGGGAAAAATGAAATGAGTGTAGATTTGGGAGTAGGGAGAAAAGCATCTAAGCGGGCGTGTGTAATTGCAGATGTCAAAGAGAACCTTAAATGGACAAAACACAGTAGTTGTAACGAAAATGGATCTGCTGCCCAGAATGTTACTTGCTTGACTTGTCGTTTCTGGTATGTTTTAATGGCTTTCCCCATTGAAATGGAGTATAGGAGAGTGGGTTGTTATGAGTTGACTTAGTTCCTCAGAATAGGATTTATTGGATTTGATCTTAAGCTTTTGAGCTGTCAGTTTAGGATATATCATATGTGGTGCTGAGGAGGCAGTGGACCAGGCTTGGCTGGAGACTTTGCACCTGGATGCATTAGTTTAGCCTGAGCGATTCTGAGGTCCCTTTCCTGCTCTGCTCCCCTCCGGAGCTGTCCTTGCGCATCCTTCCGTACCGAGTATGTTCTGGCGCTGCATGAGACAGCCTAGACGGAGTCCTGATAAACCAAAGCTGGACACTTCTAGCCTCACATGCAGTTTACAATGCACAGGTATGAACAGTCCTGTTGGAGATAGCTTAAAGTTTTGGCCTTGCTTTTAAAGGCAGACTTATCTTTCCATTTTTTTGGCATAAGATTTACTTGAGTCTTGGAAGGACCTTGATGTAGTGCTGCACTGAATGAAGGAGCTCTTGTAAAACATTGAATAAGGGGAGCTGTTTACTTTTCTTCAGGACCCAGTGTTCAAATGCAAAGACCTTAAACCTAGTGAAGGAAACGTGCAAATGTACATATGTCTGTATGCATTTGTTAATGTTGAGGAGGCTGTATAGTTCATCTGAAGCACAATGTTAATGCTTTGAGAAAATTAAAATTGTGTGGTAGAGCAATAAACTAGTGTTTTGTGGAAAGACAAATTTTGCTTAGTGCATTGATGCGCCTGGTTTATTACTGCTGGCAGGCACACTGTTACATACATGGCTTTAAATTAGTACGTGAAAAGGGAATAGTTCATGACCACAAATACTAGATTTCTTGTCCCAGAGCTGCTTAGTGTACGAAAGCTATCTCAAATTCAGAATGAAATAGAAAAACAACTGATATTTAGCTGGATAAGCACATCAACCTCAAGGTACCTTTTTAGCTGACTCCTAGGGATGCTATGTTCTTGTTTTTTTCCTTATTTGTTTTTCCTGGAAAAACAACACAACTCCATTCTATGAAAATAGGCCAGTCAAAAGGGTGCTTGAAATGTGTCAGAGTGAAAGTATGAGTTGCCATTGCTGATGAGAATTTGATGATATCAAATGTACTTGTAAACTCTTTATTGGCTGTGGCACATGTCTGTATATAGCCATCAACTAAAAAATTTGGTCGGCAGAGGTAAAAACACCTTCCTGGGAGAGACAACCTTGATCTCCTTAATTTGAACATATTTTTTTTTTTTTTCCTTTAGGACATCTGAAAACATGGGACATTTAGCCTGTTCTTAGGAATGCTAGTGTTCTCTGTTATTACACTACTAAAAGAACTAGTGGACCACTTCTGTAGGTAGATTTAAAAGCGGATTTTAAAGCACGGGTGTGCAGTGTTACGTAATGCTGGAAAAGCAAACTGAATTCGGGAGAGCTGTCAAGGGAATTAAAAAGAGGGAGGGGGAGAAATGTGTTAACGGAGAACAAGTGATGTTTTTCTTCTGTTTGAAATCCTTTACCAGTGGTGTGTTTGTGCAAAGCAATCATTACTACAGAGGAAACGCACATGGGTTTTTTGTTCCAGATGAGCGATTTTTCTAGTTTTCAGAGATTTAGTACTTTCTTCTTTTGATCCATAGTTAATGTCTAGTTTAAAATCAAAACCTGATAGAAATTTTCAGTGCTTGATTATAAGGAAATTAATGATCATGACTCACAAAAATGAATACAGCTGGTATATGCTTTTCTACATGTATAACAATTTATTGTACTGATCTCATATTTACTAACCACACAGACATAATCTGTTCTCTAAAAATCTTGGTATTTATTGCATGGTGCCCTGTAGTTAGTATTATAAATGTGCCCTAAATTAGTATTCTATATGTGCTTCATAATTTGAATTTTGTACAAAAAATCTGTCCCTTAATAAGAATTAAAAATTTGCTTTAAGCTGATAGAGTATGTATTAATATTTTTTTCAAATGGATGTGTGCTAATTAATCCAGTTTGAGTGTTGTCTGTAAATCTTCTAAGAACACTGTTTAGTAAGCGGTTTTATAATACAACTATTTGAGAATATCATGAATGCTTAAAAAAAGTACTTTTTTTTTGTAGTGTGCGAGTGTGTATAAGTAGAAAGAAAGTGTCTTTAAGGTTTAAAAAATTAAAAGAATCGTAAGAAAGATAATAACTTATGTTGTCTATTTGAATTTTATAGGAATCATCAACTGCTTCTAAGGCCAGTTTCCCTGAAAATGAGTCCTCTCCTTCTTCACCAAAGCATCAAGCCACAGTCAGTATGCAAAGTGTTTAAATAGATAAGTAGATGTTGTAGCAACCGGGCTATTCATGATTAGAGAATTGAGGGTAAGCCTGCTTGCTCTTGAGAAAAATAATAGGATAAAACTTTTTGAAGGCTTTACATTTCAAAAAGAATGCATTGAATCCAACTGTGCTTTTGGAAAAAACATGAATGTCTTTGGTTTAAATACAGCTTGGCAATAGGAGGTTAAGTTAAAAATTCACTGTGGAATAAAGTTGTGTCAAATTATGCAGAACTGGGTTTGCTTCCTTGAACAGTCATGTCTTCTCACCTAGCAACTTGGAAGGTAGAAGTAGAAACAAACTCCCCCTCTCCACAGAATATCTCACTGTCAGTAGTTTGTAGTATTAGATATCTTTATTTTTTACTTGTGTTTCAGTCTCCTTGAAAAGACACAAAGGACCTGGCATAAATAAACTATGCCTTTTTGATTTAATAGAATAATTCTTGGTAGGAAAATTTAAGCTTGGTAAACTTGTTATGAATGTTATACAGATTTTTTTTTTTTGCTTGAGTGTATGTGAGCATTGCTTTTTAAATAGGGGGAAATAACTAAAAAAAAAAAAAAGCAGCTTTTATATAGATATATATATTTAATTTTGAAACTGTACAACAATAGCACTGAAATATGTGCCTTGATCAGTTTTAGCAGGCCTTTAGTAGGTAGCTCAGGACATTGAAGGTACAACTTCTGTTTCATTCATGCAAACAGAGGAATATTTCTCTGGCTTATTCATTCTGAACCATTCTTACAACTCTTCAAACAGCTTTCCAGAATAAAATAAACATTGTTTGTTAAGCTGGCATAGTTGATAGCCTTACACACAAGCAATTTTTGCAGCATGTAGTCTAATTTCTATAAATATGGCTCAGACCTTGAATTATTAAAATTGTATTTTGTAGAAGAACTTAATGCTGCTTTAGGTAACACAAAAAAAATAATCTTTATTTTCTTTACCTGTCCCCTGGGATTTAAATATTACAAAGAAAGCTGGTGAATTGTTGTGTATTTTGATCCTTAACTGGCTTTCTGCTTCTTTTTCCCTGATTACATTAATTTTCACATTAGTACCCCCTAGTGTTGCTGCTAAGTAGGGCATTATGATACTTTTTCTGAATAATTATTCTTTGGAGCATTCCCACTGGTTTCACTATGAGTAATTTATTAAAGCCGTAATTTATTTGAGCAAGTTTATTTGGGCATGGGTTGCTCAGTCACTGTGAAAGATGGTGACAGGCGGTTCCACTTCCTAAAGCGAGAGGCTTGTTAGAAGGGTGCAATGTATAGGACTGTTAGTGGTGGTCTGCATGGATCACAAATAAAGTGATCTAAAGAATGGGGGAGGGAAGCGACTCATTTCTTCTATTGAAAATATCAGTTCTGGAAAATAATGTATGTATCACTGGCTTGGGAAAGCATTCCAGCCCAACGGAGATATTGGATTGATTAAGAGTAGCAGGTACCATTGGACTGAAATAACATCTGAACCACCAGCTGAACAGTTTTAACCTTGAAAATGTGTCTTTTTTATTTTTTTGTATTTTATGTGCTATGCTTGACACACATAGATAAAATTTCTATGGTTCATGAAAAACAGTTCTATGTCTCTGGTAAGAGTGTTGTCACAGTATTCCAGCAAAAAAATTTCTAGTCGATGTCGTATTCTGCAGTTGTGGTCCACTTAAATTTGAGATTTAGAGGAGAATGCTGGAGAGAATGTATCTTCTATTTTCATTTGATTTAGAATTGAGGACATTTTTTGTTATGATAAAACTAATTTTCCCTAGTTGGTTGTTTCAACTAATAGCTTAGTTCTTAATTTAGGAACTGTTACAAGCTGTTACAATACAAAGGAATTGATTAAAAAAGAAAATTACCCTTCCTTTAGCACTGTTCACTGGTAGGACAAGGCTTGTGTGACAGGAGAAAATGACAGAATTTGTTGCCTCATCCTGAGAGTCACAAAGAAATCAATGGTTTTCCTTTTTATCGTAGAATATTTTTTCAAACATTGCTTTATATTTTATTATTTTTTGCATAGAAACTAGAAATACTCATTCTAAACATTTGAAACTTGCAAATACCTTTCTTGTTCAGTGGTGTTCTTTTTCCACCATTCACTGACTGATCTCCAAATTTGTGCAGGGGCATACAAATATAAATGATTTTCATCAGCAAGACTAAGTTAAAAATTCTAATATTTTGCTTGGGGATAGGAAGAAATAGAACATCAAAGAAATGTTTCACCCATCTGTTTTTGAAATTAATATGTTCATATTTTTATGCATTTCAACGACGTTTTATTTAAAATATGCAATTATGTTAAAATAACTTGGAAGAATTTTGTCATAGAATTTAGGCTGTTTGTTTGTCAGTCATCTCCTTTTCAAGTAAAGGACACAAACACAAATGTGCTATTACACAAATCATTATAAATTTACGTCTAAATTTCCACTGTCTAGTACCACAAAAGATTTAGTTCCGTTTGTCCAAAGAACCTAGGCCTTGAAGGAGGAAAGCTTTTTACCCTCTGAATGGTAATGGGTACTTTCCCAGGGGAATTTTGATTTTGCTGATCTCTGCATTTTTAAACATACTTATGACAGTTTCTTGATGTTGTAACATGGGCAAAGATGGCTTACTGCCAGAAATTTATTATTCGGGGGATTGAATTCGGTGCTGTGATGGCATTAGAAGCTGATTTGCTTATATATTTGTTATGTCTTTATCTTACAGGGTCAAGAGAAGTATGGGTTATTGAATGTGACAAAAATTACAGAAAATGGGAAGAAAGTTCGGTAAGTCTTGGACTTTAGAAGTACATGTGCATAAAGGACTTGTGTATTCGGACAGCGTATCGGGTTTTGCAGTTTCTTACTTTTTGTCTGGATTTGCCGTAGTGGTTTTCCTGTAGGACACAGCATTTCCTTATCCCAAAGTGTGTGTTTCTCCCAGTGTGCTGAAGATAATGGACTTCAGAGCCAGAGGCTCACGTATGGTGGGGCTCCACACATGGCAGTGATTTCATGAAGGCATACTAATGAGAGACAGCTTTTTAAAATGGGATTGATTTATTTATTTAAAAGAAAATCTGTATAGGTTATAGCCAGTCTTGTTCCTTGGATAGAGTTGGTGTAAGGGGGCTTTCAGACTTTCACTTAATCTCCTTTAATTTCCAAGGAGCGCATGTCATGTGCTCCCTAATTCTTCCTTCACTCTACTTGTGAAGGGTTTGAAGCAGAATGTGTTGCCCAGTGTTGGTCTCCCTGTAGGTGATGAATGACCTCATTTCTAACTTCCTTTCTCTGCCTCACAGGCAGGCATTTACATTATAAATCATAATGCATAATCAAGTAATGCTGTTTAACTTACATTTCTGGTGTTTTGCAAAGAGTCAGTGCTAAATACTGCATAAGTGTGGCACATCCTCGGATTTAATTTAGGTTTACTTTTTACTTTTTAAACTTTTTTTTAATTTAATCTTTTAGGTCTAATACTGTGTTATACCTAGTTCAGTCTTTCCCGGACTTTTTCATACATGAAAGATGCTTTTTCTGAGGATTAAATAGTCAGCACCCAGTTGATATTTCTGAGCCACCCTGACCTAGTCCGGTGCAGCTGGGCAGCACATCTGACCCCCAAGTTTGGTTCCTCAGAGCTGCTCCTAAGAGCTTGGTAGGAAAGGGTGGACAGCGGCTCAGCTGCTACTGGTACCGTATGCTCTTACCATTTATGTTGCATCTCTTGGAATCGTTGATCTGGATTACTGGGCTGCTGTACAGAAAGATGCAACATGGCCATCCTGTCACTTTGAGAGCTGTTGAATAATAATTCATGTTTGGGTGATGGGAATAGATTGTCAGGGATTGTCAAGGCTTATTTTTTTAACCTCAGGAGGACAGGTACACAGGTATAAAAGCAAACAGACAGTTGGAACAACTCATTCTTTTTCTGCATTTTTTAGATGTGTAGCAAATATTTTATTGCCAATGTAAATGAGCTTATTACATAAATGTGGACACTTGCATCCCAGTTAGATGTCATCAATTAATTTTAGAATTATGCAGTACTTTGGGATAATCTACTAAGTACACAGTAGGCTGAGTGCTCCAGATTAGCCCCTTTGAAATTATAATTGTATGGTGTTTGTCCTGGTGAACTGCTTCCACTACTAATTAGCTTTGTTTGATTTAGACTTTGATGGTCAGGCTGGGACTGTTAACATATGTTCTCTTCTACAAATATGATAGCAATTAAGAGTTACTGATGACAGTAATGACTGTATATATGATTAAGTATATTAACGAGCAGGTCAGCTGGGCAGCCATGATTGACAGTTTAAATATCTACTTTCAATTTATCTTATGGTTGTTTACAAATATTTACAGAAAAAATTGGATGTCATCGTGGGCAGTGTTACAAGGTTCATCACTGCTGTTCACTAAAACCCAAGGAAGTGGAACTAGCTGGGTAAGCTCACGAACAACCCCCACCCTCATTTAAGTGTTAATCACGTAAAGCACAATAAACTGAAGCCCTCTTATTTGTGGGGCTTAAATACAGATATGCATGCATAATTTAGAAAAATAAGTGTGTGTAAGTTAGCAGCTAAATAGTTTAATGTAACAATTATGATGTAGAATGAGAAGAAAAACAGTTGTACTTTCTTATTTCAGAAACATTTTTATATTTAAGTAAGAAACCGATAAAGAGGTATTTAGGTGCCCTGCAAGCTTGAAGATTTTGCTCCAGGCCAAATGTTTTTTGTGTTCCTTACTAATGTGTTTGTCTAAACAGTTTGTTTTACCATTTTGGATATTTTTTCATAAACTCCGGGTAATTTTGAATGTGATACATGTAATAAAATAGTCTGACACTTGACTTGTTGTTCCGTTGGACTATTTGAATAATGTTGTATTGTTGCCTTATTGTTTAGTCTTTTGCCTTGCTGGATTCCATATTTTGTTTTATATCTGCAAGGTGCATGACAAGTATTTATATCTATTTTGGTGTCTGATGAAGACCTAAAGAGAAACATCACACTGAAGATGATGATTATTCAATTTTTATATAATCTCTAGTTTAATAGCACTATAATTAAATTGGCTATATTTATCCAGCTGCATTCTTATATTAATAGGTATAGAAGTGGTTCTTTATCTGTGGCTTACTTACCTACTTTTGGAGGTCTGACATTAAACTGTGGATCTCCTATAATAACTAAAGAGAGGTCAGATTCAGTATTCGTTGTTCTAGTGTATTATCATGTGAATTCCAGCAAAATTTAATCTTATGGGTATATGCTATCTTGCTGTGCTTTGCTGATCTTTCTACTTGGCTCACTTTCTCCTGCTGCACTTCTTTTTGGGTAGTGAATTGGTATTGACAATACTTCTCTAAAGCACCGAGTCATTTCAGAGCTGCAAACATAATTTTTTTGCCCTTTTGTTGCTGTAGAAGAGGTGGTTGGAAAAAAAAAAAAGGGTGAGGTCAGATAAATAACAACATTGAGGGTAGAAGAGAATGGAAAGAGTCAAACTGGGCAAGATAGTCAAGCAGAAGGGAAGGAAAAAGAATAAAGACATGAGATAAGGTAAATTATGCTGTCTGGTAGGAAGTGGACGTGGTGACCTAAGGAGGTCTGCCCATACCACGTGTCAGAAGGGGAAGAGAATGTGATGCATATCAGAGACAAAGCACAGAAGAATGAATAGAAACTTGTATATCTGAAAGTTACTGACTTTCCCATCTGTAAACATTGGGGCACTAGGTAAACATAATTACCATTATTCATCAGTGAGAAAAATATTGCCAATAAGAATATGAACAGAACTCGTGGATTTTTTTACTATAATTCTTATAACAAAGTATGTTGAAGAAATGTGAAGAACCTTAAAAGGTGAGCTTTAAAGCAGGAAGTACTGGCATTTGGAAGGTTTTAAAACTCGTTCCCTTACCTTCCTTCGTGCCCTTCAGTCGTTGTTGTTTAGTCAGGTTCAATTTCATCACCCTGCTTCATAAAGTGGAAAAATCCTCACCATTCTGAGGTGAGCTGTTATTTACTCTGAGTGCACAAAGAATACTCTTATTTTTGCAGCAAGCTAATATTAATGATGGAAACTGATAACTTTTGCAATTTACTTTTATAGCTAAGGATCCAAAAAGTTCTTTAATTTTATAGGTATAAATAAGCATGTTTGGAAAGTAAAACATTTCACCTGAGTAACTAATGAAGTTCCAAAAACTCTATTACAGCTACTAGTGCTCTTAATCCCAATGTAGCTGTAGATCAAAACCCCCATTATTTTAACTATACGTTGGTGGTATTAAAATACACAGTGCTAAACAAAGATACTGTTTATGAATGTATGATACTGTTATGAATGTATGTATGCCCAAATGACTTATCCATAAAAGATAGTCATGCAGCTCCGCTTATTACTTAGGGATATTAGTATAAGTTGTGTTACACCTTCTAAATGCAGTCATTTGGTGGAAAAAGAATTCTTTTGACAATTTAAGTGGAGCAAAAGTGTCATAGTCACAATACTTCTGTGATGAGACTTGTCAGATATGTGTACTGTCAAGTATTGGAGTAGGGTCAGCAAAATAAATACCAACAGTATGAACAGAATTAAGAGAAGCTGGAAATATTAATATTATAACATACTATAACTTAATATTTCAAAGACTTTGTTGTATACCTGCATACTCGCAGTTGGCTTTGTAAATACGTAATTAAATATTCAGCATGCGCTCTTTTTGCCCACTGCGTAGGGAAATTTTTTTGGTTGTTAAAACTTCCACCTTACCTCAAACTTTGATCTGTATCAGTATTTTAATAAGGTGAAGTCCAGTGTAACAGTTTGACATAGAAGAATTCCATTTCTTCATCTTATGAGAAGAATATTTGTTGAGCATTCGTCTAGTGATTGATATAACCATATCTTTTTTTGTGTGTGTGTGAGTGCATTGTTTTGTGACTTCATCACTTTTCTTCCTTTTTCTCATCAAGTCATTTTGCCAAGGGGGCTCACTTCCTGAGCTCTTGCTCTCGCTGCTTTCTTCTTGGAAAAATGCTCTCAGTCGTCGACCTGCTGTCACCTATGTAAACTCTGACCAAGTTTCAGCTATCACTGTATGTGTTCTTGTTGCATGCCTCTTGTCACTGTAAGGCTATTTGCCACTAATCTTGAAAGTAAATTTGAGCTTTTCCAAGGTTTAAGTTTTGTCATTTCATATAACACCTTGCGTATCCTGTTTGCTGTTTTCTGAAAGTTATCCAAGGTGCAAATTAACACACATATTGCAATAATCCTGCAATAGTTCTAATGGAATGAAATAGAAAGATTATCTTGTTCTTCAGTGCCAGAATTATAATCCCAAATCTGCCTAATCCTTGAACCACTAGAGACTTGACTAATAGACAGCACGATTTGGTTAGTTTTCTAACAGATATTTTATGTCTGATTATTTCTAACACAGCTAATTTAGGATGTTTGTACGGTGCCTATGATGCCTTTGATACAATGATGTATATGTTGGTTAATTCTAGCTGTAATTGGAATACCCAAAAATGTAAATGTTCTGCATAAAAAGTTTTTTAAGAGCTGAAGGATGTTCTGGCTATATGTCACATACAGAAAGCTGATGTAAATTTGTAGGACTCTACATATAAATTTAAGCACCTGTAATTAGTCATGTTTTTAAGTGCAGATGCCAACCATAGAAGTGTTGCTTGTCAGAAACTAATAAAATGTAGGTAGCTAATACGGTAGCTTGTTGCTCAAGATGGATGAGGAGGAATTTAGATGATACTAGTGTTGTAAGAAACAAAAAGACTTGACTGGCTGTATAATTTTTTTTTTTTTTTAGTATTGCTTTCTCAGCACTCATCAGAATCAAACTCGAGCTTTCATGGAAAAAATCATATGCTGAAGACATTAAAAGCAATTCTCAATAATTTGACTTTGTGAGGGTTTTAAAGTATTGTGATGTTTAAAACTATTTTGGTGTCTTGGCTTGTATTTCCTGAAGAGTGGAGAGTGAGCTCCATGTTTTGATTTTAGTTAAGATTACTGAGACTTCTAGAATGACTGTTTTGATGACCGGTACCTTATTTTTTTTTTTTTTTTTCTCCCTGTAGGGAGGAGTAATTGTAGGTCTATTCAATTAACCTTGTGCTAAAAATGATGCAACTACCTTTTCCTTGTCTGTCAAATTCACTGCTATGTATGTGGAAGCCTGCAACAGATAATTTGTACAGTTTGGTATCCTTTAAAATGCTACTTTCTATAAGGAAATCTTTGGATTTTTTAATATGGCTTTCACAGAAATTTAAGTTTTCAGCTGCTGAAGGAAGGTGTCTCTCAGCTTTTGGTGTGAATGAGTTGTAATAGCTATTGCCAAACTTTAGCGATGGGGCTTCATAAAACCAGCAAATGGTAACTGCTTAGGAGGATTCATTTGTCTGCCTTCTGTAGCAGGCTCATGTGCTCAGTGTCAGCCACAGTGGTGGCCTTCTCATCAAGGCAATAAATGCTCTTCAAGGTTCATCTGGGCAAACTCTTGTTTACTGTGTTTATAGCCAAGGATGTTACGTGTACGTTACTACAGTTCATCAGTAGTGCACAGCTGATTATACAGGAGCTCAGATGATTATAATGAAAACTATTTGGAATGCAAATACTCCTGTCAGAGTCTGGCTTCAAAAACCTTCCATCATTTTGCTATGACAATAAAAAATGTCTTTATATTTTTCTTTTTTGTTAAAGCTCTTAAGTTCTGAAGCTCCCTTACCAGCCACAAAGGAGCATCTGTCTCCTCAGCTCTTATTTCCACAGTCCATGTGTGGGTGAGGAGGACTTGGAATTAAAATGTTCTACCCAACACTAATTAGAAACAGAATTATGAGAATGGCAGGTGTCATTTGTACATCCAAAGTGTTCCCATAAATAACAGCCAGTTCTGTTTCCAAAAAATTCTGGAATGGACCACAATGCAGACTGCGTGGCCTGTCCTATGGAGGTTTCCAGGACTTGGGGAAAACTCCTGAGAAGACTGAAAAGGCCTTCTAGTTATTGGTGTCAGCACATGTCTTCAAGGCAGTCCTTAAGCTACATAGCACCTGCTATGTCTGAACTAATCCCCCCTTCCCCCTTCTTTCAAAAAAGTAGAAGTTATCTCTGCCGTAGAAATACAGTAAGTGCATCCCATGACTACACTTCTTTTCCTAGAAAAAGCTGTCAGAAGTGACTCTAGGACAGCTTCCTATTTAGGACAGCTGGCAGCGCCGTGCACAGACCTTTGTCTCATGCTGCTGTCCTTTCAAACTTCCCAGACAGCTCAAAAAAAGAAATCCAGTAAGAATAAGGTGTCTGCTCAGTAAGAATTGAATTTATCCCAACTAGTGCTGACTTGGCAGTGCACTGTGTTGAGAAAGCTGGCTTTATGTCTAGGTGGCAGCAGATGCTAAAGGGAAAAGTTTTCTTTTTACTGCTCCCAACAAAACCTGCATGCCTTCCGTATGTTCGATTGCCTTTAGCTAACCCTTGCATGCAGAGCATCTGAGCAGCCCTGTACAGGACTTGCTCCTGGAAGCTTTCAAGGAGGGAAATGGCTGCCGGCATCTTGTTTTCGTACACCTAGCAGCAGAAAAGAACCTCGACAGGAAAGCTCATAGGAGAGACTGAATGCTAAGCTTAGAACAAAGAGGTTAAGTTTATGATGAGTATATAATGTGTTGGTATATCAGAGGAGCTTTGCAGAGAGGCTGGTTGTTCGCATGGGTTTCCCCATCCTTGGATCTCACAGAATGGTTTGGGCACTGCTTGTGCAAAGGAATGGGGGAAGACTTCATTTTCCCCCCCCCTCTGAGAAATTTAGCTTCTAGTTTTTGATTTGTTCTGTGCTGCTCTGAAATGCTGAAGGGAGCCAAGACATTGAGGTGCTGGAGCGTGTCCAGAGAAGGGCAACGAAGCTGGTGAGGGATCTGGAGCACAAGGCTGATGGGGAGCGGCTAAGGGAGCTGGGGATGTTGACCCTGGAGAAGAGGAGGCTGACCTTACCATCCTCCACAACTGCCTGACAGGGGGCTGTAGCGAGGTGGGGGTCGGTCTCTCCTCCCCAGCAACAAGCGATAGGACAAAAGGAAATGGCCCCAGGTTGCGCCACGGGATATTAGGAAAAATTTCTTCACTGTAAGAGTTATCAGGCACTGGAATGGGTTACCCAGGGACGTGGTTGAGTCCCCATCCCTGGAAGTATTTAAAAGATGAGCAGAGAAGGTGCTTAGTGACCTGGTTTAGTAGTGGACTGTTACAGTTGGACTCAGTGATCTTAAAGGCCTTTTCCAACCAAATGATTCTATGATTCTGTGAAAAACATGGGTAGAGTGCAAAGGTGTTTGAGGTAGCACTGTGGTCTGTCAGGTGGGGAGTTCAGCAAGCTAATGTGTTGGAGGGCTTTCCTTATGGTCAAAACAGCAGTGGCTATTTCATTTTTGTTGCTGGCTGATTTCATCTGTAGCAGGTCATCTCCTGTGCGTCTCAGCATCATCTGGGCGATGTTTTTAATGAATCCCCTCTCATCCTGTGGAGGACTTTGGGACTCATCTCCTAGTCTCTCCAGTGCCAAACTCTACAAATTGATTTTCCCCCTCTGCCCCCAACATGCAGCAAGATTGTTCCAGGCTGTCGGGAAGTGTGTGGCTGGCGCACTTGGGTTGTACGTGAAGGAGTTACGTGAATCTGTCTTAAATAGGCAGCTGCTGCATAGCCGCCTGCCACTGCAAGAGCCGTAAGATTGGTCCTGTTCCTGTGGACTCCACTGCTGAGCCAGGCCTCTCTCAAAAGCTCTACTATAATCAATAAGAAATGTTCTTGGGTGAGGTATCTGAGAATTAAGTTACAAAATGGAAGGTTCTGGGGTTTTTTTCAAGTGCTAGTTGGCATTGGGTAGACTAGAAATATTCCCCTATTCTGATATTTCACGGGTAAAATGAAGAAGCTTAAGTGCTGAATGGAAAGCAGAATCTTAATTGCCCTTAGGACTCAAGGAGGGGAGATTTTTCAGTGGTAAACAGCCTTTCTAAAACATAATTAGCATTAATTAACATCTATGCTGGGAATTTAATTAGAAGCAGCAGATTAGTTCTGATTTCTGAGCCGTTTTTTCTCCCCTTGGATATGGCTGCTGTTGTACAGGTTGGAAACTTGTGTTCGCAGTGAGGAGCTTGTCCTGGGGCTTACGGCCCCCAGAGCTGTCACACGAACAGCATTTGCACATCAAAGACGTTTTAAAAAAAACAGAAAAGAACTTTTCTGATGTATCGGGTGCTACAAGCTTCCCCTAGAACTACAGCATTAAATTTCTGTGCTACCACCAAGTGACTTACAGCTTTCTCTGTTCCGTGTTTTACTTATTTTACTCTCAATCAGAGCTTTCTGTTTGTATGGGTCACTGAACTGGTTTCCTTGAGGAATGATATTTCAAAGCTGTGTGGTCTTGGTTGAAATGCTAGTAAAAGTACTTTATTTTAAAAAATTGTGATACCTACTATAAATGTAAAAGTAGTAGCTAAAAAAATAGCTCCCTGATGTTTTCCTCCAAATTGTTTGAAGGGTTATTTGTGGGTTAAATGCTTTTTTTTATCACTTTGGTTATTTGCTGTTGGTTTAGTAGCTAGGCAGTGAAACTGAGTTCTCTACTTGCTAGGATATGCTCCAGTATTGCAATAGAAGCACTACGGAAAAACATAATGTGAAAAGCATCGTGTGTGTGTGTGAAAATATATAGATACGTGAAATACAGAATGAAAATGTAAACACTGAAAGGGCTCTTTCAGTGCAGGAGGGATGTGATTCCTCTGTAGCAAAGCTGCTATTTCTGGTTTGATTTTTGGTTTTATATACAACCATAGATTAACTGACAGAATGGGGTTTTTTGTTCAGTTACTTGTTAGCCAGTTTTGTTTAAAGCTTGGGACTATCTTGGCTAAAATCAAACTATAGTCAAATGCTATATGGACTTCTACTGTTTGTGATAGGGGAAGAAAGCTCTGCTGGAATCTGGTTGGCATTTAAACTTACGGAATTTTAAGGGCTTTAAGCTGAGCAGCTTTTAGAGGGCATGCTTAAAGGGTATTTTCTGTGTGGTTTTAGTTTGGTTTTTGTTTTCCTGGTATCATGCCTGTTGATTTGTGGCAAAGTACTGTATTTGGGTTAAGCTCTATAGACTGTAAACAATGTATGTTATTTTTAGAGGTTTGCAGGATTGTTAGGACTTTCTTTGTTTGTTTTTAAGTTTGTCATCATTGTTC
Organism: Egretta garzetta; assembly: GCF_000687185.1. Lineage (NCBI taxonomy): Eukaryota > Metazoa > Chordata > Aves > Pelecaniformes > Ardeidae > Egretta > Egretta garzetta. The sequence goes on along the minus strand of NW_009260837.1, from coordinate 1,832,993 downwards.
CTTTTTTCCCAGAAGTTTGGCAATCAGTCTAAGCCAGAATTTACAGTGGATCTCAAAGGGGCATTGATTGACTGGGCCTCGAAGGACAAATCCAGCAAAAAGAATGTTATTGAGGTGAATTATTTTATTTAAATGCAGAATTATTTGTACTTTAATTAATGACTTAAGAAATTTTCCCTAAACTTAACATCAAAAATTTTAATTGAGTGTTCTACATGTTTTCCTGCTCAAATGTAGATGTATCTTAGTACCTGCAAGAAATGTCCATTTCTAATATGCCTGTATGGGATATGCTTTTCAATTTTAAGCAGACTCTTATTTACTCTTTTCACTGGTAAGTGTTCTTGAGTGGCTATACGTAATGTATAAGTTGTGCCAGGGAGAAGTTTAATTTGATTTGGGTAATTTAACTTTTGAATTCTAGTGTGTTATTCAATTCTGATGATACCTGGTTTTGTTTCTTTAAAGCTAAAAACCCGCCAAGGAACTGAGCTCTTAATTCAATCTGATAACGACAGCATTATTAATGAGTGGTACAAAGTTCTTAACTATACCATCAACAATCAGGTATGTGTTTGAATCACGAAGGCTCTATTTTCAACGTACTGTTGTTTAGTAAAATAATTGATGTAACAACTCCTAGTGCTTCATGTACTAGAATCATTTCCTGATTTTTCTGGAGCATGGGCAGGAGGTTGAGGTTATGGCAGTTCCTGGTGGTGACAAGTGAAATAAAATTAATAGTGGCAAAGGAAGAAGGATGGTCCACTGGATTAAGAACCGGGAGATGTGGGCTGACCTGCAGCTCAGAAAAGAGCTTCCTTCTGTGGCCAAATACTTGTTATGTCTTAGTGACCTGAAAGTTTCTGATAGAGAGGGAGTAAAGGGGGAAGGATGGCTAAGGGGTTGTTCCTTCATGACATAACTCAATCGGCATTTGACACTGCCATTGACTTAATGCTGCACTACAATGCAAATTAAAAGCCCTGGCAAAATACTGTTATCTCGTCTTGTCAGACAGCATAATGCCAACTATTTAAGCAATAGAAAAGTGATCAAGCATTTGCTCTTGATATTGCCAAACAAGATTTACCATCTTTGAATTCAGAAGTTGGAGGAGGTCTTGGAGAAAATATTCCTCTTATATCAAGTTGACTTCATGTATATTCTTAATGTTTATAGTTACAGGCCTGGCTGCTGCCCATAAGCTGCATTTATGTTGCTTTCCATGCAGTCAGTGGTCTTCATTTCTCTTGGCTCTGATGGTGTTTTCCACCCAAACACAGCAGGCTAGTATGGATGGTTTAGTTTGAGTGCTCAGGGTTTAGGCTCCTAATCTGCTGCTCTCTCCTAGTATGAAAATGTCATGACGCCTAATAACCAGGCAAAGCAGTCACTCAGCGATACCCTTCTCCTGTCTGCCCTGTGTAACGCAACTGAGGCCACTTCTTCCCTGCTTAAATATAAAGGAAGATGGAAAGGCTGAGATACAGCTGAGATGAGACCGAGGTATCGCATGTTAAGTTGAGGAAGTGAGTGGTGGAATAGGGAGAGTTTATCACCACTCTGGAGCAAACGGTGACGTGTTACCCCTGGGAGCTGGTAGCCAAGAGACCTAAGATTACAAGGAAAAGTTCAAAGTGTATGTTATTACACTACCTGATAATTTGGAGCCCTGAAGCTTTGGCTACAAAAATCCATCAGATCTGAAGCAAACTTCGGATTTTCAGAACTTTATGGTAATAGTAGCTGTGAGTCTTTTTCCCAGGACAGCTATGGTTAGTTCTAGTGCGATGAGATCTTCAAAAGAGGGTACAGCTTAGGTTCTGGTCTCTCTGCTCCTTCAGGCTGCTGTTGTGGCAATATGCTGTACAAGAGGAATAGCTATCCGCTCATTCAGCGCTCTGGAGTACACAACCTTGCCTTGTTTTTTACAATGTCCTTCCTCGTAACAAAAGATGCTGTACGGTCAGATTTTTGTAACTGCGTAGAAGTCAAGTTCACCTTAGTGGAAGTAAAGTAAGAAATACACGATTTTGGGAGGGACTATGTTGCACTGAGACCAGAGGAAGTTTCTTTTCCTGTTTCCTGGTGTGTCTGAAGTCACGTGCGTAGCATAGGTGCGAGGCTGTGGGTGGGCAGTTTCACAGACTTGGGTATTTGCCTCTGCACTACATGATCCACATTTTCTCTTGACTCTGGTTAATGAGAACATGCTGAGAGAGCAATAACACAGGGCAAGGATTTTAGGCCCTGGTGTATTTAGTTTCTCAGAATGAATTCAGTGTATGTTTTGACAGTGGTGAAATTTTCCAACTGGCAATTCTGTTTTCTGTTACAGAAAATTCCAATTACAGAAGTTAGAAATAGGGTAAATGCTCTAGAAGTGTTTTGTAGAGCCTGTTAACTAGACCATGTAAATGAAATAGCCGATGTTTGTCTAGTAGATTTGAAAAAAACATTAATATTGTTTATTGGTTGATAAGTTTTATCATGAAAGGCTGGTTGTACTTTGTTCAGTGTCCAGCAAAACTTTCTTTATTGGGTCTTATGATCTAATAGTGTTTCTCAAAGATATTCCCCCTGCCAGTGAGAATAGTATTATCTCTGAAGAGATTTTTAGCATCTACAGTTCAGGAAGAACCCACTGAGTATTATTTTAGGGGGGAAAAAATGTATACTGTAGAACTGTCTCCAGAAAATGTGGTGTTAATGCTATATTCTATGAATTGGTAAGCTGACCACTGTATCTTCTTAAATCTAATAGGTAGTAGAGTCTGATGAAGCATTAGAAGATGATGTACCAGATTCCCCTGGAGTGGAAAAACAAGACAAAGAGAAAGAGAATAAAGACTCTAAGAAACTTCGTTGTGAGTTGAAAATTTTCCATTAATGGATTTTAGCAATGGCAATTTTTATTTTTTGCATCTTCTGTATTACGTATAAATAGAATTCAAAAGGACAGTTAGAAGTGAAACTACTCAAGTTCGAAAACAGGCTTTAATATAGTTCATTCTACGTATTGGTGCCAGTTAGTAAGTTTTCTTCCATGTTTTATTAAGCATACTTTAAAAAAAAAAAAAAGAAGCACCAAATGTCTTTAGCTCCTGCTGTATGATGCTTGAAAAATAGGAGAAAATAGGCAGTAGTGAAATGGATTATTTTCAAGGTATTGTCAAATGTACAGAAGTAATTAGACTTTCTTTTTTTCCCCTCTGACTTTTAAAAATAGTTTTATATGAGGATTGTTTTGTCATTTTACATGTTCAAAACTGATTAGAACTGTTTTACTTGGGTTTCGTCTGTGGTACAGCATCTATAAATATTTGCACTATTAATTTAAACTGCAATTTCGCTGAGTTGCTGATGAGGTTATATTGTCTCATTTAGAGAAACTAAGCAATTTTAATGACACCTTCAGAATTTTATAGTTAAATTTCTTTTAGCCACAGAAATTTCTTCCTGTGCACAGAAATAACATTAATCAGGCAGACTATTTTCTGTCTTTTACTTCCAGGCCTTATATGTAATTTGCAAGAAAGTATTTATTTCTTTAAACATAGTTAAATTAATGAAAGGCAAGATTGGTTTTGAAACATAGCTGTACTTTTTTTAATTCCACACCAATTACATATGTAAGGTACCTTTTAGTTAGTTTCACAGGCAAACTCAGTTTTATAAGTTTTTTGTAACAGGGTTGTCTCTTGGTTTGAAAAATGGATGCTATTTACAAGGAGTTCCAAAAGGTTAAGGAAAAAAATTTGGATGCAGTGCAAATTTGAATAGGTTTTTAATGTGGTTTGGAGCTTAAATTTTTCTTTTTTTTTTTTTTTTTTTTTTTTTTTTAAATGCTGTTTCCTTGTGAGATAAATGCAGCGTTGATTCTGTGGATATTCATGCGAAATGCATTTCTCCTTTCAGCAGTGAAAACACCCAGCAATATAGATTCTACAGATCAGAAAAAGACCAAAACAAAGCTCAAGAAGTTTCTCACACGGCGCCCTACGCTACAAGCTGTCCGTGAAAAAGGCTACATTAAGGGTAAATGAACCTTTTTAACAAAGGATATAATTTGAAAAGCTGAATTTAGTAGTTCATGTGTAAAATGGGGTTAATATCGTCTAGTTTGAGAGTAAAGCACATGTGTATAGCTGGTTTCAAAAAAGTCTTGTATAGTGGAAGTGGTGATTGATTGTCATTCTTCTGAGCACTGCTGCTAGCCACTGAACTTCAGAGAGGATGTCCGCTCCTTCAGCTCATTACTGCCAAAGCTGCAGTGAAAATTGAGGGCCCAGGAGCATGTTTGGGCTTGAAATCCTTCTTAGCTAGAGAGTCCATTCAGTCTGCTGTTCCGAGCTGGAAACTTGAGATAGCTGATAATCATTTGTGCACACAAGGGAAGGAAAAGTCTGTTGGGTATAAAGCTGAATGCATGTGCTTACCTGTTATACAAGGGTGGTTTGGTCTGAGTGGAACCAGACAATCATGTACCATCTCATAAGAAATGAAATATTTAGGCAAACCAGGATGAGGCTAAAGGAATATTACCTTAAATGTCTTTTTTCCCTAACCTTTTTTGAATGTATACACTTTTAAAATTGTTTTACAAACAATGACTCTTACAGATGTTGTTGAATCAAACTTAGGAAAGAATTGATTTCCGTTTGTCACATTTGTAGAAATTGTGAGAGAACAGTATTTGCACAGGTTTAAGTTAATGTGTTTGTGGAAATTATTGACTTGGTACTCACCGTAAAACTTATTTATTTATTTGTATGCTTTAGCAGGACTTGTAGGTGGTGCTCTACTAGGGTCAAAATAGCATATGGGTAGGCAAATATCAGACCAAATCCTTCTGTGATTTGCCTAACTACATACTTTAACAGGTGTGCTTCTGTTGCATGTGGTGTTTGATGTATTTGTGTATCTGCAAGTACAATTTAACTGTAAATGATGAGTTTTTTGTTTGGGATAAGGTGACATTATTCCCAGACTTTGACGTTTTGCTCTGCTTTACAGCTTAGTATTCATGTCATGGATCAGTGACATAACTTCTGACATTAGCAACAGTGAATGCTAAGTCAAGTTTAATTTGTACACATGTGTGCTGATGATTGGATTTTTAATAAAGACATTAAGGAATGGAGAGTTTGTTTTTATTTAAAAGCATGGTGTAAAGTTTAAAAGTTGGATCAGCACTGTACAGTTCTGTTTACATTTACTATATGAATGAAAAATACAGAAGTCTTTATTTAAAAGCTGAGTGTTCTTTTGTGGCTGCTACAGAACAAGCTTAGTAAACGGAAAAATTGGCAAACCCAGTAGGAGCAGAAAAAAACAAGTTCTTAAAAAACCCCAAAAAACCCCCAATAAACCACATTTGAAACAGCATGCACTAAGCAGATAAGTACCTGCACTAAAGTTTATTACATGAAAAACAAAATTACAAAATTTACTTTAAGATGAGAGGAAAAAACGTTACTCCTGTATATGTGGAAACCATTAAAGTCAGAGGCAATTGTAGCAAATCAGTTTGTTACATGCTAGTATTTTCTTGTGCTGCCTAATCTGCATTGCTTTACCTGCTACAGCTGCGTGCTAGCCTGGCTTTCTCCTGCGTGGGCTTTTTCAATCCCTTGCTACTGACTCAGCTTATACAGCCGGCTGCGTGAGCAGCAGCGGCAGGACTGAGGTGTTTGGGAGCGCTGGCCTTGTACGCATACAGCCAATAATACCATTATGTGCCAGTTGTCATACAGTATAATTGGTTTGGTGTGCTGTTTGGATTTCCCAAAGCAGTAGTTAGATGCAAGTGTTGTTAATGAATCTGCTTAAATTACTAAACATGAAAAATGGGCTAGATGCTATGCATGATGCAAATGCAAGAACAGTTTCTCTTGCATAAGCTCTGAAGTAAGATCTACTAGATACTGCGAAGACAGACACTTACATACCTTAGCTAATGGATTAAAGAAGAAAAAAACCCACCACAGACATTCTTTCCTTTAAGAGTGTGAGCTTTGCCTCTCTCTCTCAAGACCCTAGTTCAATCTCATGCATCTGAAACGGGGAGGTCATCTAGCATTTGGGTATCTTTGATGAAAGCTGTAGAAATGGGTCTGAGAGAGAATTTTGCTGACAACATAACCTGAACAAGAGGACTTAACATGTTGCTGAAATACTCTAAGACATTACAAGAATCTGATCTCTGCCCAAGCTGATATTCATTTTTGCTCCAGTTCATGATAGGAAACAATCCCTCTGGATTGTGCAGATTTGAAAACAAACCCTCAAAATAACCTTTGCCCACAAATATCTGTATTTGGATTCCAACCTTGCAGCCAGGTTGCCTGTGCATTCAGAGCTTTGTGGTATACAGGTCTTCCATTTAAAAATCCATGTCAGAACTTAATGATGTTAAAAGGTAAAGAGTCTACATTAAAGTCAATTAATACATAATGATGGGTTAAACTGTAGGTGCAATGCAAGATGAAATTTTACAAGGTTTTTCCCGCAAGTGATGCCAAGAACTTACACTTTGGTTAAAGTTTATTATCTCTGTTCAGATTTTTAACAAAGATTATAATAAGTGTATTTTAAACTCAGAACAGGATATTTTCATCCATTAAATTTCTCGGTACAGTAATGACTATATGACTCTTACAAGCATTTCCTGATGGATTAAAATAATGTCAGTAGCAAAAGTTCCTTACTCAGAGACTCACATTTGGGTAACTGCTGACACCTTTTCTTACTGAGAGCTTTTTCTTGCTGGGAGCTGCCGAGAGCTCTTTTCAAAACTTTCCTATTTTCACTCTAATACTGCGACAATTGTATCCAGTAGTCTTTGCCCTTTGTAGAGGTTTGTTTTAACCTGAACTAGTTCTGTCACTTGAGTCCTGTTCCACTGTAAATCAGTCTCTTTACTTGGTTCCAGATCAAGTGTTTGGTTCCAATCTCACCAGCTTGTGTCAAAGAGAAAACAGCACGGTGCCAAAGTTCGTGAAGCTGTGCATTGAGCATGTTGAGGAACATGGTATGGTGAAAGTTTTTTGTTTCCAATTCTCTCTTACTCACCACCCTATCTGATTTTAAATGTTTTAATCACTAAAACGCTGCAGGTTTCTTCGGGGAAAATAATTTGAAATCTCTGTCTGTAGATAGCAATGAGTTTTCAAGTGTGGGGTAGTAGGTGGGATCCACAATGGGGAGAGGGGAGGAAATCTTATCTGAGAACTTGATATGCTTCAGTATCTTTCAAGCTCAGGAGAAGGCAGGACAGCCTTCTGGCAACAAGGCTCTAAGGAAAGAGTATTACAAGTGATAAAGAGCTCAGCCCACCAGCATTTTTTTTTTCAGATGACAAGAGAGACTGTCAAAATGCGGCTGTTCATTTTTGGAAGGTTTAAACATGCTAGCAAAATCACTTATTAAAACTTCCTTGAAACAAACTTCTAGGAAAGAGTTGTGTTCCTGCTCTGTATATGCTGTGACTGTCAGAAGACAAGTCTTATCAGTTTGATGCCCTTCAGCCAGTTACACTGATCGCTGTGTGAAGACTTACGCAATTCTGGAGATTGAGTCAATATGTGGACACTGATAATTCTTGTTTGCTTTCATTGAAAATAAGTCTCTCCTACCTAATAACTGAGAAAAATGATATGTTTGAAAGCTACATGTGACATCCTGGGGTGTCTGATGTAAAGGACATCTTCACGTTTTTCTTGAAAATACGCTAGTTGTGACTCCTGACTTGGCTGTAGTCTGCTGGTTTTCTTGCTTGTTTCTTGCTGTTGTCATTACCCTGTCTCTTGGAAAAGATGACTGAGAGCGGGCTATGGAATCTCCATAATCATCACTCAAATATATGCCAGTCTGTTAATCTGAGAATGTTCTCTTGAGAATCAGGGTAAGTGTTACAGGGGAATACTACATGTGAATTTTAAGGCATCTTCCATGGGAACTTCATTTCGGATTTTGTTGCAGCCCATAGTCCTTTCTCAATGCTGCTGTCTTATGGCCTGGGAGGGGAAAAATAACTGCTTCCATTGCCTTGCTCCAGTTCAGCAGACTGCCACCTTGCTTGTAACAGCAGGCTTTATTCCATTTGTGATCTGCAGTTTGTGAGAACAGGGTTACTTTGCTTTGTTCCTTTTTTTTTTATTTCTTTTTTTATTTTAAAGACAGGACTGCAGTGAAGATAGTGGTGAAGTTTTCCTTTTTTAAATACCTGAGGGGAAGCTGACAGAAATGAACAGCTTTTTTTCCCCCACTTCTCCAACTCTTCTTCCTACTGCCAGTACACTTCAAATCGGTTCTTTCTGTAAAGGAATGACTAGTGGATTATGGGGAAAAGGGATATGTCAGATGGTGCTGGTAACTGTGCTGTGTTGCATCAGACAACTCCTTGAGGAGCTACAGGGACTGCAGGTATTCTGGCAGCACTCACCCTCTCAGTGGCACTGACTCACATGCTGCATTCAAGTGGCATTTCAGTTAAATTCTTTACCTCCTAATCACTTCTGAGTAACTGCAGCAGCAACCACAGAGACACAGTTTGCTTCTTTTCTGGTTGAGTGTGCAGTACTCTAAAGGCAAGGGCTACCTGTTTAATTTTGTAGGCTGTTGGGCAGTGATGAGTGTGCATGCACATCATTCCTTCTCCATGCGAACCTGGTCACTTGACAACCTTGAGATGCTCTCTGTGCATGACTTGATTTGATTTTTCTTAACCATACATTAAAAAAATTGAACATCCACAAAATACTTGGTTCTTGCATGTTGGACTCCCACATATCCCCTGGCTACCCACCAAGAGCATCTTAAATGAGACACCTAATCTCACTGGGGGAACTTGGAGCTGTTGCCTTGTTACTGCTGTTCTACTGTGTAGGAAGTTTTAGAGATTACTTTGAGCTTGATGCTACCAAACCTGTGTCAGCAAACTAAACCTCCTCCGATACGCCCTGCCCATCAAAAAAGCTATTTTAGCTTCAATTTTTCTCCTTTTTTGTTGAACCGAGTGTTCTTTGTTACAAGGTGGGTTTCTTTTGTTTTTAATTTTGCTGAGTAGACCTATAAAGAAGCAGCCTAACTATTGCAGTATTCATACATGTGTAAAGTATTAAAATGGATTTATCCCTTTGTTTTAGGATTAGACATTGATGGCTTATACCGAGTTAGTGGCAATCTTGCAGTGATACAGAAGCTCAGATTTGCAGTCAATCATGGTAAGCTTCCTTCAACTATATTACAACTGTGTATATTTTCAGATTGTTGGAGTTCATAGAAAGCTCAGGAAAAAATACTTCTTAGTGTGTAACTACAGTCTTTCAGGAGAAATGATTGTCTATCTTCAAAGTAAAATTACGTCAAAGTTGCAGAATTTAGGGTGTAATATACATCATCTGAAAAACCTAGCATCCTGGAAGCTTGGTCTTATGTGGAACATAGAGGTATTGCTAGAACACAATTTTAAAGAAAGGTAATAATAAAATTTGAGGGGGGAGAATTATTTCAAAGAAAAAAAACTTCATGCCTTACAGAAAAACAGTAAGCATATTAAGATTCCACTAGCATTAAAATTTGAAGTTAATGCTTTTTAGCGAGATCTGCTGCTGCCTTTTCGTATGGGGATGCTTAGCTCCTCCTCATGCTCTCTGTATAAAACCCTTTCATGTGGCTGTGTCTGTGTTGTGTGCAGTGAGTCAATCATGGTAAGCTTCCTTCAACTATATTACAACTGTGTATATTTTCAGATTGTTGGAGTTCATAGAAAGCTCAGGAAAAAATACTTCTTAGTGTGTAACTACAGTCTTTCAGGAGAAATGATTGTCTATCTTCAAAGTAAAATTACGTCAAAGTTGCAGAATTTAGGGTGTAATATACATCATCTGAAAAACCTAGCATCCTGGAAGCTTGGTCTTATGTGGAACATAGAGGTATTGCTAGAACACAATTTTAAAGAAAGGTAATAATAAAATTTGAGGGGGGAGAATTATTTCAAAGAAAAAAAACTTCATGCCTTACAGAAAAACAGTAAGCATATTAAGATTCCACTAGCATTAAAATTTGAAGTTAATGCTTTTTAGCGAGATCTGCTGCTGCCTTTTCGTATGGGGATGCTTAGCTCCTCCTCATGCTCTCTGTATAAAACCCTTTCATGTGGCTGTGTTGTGTTCAGTGGGAATCGATAGCAGCTAGGAAGAGGACAGTCGCCCACCGCCAGCCTGACCTCTCTTTTCCTGGTTGACAGGGTCCAACAGTAAATTTTGTGTTATGTCAGCAGCTCCTGTTCCCCTCTGGAAAACGCCCTCGGGGTAGGGGAGCTGCATGTAGTGCAGTAGGCAGAGTTCAGCCATCTCCAGCTGTAGTGGTGGAGTGGATGCATCCCCTTTTACATGGCTGCAGCTCTGTATGCCGGCAGAGAGTGGCCTGAGGTGCAGTAAGTCTTTGCTGCTTCAAAAGCAATAAGTACAGAAGAGTGGTTAGGTTTATTTTTAAATAAAAGCTTTTTATAGTTAAATTGTTAACATTAATTATTACTTTTTCTCTCTCAGATGAGAAACTAGACTTGAATGACAGTAAATGGGAAGATATACATGTCATCACAGGAGCTCTAAAGATGTTTTTCAGAGAACTGCCAGAGCCGCTGTTCACTTATAATCACTTCAATGACTTTGTCAATGCAATTAGTAAGTCTGAAAAACATGCCTGTGCTTTTTGTATAAGTTCTGCTCATATGTACAATTCATTTTATTATTTTGGACAGTAAAATGAATGTTTCTGTTACGAACATCTGTGAGGCTTACCTAAAATTGGATGTCAGTAATGCACGGTCTGGTCAGGAGGTGGCAGTATTTTATCTAATATTAGCACTGCAAAACGTTCACATTTATTCCCAGTCTGTTAAATTTTATGCTAAAGTTTTAAACAAAAATACTGAATCTTTGTTTCTACACCTCATCCTTTTGCAGAACAAGAACCAAGGCAGCGTGTCCATGCTGTTAAAGATTTAATCAAACAGTTGCCAAAACCAAATCAGGACACTATGCAGGTACTCTTTAGACACCTGAAGAGGTAAGTAGCAGGTAGAAGGAAAAGCTTTGTATTGCTGATCCTCCCTTAAAGCTAAATAATCCAATTAAAAGTACTGGGTGACTGTTCCCACTACATTTTTCTTGCCTATATTGGACTCAATGAAAACAGTCTGTCAGTCTGTATTTATACAAGCTTGTGGAGCACCTAAATGGACTTTAGACAGCGTGTGTCATAGTTGTGATGTTGACTGCCAAGTCCTTATGGTCGAGGGATTGTGAGAGGATTTAGGGATAGCATTTCAAAATAAAACTATTCCATAGAGAGGGGAAGCACAGCAGCTGTATGTCCTAATAACAAGACTACTCATTAAATAAATACAGTAAATAGTAATTTGCTTTGGACTGTGTCTTTTTCCTGCATCCCATTACTCTAATGCTGACACACACTTTTTGTGTATTTTTTTTCTTCTTTCAGAGTTGTAGAAAACGGAGAAAAGAACCGAATGACCTATCAAAGTGTAGCAATAGTTTTTGGTCCAACCTTATTAAAACCAGAGAAAGAGACTGGTAACATAGCAGTCCACACAGTATATCAGAATCAGATTGTAGAATTAATTCTACTGGAATTGAATTCCATCTTTGGACGCTGACATTTTTCTTGGGAGTAGAAACTGGAAGCGATGGGTTGGCAGCAGTACTCCATCAGAAGGAAAATCTCTTGCTGTACATGGTGTATTATGTTGGTGGACCAAGCGGCAACTTGTTTTTTGCACTTTTGGGGAGGGGAGAAACAGGAGAAATGTTTGACCACTTTAATGCAAATTAAAGACAACACTTTGGATTTCTTTGAGAAGTTCAATGTAAAAAGTGAATTCAAAAGTTTATAGTTTGCCTTTTTTTAAGTAGCATTGGAAAAATGTAATATAGGTTCATACACTGGATTTCTTGGGAGAGTAAAGCTATTAATCTCAAACTGGATAATCTGGAATTCAATCTTAATTTTTTTCCACTTGATAGGGAAAAATCCTACCATCTGATATGGAAAAATTCAGTGAAG
>NW_009260837.1:1791703-1820861 GCF_000687185.1 Egretta garzetta | reverse complement strand
CTTTCAGTGACTGTCTTAAACTTGTGCTAACAGTTGGGTTTAGTTATTCAAATCTAATTCCTCACTTGGTATCTGCTGTCTTTTTTTCCTGTTTTTCAGTTTTCTTTTTTTCTTTTCTTTCTTTCCTTTTTTCCCCTAGCAACCTTTCTGGAAATTCTTAGTTGCTTTATAGAACAGCACACTATTTCAAACACTGAACTTGTAATAATATCCAGCAACGGATATTTGTCTTGTGGCATAATAGAAGTCATATTTAATAAACGTGTTCATTTTTTTCGGGGTATTTCCTGAACTAAGTTTTGTGTTATACTGATTTAAAGCTAAAATCCTAAGTAAATACCAACTGTAACACTGTATTGAGTTCTTGGTATAATGCTGTGGTAGTGGAAGTTTAATGTAAATACAGGCTGTCTTTTTGATTCTTGTATATAATTTGGTTCCTGTATAGTTTAAGAACATTTTAGTCACACATTTCTAATCATGGGTAGGTTAGCTACAGTAGCTTAACGTTTCCAGTGGATGTCTGGGGTTTCAGCAGGGAACAGGTTACGGGGAGGGAGGGGGGAACCTAACTGTGTGCACTTTTAGATGTTAATTACATTTGCGGGCAAATAACTGTAATGCAAATGGTACTGGAGAAATACTGAGTGTGCTTGCTAAATTGTTAATGCACTACAAGAGGAGCCTTTTAGGTTATTTAATATGTACAGGATACATTAGAAAAATGTATTATGAATTCTAACATCTACAAATAGTGAAATTCATGTTTTGATAGATAGATGTTTGATGGAATCCATGATGCTAAATTTAAGAATTTCTTTTTACATTAATGTAGAATAATTTGTAAAATTGGTTTTGAAAGATTTTGTTACAGGGAGCATGGTCTGCTGAAGATTTTTTTAAATGTATTTTTCTAGACTAACTGCTGTATCTGACATATTTGTTATGTCTAACATGAATAAAGAGAACCGTTAGTTCTTTTGGAGTCTGCCATTCCCCCTTCAGACAACATGAGCCCCCTTAAAACAGTAAGAGCGATGCAGTAAGATGCTTAGCGTGGATACCACTTGTGGCAAAGAGTTGTCACACTGGATTAAAAGACGAATGCTTACTTTATAACCTGGCAATTTCAGGAACTTCCCAGTCCCTTTGTTTAACAACTTAAATTCTAACATAAGGTTCAGAGAGGGCAGAAGTAATTTATGGACATAAATTTGCAGTCTTACTGCCAACTTACTTGGAACCTTCTGTACAGAAATCAGATGCACCGGGGAAACTACTGTATTTTGCCTTTGCTCTGTTGTGTACCTTCCACAGCACGGTTCTGGCTTACAGCAAAGGGGATGTGTGGTGAAGTACTAAGGCGTAATCAGATGAATGGTACGAGAATTTCACGAGCATAGGGCGTGCATGAAAAGTCTCCGGAGATAAAAGAGAAGATGAGTTACCTTGTGGCTTTCTCACTGTCTTCTTGTGGTAATGGTGAAGTCTTGTGGTTTGTTGCGAAGCGACCTGGGTGAGAATTGCGATAGCTCTGTCTCGGCGCGGTGTCGTCAGCCTCCCGGTAGGCTGTCACAGCAGAGCAGTGCCGAGTGGCAGGTGTGCCCCAAGCTACCAGAAAATCTCAACAAAGTTGAAATCTGTTGCTGTAGATTATTCAAATCCCAACTTTAGCAGTGGGAATTTTTCTTTATTTGACAGCTGAATGAGAGGGCTTATCCACAGCTCACCTTTTCTGTATGAGTGTGTTACCTTTTTCAAAGAACGAATGCCTTTTTAAAACAATTTGATAATGAGGATGTCACACTTTTCCTTGTATTTTCCCCCAAATAAAGCATTTTGTTATTACAATATATAGTACAGTTTTGTGCAGTGAAGTTGTTGGATGTTTTAGTGTTCTCATTTTTAGTTTGGGGAGGGGAAGGTATTCTTTTTAATTGAAAGAGGTGTAGCTAAACACAGGAAACATCCAGGGAAGGGGAGGCTGTCCGAGCTGACGGTGTGCTTGTCATGACCAGCTTGAAACTCTCTATGTCGGCACATCGGGTTTCTTTACTACTTGAAATAGCTTTTCTTGTTCCTTCTCTTAAAAAATCAAAACCAGATTTTTGCACAGACACAGCAGGGGAAAGGTATTTGTATTAGATGAAACATAATTAAATTTATATATTCCTCAGTTTGGGCTTTAAATCAGATTTGGTTCTGGTTTAAAATCAATTTAAAGACTGAATATAAACTTTTGCAGCCATCTCCACTCAAAGGTACTGGAGGCCCAATATTATGTATTGGTGCCAGCTGAAATTTCGTTCCAGCACTAGAGCCGTGTTCAGCTCTATAGTTCAGCTACAGGGAGTCAGCACCAAGCACCTCTCAGTCGTGCTTGATCTATACCAGTTACCGCTTTCTTCACTTTAAAGCTGGAGAGAGAAGTGGATGCAAAAAAGACAAGGTGAATATACACAGTCATTTCATGTAAACTTTTTTTTTAAATTGGAGTTGCATGTAAATAAAGCTTCCTGCGTGCAAGTGGTCACGCTTGCTGCTCAGGCCCAGACTTTCCTCCCCATCTTCACAGAAAGCCAGGATAAATTCCCTTTGTACTGAACCCATTGTATCCTGGCAAGTGAATCCTCGACTTGCAGCGTGCGAGAGAAGGGAGTTTGTAGGTAATACAGCAGCGATTTATTCCTAGGTGGAGCCCTGACTTTCTCCCCTTAAAGGGAATGACTTTATTTAGCCCCAAAGTAATGATATTTTCGGAATCAATTGGGTAATTCATAAGCCCATACCGTAAGCCAGGCACAGTGGGGCATTCTGCTGGGCGAAGGGGAGGTACAGCATGTCTAATGAGGCCGCCTGCAACCGCCGGGGAGAGGAGAGCTCCTCTGAAGAATCTTAATTAGCCTCCACAATTGCAAAGTTTTGTGGGCAAGCAGCTGGTAGGACTGGATCAGACCTTTACAAAAGTAGCCCTATGCGACTGTGGGACTTAAATGAACATTTTCTCCCCCCCACCCCCCCTCCCAGCATTTTTTTAAACAGAGCACTTGTAAAACAAGATCACACTGTGTAACAAACCAACATGAAAGACATTCGGAGGCGACTTGGCCTCTTGGTCCTTTTTATTGCCTTGAGAATTAAATGGCAGCTCTAATATTAGAGTTCCCTACAAGTTCCCCGATTGGATTCGAGTTTGTTAAGGTACTTAGCTCCTCCTTTCTTTCAAAAGAAGAAACCTGTGTTGCATTTGGCAAACTTGGGAACTGCAAAGTGGATCGAGCAGCGATAGCACCAGGTTTAGCACCAGGTTTATTTCTCTCAGAACCTCATCTTGCAGCTTACTGTGCTAAAATGTAGGTGGCTAGGGAGGGGGGAGGGCAGAGCCTAGTGTGGGAATAAGTAAATGCAAAACACTGAAGGCAACCAGACAAAGCAGGTGTGATGGACAAGCAAGATGGCAAAGAAACAGTCAATGAGAAAATCTGCAGCAATCCAGGCCAGAGACCTGGGAGAAAGCCAGGCTGCCAAGTGTGGGGTTTTGGTTGTGGGGTTTTTTTTTTCTCTTTATCTGCTTTTTCCACTTCATACAATGCAGATGAAGGCCTGGCTCTGTTTCATAAGGGTAAGTTGCTCTGTAAACAGGTGGGGTTCAAGTGACATCGCAAACTGGACTCTTCCCAGGGCGGCTCCCGTGTGTCGGCTCCCCCGCGACGAGCTTGTGTCCAGGTTCGCTTGACACAAACACCTGAGTGCTGATGGGCATCGAGAGCTATGTTCCTTCAATGTAATCATGAATACCAACAAGCATCTGCAATACAAAAATAAAAATAAGCTCATTCTCAGTTTGGCAGCAGCATGCTGGTAGCACTGCGTGCCCCATGTGAGAGCCGAACCTTGTGGCAGCAGATCCCGAGGATGGTGGGTAGCCCGGTCTGTTACAATCTCAGCGCAGCAGAAGAAAGAAATGTGTGAAGCTGAAAAGTGGGGGTATGCATTAAAAAACAAAAAACCCAAGCTAAACTATCTTCACAACCAGTTTAGATTTGCATGTATGGTACAAATCTGCTCAGAATAGTTTGTTAATTCATAGTGTGAAAGGAACAGCTGTCCTCTAAAAAAATAAATACCATAATTAAAAGCTGTCATTTTTTTTTTTATCAGGCATTGGAAGATAAATGTTAAGCATTGCTCAGCTTGTCTAACTCATCCTGTGCTGCAGCCAAATGGCTGGAACCAACATGCTGGTGGTGGGTTACCTGGCCACCAACAGCCTGGTGCTCTCTGCCTTTTCTTCACCAAGAGTGATGCTGAGCTGGTGGTGGCTTGTTGGCTTTCTGTGGGTGAGTGTCCTGCCTAGCTACTTGTTCCAGTAAAAGGAGGTACCTAACCTAGAAACAGAACTGAAACCCACCTTTTTCCCCGGAAAAACTTCCCTATCGACCTGGGCTGGGCAGCGCTCTGTCTGCAGGCACTTCAGCAGCACAGGGCTGCTGCCGAGCTGGGCTGCGGGCGTCCTCTCCCCCAGGGCTGAGCCAGCGCATCTTCTGTGGCCCCTGCCAACGCACACGAGTGACCTGCTCAAGGCCACGGCTTCCTTCCACGAAGGAAAACGGAGATGCGGTTGTGCAAGAGGTAGAGCCTCTCCTCTGGCACTCCCTTCCAGCACCGCCTACAGCAAAGGATGCCGCCGTATTTCCCGCTATGAAACAGCTGGTTTGTAGCCGAAGTGCTGTTCTTGCCGGTACACTAGCCCTGCTCTAAGTTTTTTCTTTGAGGTTTTAAAGATAAGACTTTTTTTCCTATTAATCTCTCCTTTTCCCGCATCCACCCACCTGCTATTCCCGCTGCACTGAAAGTCAATACGACTTGGACCGTTTGCTTCCTTATTTGTACAACAGCCTGGAGCCCAGGGGCTGGAATGTGCTGTGCTCTGCCTGGAGCGCTGCTTCGCCTGCGGAGGCTGAGGCGCGGGCCGCTCCGCCATAGACACTTCATTAAAAAGCAGCCATTAGCATTAATGCTAAAAGGCAATGTAAATGAAAAAAAAAAAAAAAAGCAAGCACAGTCTAGAAAAAAATTTAAAAAATGGTCCTTTCCAAGTAATAGTTAAAGCAGGCTGCGTGCTGCTCCCCCGTTTCCCAGAGTGCCCATTCTCCTCTATTGCAGAAATGTACATAAGCTAAGCAATTAGGTATTATATTTGGCCCGAGACTGAGGGAAAGCAATTCAATTCCTTGCAACCATTGAATCGCCAGCCGTATCGCTTGCGCAGGCTGAGCTGTGAGCCAGCTGCCAGGAGGACTGCCCACTCTTCAGCTTTGCATTAAAACACCCCAGCTGTAGGCCAGGATCCTACTCGTCCCCTTCTTTTGCCTGAAGTTCCCAGCCTGCCCCATTCAAATACATGAAAATAAATAATTTTCTGTCCAATTTTCCTATTTGTGAAGTACAGCAGCTCCGTGCAGCAAGCCAAGTGCTCAGGGTGTCCATGGGTACAGCTTCTTCCCCTATATGTACACAATTTAGTTAAGAGGGGGAGAAGACAGTTTATTATAAACATTGAACAGCGGGCGGCATCATTAGCTCTTCAAAATCATAACTAACTCCCCAGGTGGTTGTCCTAATGCTTTCTGGGTTTTCTTTGCATCCCTGAGATAAAAAGAAAGCCTGAGCACGTGAGGGCAGGAGGCAGCGCACGCAAACGTTGTTGCTGCTGCTGGCAAGGCAAACTCCATTTTGCCCGCATCAGCCTCGGGTGGCAGGAGCGATGCCCGTGCTGTGTGGACCAGCGATGGGGACTTGCACCTTTCCTTCTTTCCTGCTGCCTTTCTAATTTGCTGGGTCATGAGCTAAGGCTCGTGGCATGTTGCAGGCCAGACTGCACAATTATAATGGTCCTCCCTGGTTTTAAAGAATCCATGAATGAAGTTGGCGTGTAGCCTTCCATTTAGCCACTGGCTTCCTTGTTCCTACTTGGCCATTCATGCCCTATAGCAAATGAACATGCTTCTCCCTGCCAAAGCTTCATCCCCATTTCTCTCTTAAGTAATGCTGCTCAAATGAGCAAACCTGTCTCATCACCCATGGCAGCACTGGTGGCCCTGTTCTCCTGGAGCACCCCTGGGGACTGGGGTGGCTGTGGCAAAACCAGGTACTGCCGCTCTCCCCACTTGCGACCATGGGGTCAATAAAGTCCTGTTAAAGTTACTCTTTCTTTACCACAGCCTGGAATGTAAGAGTTGGTTGCTTGCAGCCACAAAGGCTTCCCTCTTTAAAATGCTTCGCACCAGACAGAGAGAAATCCTCAAAGCCATGAGCTGCTGCCAGGTGGTGTAAATGCTCAGTTCTGCCACCACGCAGCAGAGCCAGGCATGAATGGGCCCCAGCAGCCGCCACCGGCACGGTCCTGCCATGGGACACGGCACCCAGCACCGCAAGCTCTCTGCCAGCCCAGCAAAGGAAACCTCTCTGGCAAAACCCAAGCAAAACGAGCCAGCAGGCAGCTGCCAGAGGGCCCAGTGCTCCCGCCCGCCCCTGCCTGCACACAGCCAGCGTGCAGCACTCCCCAGCGTAGGCAGGGGCACCAAAGGCAACTGCAGAGGCAGAAGCCAGGGCTGGGAGACCCAGCACTGTGGTTGTCCCAGGGCCAGCAGCAGTTTGGGCTGCTCCTCAAGACCTCCGCTGATGGAGCTGGTAGGGTCTCCCAGACAGTCTTACCTAGCACGTAACTCTCCTCACACTTAGAAAGTTTTTCTTTTTGCACATCTGAGTAGCCCCTGCTGCAGTTTACCTTCATCTTTTTCCTTACTCTTGCCCTTATCCACTGCTTTTATCCTATTCTGCAATGTATATGGAGAGCTATTTTTTCCTGGATCTCTATGCAGACAATAGCAGCTCAGGAAACATAAAAGGTTACTGGGTCTCAGGTTTCCCTTCTCTAGACTAAGCAGACTCAATCCTCTTAATCTTTCCTTGGATGTCACACAGCCGGCTGACTCGAGGACAGGATAGGGAAGCATCAGTTCATATTCCCCTCAAGGAGACGCCTTCAGCACTTGCCTATTAAATAAAAATAAGTTGCAGAATAGTCTTTACTTCCCCTTCACCCTTTGATACCTTCCCCCCTGCCTCCTCCTTCCCCAGCCATTCCCATCCTTTGCTTTATGGGCTTGTCCAACCCCACTGGTGTGTCCTGGAAACTCCCACTGGTGGATGCTAGAGAAGGCCTAGTCCGAGTGTCCCTGAATCCATCCCTGAATCCCTGATTTCCTGCCACTTCTGTGACTAGAGACCTTACAACCCCCAGAGCTATGTGGCAGTCAAGGCACGTTTTTTCTTCCTGAAACAATTAGCCAGCACTTAGGTCCCTATGCCCTGTTTTAGATACAGCAGAGTGGCTTAAGGTCAAGTGCTGTGGCTACCATGCCAGAGTACTCACTGCACGCTGCAGGTCTGTGCCTGCTCTGGTAGGGTTTTGAAGGAGAAATGTGTGCAAATCAGTCTGCTACACATCTGCAGGGACACATCCTTGCAAGGAGCAAAAGCTCAGATTAAGAGCTGATCTATCAACCAGAGCACTGGCAGAAAGCGCTGCTCCAAGGGCAGCCCCGGCACAACCTGCTGCTGTCTCCCTAGAACACATTGCAAAGCCTTGCAAACATTCCAGATAGGGCTGGTGCTGCAGATTGGGGCAGACCCTGGGCTTCCCCTCTCCTGCCTGTTGCCCGTGCTGCATCCCTCTGCGGCTCCCGCATCCCTCTGAGGATCCCGCATCCCTCTGCAGCTCCTACATCCCCTCTGTGGCTCCCACATCCCTCTGAGGCTCCGGCAGAGACCCTGTGGCACCCACCTTGTCCTGCCTTCACTTGTAGCTTCTGTGAATGAGGTTGTCTGGGGGAGAGCTGCCCTGCCAGCTGCGTATCAGGGAGACAAGGAAAAGCTGGAATTACATCCCTACTCACGGCATGAGAGCCAGCACTTGAAGGCAGTGCTGTTAGCTACGTTGTGGCAGCTGGAAGAGGTTTTTGGAGACAGAAACGCTGAACACATTTAGCTTGATTATAATTTTCAAGACAAAGCTTGTTGTGTGACAACAAATTATTTAACTTGGATGTTCTCAGCATCTTATAATTATGTACAAGAAGTCAAGGCTCTGAACGTTAAAAACCAAGATTAAAGAAAAAATAAGGTACTAGCAGAATTGTCCTAGTCTAGCAGATTTCCGTGACAAATCAAAAGTAAACCCCTCTGTCTCACTCTTTTGCCCCAAGCTGGTGCTCAGCACTACACCTGCATCACCAGGAAGACTGGCAAAGCCTGAATGTCCTTTCATTTTCAGGCACCCGTGAAAGGGCTGTGCACTACCAAAACGCTCTGATTTAAACTCTGAAAAGAAAATATTGTGAAACCATGCAGTGGTAGTTTGGGGGCTTGTAATGATCTCCCCTCAGTACCTTGCTGTGTGGAAGATGTGCCTCAGCCCCCCTTCGTGGTAGGGGTCTCAAGGTCTGCGAAGCGGAGCCGCCGGTTCCCTTTTTATTCACACAAAGTGTTCCAAAAAAAAGCCACTAAACTCTGGCTGAAGTTAGAAGAACTGGAAATTATATCCCAGGGCAGAGCAGATGGCAGAGACACAGTGATTTAGTTACTGCTCTTTTGACACTACCATCTGGGCCCCCTCCCACCTACCCTGCAAACAAAACCTGGCAAAGTTTTTTGCCCTCCCCCAAAGCCCTGTTGCCCACCAAGCCAGCCAACAGCATCTCACACTATAGCACAGCGTTATTTTGTATGTTTAAAGGACTGAAAAGAGAGGAAACATGTAATTAGGAGGACTCTAGTCCTCTTTTTGCAACCTTAACCCTGCTCCTGTTCAGCCCTGCAGAACAGCGCTGTCACCTTCCCCCAGGATAATGAACTGGGGTCTGTCGGACTCTTTCCTAGGGAGGTGAAATATCTGGCAAATTCTGGCCCCTGTTACCCATTAAGCACAAATTGCTTCAGAATTGTCTTGACCTGATTGCATCAGCCATCCTTGGTCCTGGTCCTGGTCCTCATTACCTCTCCTCTGCAAAGCAAACTCATGAATGCTACCAGGCTGCAAAAATCCCCCTTTCTTATCCCACTCCCAGAGTTGTACACTGGACGCAGCTCTGTGTGGGCAGGAGGGCCCAGCTCCTCTCCAAGCTAGCCACGATGACCTGTGGTGAGGCTCCCAGGGTGGCCACAGCTCACCCCACCATGGCCCCTGCCGCTCTGGGCACATGCAGAAGGAACAGCCCAGGTCAAAGGTGGCCTGGATCCATTTGGACAGATGGTTGCCTTGGAGAAGACAGGCGATGCTCACCAGCCCCGGGACAGGCGGGTTTTCCAGGGAAATTTTGGCAAAGTCCTCTCCTCTCCTGAGACCTCACACTCCTTTTCTGTTTGCTCAACTGTCTTGCAGGGCTTGGCTACCAGCAGAATTAAGGTCACAGCTCGGTCTATTAAAAATACCCATCCAGTTATCTGTTGGGCCATGCTTATCCTTCATTTTCCTGGCTGCAAGCAGTCCTGGAAGCAACAGGACCGCTCACCTCAATGAAGCCAGCCGGTCCAGGCATATGGTCTTTTTATTTTCACCTGCTTTCTCCCAAAAAGTGCTGTGGGAGGGCTCTGATCGTCCATTTAAAAGGGTCTCGTAGTCTTCCCTTTGAGAATGCTGCAAGGTCTCCGCCACGCAGCAATCTGTTCACAGCATAATTATTCTCCCTTAAGGCCTCAGAGACCATGAGGCTCCTGACATTTTCCATTGCCTGGAGAGGGGTAATTTTTCATTGCTTTCCTGAGGACTCTTGCACTTTGCAGCAGTAATGGAGCATCCAGCTATAGCGAGCTGCAGCCTACAGTTTATTTTTACCTCTTGGTGGACATAATGCCGTGTTTAACCCCAGCCGGAAGCTCAGCCCCACACAGCCCCTCGCTCCCTCCCCCCCAGTGGGATGAGCGAGAGAATCGGAAGGGCAAAAGTGAGAAAAATCGTGGGTTGAGATAAAGACAGTTTAACAGGGAAAGCAAAAGCTGCTCACACAAACAAAGCAAAGCAAGGAATTCATTCACCACTTCCCATGGGCAGGCAGGTGTTCGGCCATCTCCAGGAAAGCAGGGCTCCAGCACCTGTAACGGTGACTTGGGAAGACAAACGCCATCACTTTGAACGTGCCCCCTCTTCTCCTTCTTCCCCCAGCTTTATGTGCTGAGCATGACGCCATACAGTACGGAATATCCCTTTGGCCAGTTGGGGTCAGCTGTCCCAGCCGTGTCCCCTCCCAGCTTCTTGTGCCCCCTCAGCCTCCTCGCTGGTGGGGTGGGGTGAGGAGCAGAAAAGACCTTGGCTCTGTGTGAGCCTTGCTCAGCGGGAATGAAACCATCCCTGTGTTATCAACACTGTTTTCTGCACAAATCCAAAACATGGCCCCATACTATGAAGAAAATTAACTCTATCCCAGCCAAAACCAGCACACATAAGGCGAAGGAATTCCAGCTGAGATCAGGAAAACGGGGAGGTGTAAGCAAAGCTATTAAGTGAATTATTGCAGAAGCTCATAGCAAACCACAGAGTCTTTCATGGTGGACGTAACATGAATTTGAAATTGTGCAATAACAAGATATGCTTTACTAAATACTAAGCTATAAGTCAAAAGTAGCAGGAGACAAGGGATGTCAAATTACACTAAAATAAAGAAACTCTCAAATAGAATCAGCAATATCATACATGCCTCTAACTTCACCTGTTTCCAGCTACAGATCTGGAGGCCAGACCCCGCCACAGCTGGTTGTGTCTGCAGAGCTGCTGATGGAGGAGAGACATCGCTGCATCTCTGGGATAAACATGAAGGAAAACAGAGCCGAGAAACCATATGATGGCAGGATCTGTGCACCTCCAGCTGGTTACTGCATTTTTTCACGTAGTGTCTTTAAAAGAAAGTAATTGTAACAGAAAACTCTCCTGCAAGCAGCTGGTAAACAAATAGAGCAGAAAAGGGTTGAAATTCTAGTTTGGATCTGAAATGCTGTTGCGTGCAAGAAGTGTTTCCAAATGCTTCTGCAATCTAACATCTAATTTAACTTGCCGAAACAGATGACCAACACCTACAAACCTGAAAAAGAAAAACATCTGACTTTTGCCAACCCTTCCCAGTGATTCTTTTATTTTTCTGGTAGCATTCCTGGTGGTGCTGAAGAAAGGTGGGCGGGCTGGGCTGCCTTCTCCCCCTTATGGAGAGAATGGGGGGCTGGGGGTACAAAGAGGGCAAGGGGACACTGCCCTGGGCCAGCAAACGCCTTTCTGTCCTACGATTACTTCTCCCTTATATTAGACAAACCGCACTCGGGTCACAGAGTAAAAGCCAGTCGATTTTCTTCCGCTCAGTCTAGGGCAAAAACAAGTAAGATGCTGCTTTGCTCCAGACAGGGGGCTTTTTTTTTCTTTTGAAACCCAACCCTAAAATTCAAATTAGCCTCCAGCTCAAAGCCTTTACCACCAGGGCATGAATGCTAAATAGCCTGCTCCCAGGCCAATCTGTTCACTGCCTGGCTAATGATTATTCTCCATAGAAACCCTACCAGAGTCAGTTATTATTCTCTCCTCATGCACTTGTATCTCTCTTGTATTTATATAAGATTAAGTAGCCCTGTTAGGTTTTTACCTCTCTGATTGGAGCTTATTTTAACTTCAATTAAGCCATCAGCCCGGCTTTCTGAAGGCAGAGCAATAGCATAGCCATTATCATTCTCTCCACCTTTTGTATGAAAACGATGTTAAGGATTGGTTGCTTTGGGGATTGCTCTGTGGCAGGTAACCAACGCCGTGAGTCAGGGAGGATAAATGGTGCCAGACTCCCAGAGGTGCCGTGGCACTGTGTAATTATTGTTCCAGACAGCTGAAAGCAGCAGGGTTTCTGGTTCCCCTGCTTAGTTTCAGTCTGCCATGATTGCTGGCACAGAAAGATGCTGATTATAAGTAAACATTAATTATGCCCTGCTACCCCACCGCTAGCATTGCTGGGCTTGCAAGCAAGAGAAGCACAGCCCTGCGCTTGGCTCCCACCACTGAAAAATCATCTATACAGGTTTCAACGTCCAGATTTTCATCTCGCTTGGTCATCTCGCTCCTAAGTACCATCCTCATGCATAGCTAGAGTTACGGCGCTTTTTGTACCACTTACGCGCTGTACTTCAATGCTGTTGCTAAAATAATGACTAAAGTACTTATTCTTTGAAGAAGGTGAGCTCAGGTGATGCAGCAATCAATTCTGTTATCTGCTCTGGAGCAGAGGAATCATTTTAAGAGTCTTTAAAGGAAAAAAAAAAAAACGCAAGGAAAATAAAACTTATCAGTCATCCTATATGTCAAGGTAATTTTTTTCAGATGATGTGCTTTTTTAAAATGGCAGCCTATTTCTTCTTCTTTTTTATGTGGCTTTGGTATATTTTTTTTCTTTGCCAAAAGAGGCTTAAAAATGCAGAGCCCACAGCATCACAGACAGTAAACACCGCTCCTCAAGTTGCGTGGACAGTTACAAAGCGATTTCCGTGGCACTCGAAATGCAGCCTCCAACGCTGATGGAATTTCACTGCGCCGTGATTGCACCGCACTGCAGTGAAATAGGTTCAATTTGATTATCTGGCTATTCCATTTCGCCTATATTTACAACCTGCCTGACCTCTGGGGGAAGGGGAGGACAGGCAGCCAATCATGCCGGAGACATTTCAAAAGGTCAATGCAATGCAGCGTTTACCACCATAATTCACAGGCTCTACAATTTGGAGACTGCGCTCTCATGACAAAAATTGGCAGAAGAACATAGTTAATGTGAAATATTTGTCCATTCCCTGAGCAAACATGGAAAATAGAGAATGTTTTAAAAATTCGCCCCTTTCTTCTTTTGACACACAATGATGTGCAAGTGCATAAAAGCAGCGCATGGACAACACTGCATTTTTTAAAAGTTGCCCTTGGCTGGTGCCGAAAGGTTTGCGTTGGACTGACTACCTGGGAGCTGCCCCCCTCGTATGCAGCCTCAGCTATGACATTAGCACATTTAAAGCCCCATGGGGATGCTTTTGAGTGTGCTGCTGTCGCTGCTGCTGCTCCTGGATGGGTGTCACCCTCCGCATCTCGCCTCCACCATCCCCGCTCAGCAGTGATGCCGTGCCGTCCCTCCTACGTGGCACCAGCAGCTCCGGGGACTCAGGGGGAGAAAATGCTTCGCAAATTTTAATTAAGCTTCATATGCAGTCCTCCCATTCTGAAGTACAGATTCACTGAGGTCATAAACAACCACCACCCGCCCCAACTGGTTAGCTAATAAAATAGTGTGATGCCTCCAAAACATTATTTTAAAACTCTTCTATACTTAAAAGGCCCCCAAAGTCAGGAAGAAAATCAGTGCAGCTACCCAGCTCTGGCTTTTTCATGCTTCCTAAAGCTAGGTCCTGGGTCTGGGCAGCCACACAATCTGGATCCACATTTTGCACCTCTTGTCTATTTGTATTCAAACACTGTCTAGTCTTAAATCCCCACTGAAGTTAGGCTTGCCGGAGCTCCTGGGGCCAGAGGCAGTGTGAGCTGTAGCAGTTTCATTTTGAAAACTGGACTGGTTTTTGTTTGTTTTAAAGTGAGCACTTTGTATGACATCTCCTGAGAACTCCCATCTATCATCGTACGCATTATTGGATTAATACAGGAGAGAGTGGAGTCCGAAAGGCAGCTGTAAGACCTATTTCTTAGCATCTTTTATCTTAGTGGGAAAGGTCTATCTGAAAGGCAGCCTGAGAGAGCAGACCTGCTTGAAATAAGGTACTGCATCAGCTCCATGAGTTAGCACAGATTGGAAATACGAAGTGGTTCTTAGAGGGAGGCATTTTATTTAGACACTGCACCAAGTTCAAAAAGAATCGCTTGAGGCTTGTGCTGCCATGAGCTCCTGGTCCTCTTCTTTGTCCCTAACACAGGTCTCTGGTGTCACCCTGCCACTGCACAGGGCCAGGCAGGTGAGGTTTCTGCCTGGGACAGGGGCGATCACTGGCTTGGCTGATGCTGCTCAGACTATTTCAGGCAGAAAATATTTTGTTCCCTCCACTCCAGCCAGCAACCACTGCCTTCTGCCCGGTCTTAAAAGGGGTATTTGATGAGACACCAAAATAACAGCAGCTTTCAGGGAGGGGAAGAATAGGAAATAAGACCTGTGTGCTGTTGAAGATGATAAACCAAAAGAGCAAGAAAGAAAAAAGGAGCACGACACAGACCATGCTTGTGAAGCACGTTCAGGTCTCGCACGCAGAGCATCTTCCCTGCATCCCAGCTCACCCTCACAAGAGGGAATTACCCAGCTTGGGCCAAGGGGCAGCTGCCTGGTTAGAAGGTTCTGCTCGCCCACAGGGCTTAAAATGAGCTTTACACAGGAGGAGGTAAATACTGCTTTAACGTCACAGCACCTGGCATGGGCTGGGTGGGCTGCAGGACTGGGGAGCAGGACATGGTTAGGCAAGGTCCTTAGGGGCGTTTCAGCCAAACTCAACCACTGACACAGGTTTGGGTTTTTCATAGCTGGAAAAGGCTACAATTTGCCTTCACATTTGGTTCTTTTTAATCGTTCTCTTTTTGCTTTATCTCCTTCCATTTTTTTTCCTTCGCTCTTCATTTTGTGTTTCCCATCCTTCAGCAAGAGCCACTCACTTCCCCCTCACCCCTTTCCCAAAGTGTCTCAGTATTTAAAACTATCAGCAGTTCAGGCTGTCCAAAATTCTTCAATACAACACTATTTTTTGGTGGATTATAAAAGTATCAAAACTGGAAAAGTTTGGCAAGGTTTGCTCTGTGGGATTTCTGCTTTGGTTTGTAACCTGTGAGAGGGGCCACCACAAAAACCTGCCTGGAGAAGCCTCAGAAGGAGCTCAGGGGAAGACCCTGAGGTGGCAGACCCTTTGTCAGGGAGCATTAGCACATCTATTGCTTCGAGGCAGAAATTTAGAAACCTGCTGAGAGAGCACTCTCATGTTAGTGATGGGCCTCTGCCATCTCCAGGAGGCCTGACCAAATTTGGCCAATTTTTGAGCCTTTGAAAACTCGCAGACGGCGCACAGGCAATAAATGCTGGCTGGAATTTGCCAGCTAAAATAAGTCTGCACTGAATGTGCTCCAGCTGAGGGGCAGTGAGACGCTAATGGGGCTTTCCTCCCCTCCCCTGGTGGGGCACGAGCAGAGCAGTGGGGGCAAAGGCTGGGGTGCGAGCCATGGGAAGGCGGGACCAGGGGCAGGGGCGGCAGCGGTGCTTGGCCGGGGCTTCACGGACCTCTGGGAATGACACTACCTGCTCAAGAGCATTTTCATTCATCAGCAGTGTTTGTGGTGCCCGGGGTGAATGGGTGATTGTACAAAAGAGACATTATTCTGCAGTTAGGAAGGTAAGGGACCAAATTAAAGTCATTTTAGCAACCTTCATTTAAGAGTTCCTTTTCCTTTAGTGCTCAACAACCCCACTCGAAGCTGTGTGGATAGACAAGATAAAGATTCCCGCTGTAACTGGGCCACTGGAGAAGTTAATATTCACTGTATTTAAAGTGTGCAAAAATTAAGGCTTCCGTGAGAAACATGATCGTGGCACCAGAAATGCCAGAGATGTGTCTTTATTGTTTGCTGAAATAATTGTTTAATTATTTATAACTCCACACTGGATTGCTGAGATTTACACGCCTGCTTAAATAACAGAGTTGCTTAAAAGATCAAGATGATGTCTTTATAGAAAAAGCTTGTGTAGTTGGCATAACCTCATCTTGGCTGGGCTCGATCATAGACTGTCTGTAATATTAAATTACTGGGATACGGAGTAAAAAGGAGATAAGCCCAGCGGGCTAGAGACAGTGTCTGCAGAAGTGAGCTTCTCCCTGCGAGCACTCTGGAAACAAAGCTCAGCAAAAACCTTTGTAAAAGTGAAGCAAGGGATAAAAATAGCAAGGCAAAAAAACCCCAACAAAACCCAAACAAACCGAAAATACCCACACCAGGAAACGAGTGTATCTCCGAGGCCGGATGAGAGAGTAACTCAGGAAATGTTTCTGCAGATAAGACAGCTCAGTGAAAAAACCCAACCCCTCCACCCTGCAGCTCATGCATTGATCATGGGAGGGTTGCATTCACCATGACGTCAGCCGCAGCTAACCAAGGTGACGGAAGGGCGCTCTGTTGCTTTTACAGCTTACAGAGACCATGGCTGCTGCAGAAATTGGCCTGCAGAAAAGAGTCAAAATGCACAAAACTCTGCCAGAGCCGTCGTCCGCAATGTCAGGCACACGCACGTTGAGCGGCGCTGGCAAAAGGCCTCCGAGGAGCGGCTGGCCGAGGTGGAGCCGCAGCCTCCAGGTGCAAGGCGGCAGGCGGGAGCCGGCCGGGCCAGGACAAGAAAAGTAACACGAAGAAATGCTATACAATTAACACAGGGTTATTTATAGAAAACCTGCAAAGGAAAAAGTATCCTGTTGTGTTCCTTGCTAGCAAGCCACCTTTCCTAATTCATTTCTATTTAATTCCAAGAGTGAGCAGAAGGAAAAGCTTTAAGAAGAAAGAGGAGAAACCTCTAACCCAGCGCTGAGTCCTTTAGGCTGTTTACAGCCCTCCAAACAACTACAGCTACACAGCCTTGACATTCCTGATCTTTTACAACAAACTGGGCATTGAAACAAGATTTTCCATGTTTGCTTTCTTCACGTTACAAAAATTAGAAAGGAACAAAAAGTTACAGGCTGCACCAAAACACACAGACCCAGAGGGACATTCCTGAGTGTCCGCCCTGCCTCTAACCCCGGGCTGGCACATTTAACCCAAACCATTCTGGGAACGCCAGCCACACCGCTGGCCATCATGAATCTTTCCTGCCACGGCTGTAACTCCGGCAGCAGGTCAGTGAAGGGCCACGGAAGTGTTACAGGAGCCCTGTGGTCCAAATGGTCAGTCAGTGCCACTGTCCCTCGGGGGCACTGGCATCTGTGGCTTCAGGGTCCCTGGAGCTTTGCCCTGCTGGAAACAGAGCCAGAATCACTTAGAATCACCGAAGGGTTGAGGTTGGAAGGCACCTCTGGAGTTCATCTCGCCCACCCTCCTGTTCAAGCAGAGACACTTAGAGCAGGCTGCCCAGGACCACGTCCAGGTGGCTTTTGAATATCTCCAAAGATGGAGACTCCACCACTTTCTAGTACTTGGTCACCCTCACAGTGAAAAAGTGTTTCCTGATGTTCAGACAGAACCTCCTGGGTTTCCGTCTGTGCCCATTGCCTCTGGTCCTGACACTGGGAACCACTGAAAAGAGCCTGGCTCTGTCATTTTTGCACCCTCCCTTCAGGTATATACATTGAAAAGATCCCCCCCCCCCAGCCTTCTCTTCTCCAGGCTGAATAGTCCCATCTCTCTCAGGCTTTCCTGATGGGAGAGATGCTACAGTCCCTTGTCCCTTAATCAGCTTTGTGGCCCTTCGTTGAACTCTCTCCAGCATGTCCATGTCTGTCTGGTACTGGGGAGCCCAGAATTGGACACAGTGCTCCAGGTGTGGCCTCACTGGTGCTGAAGGGTCACCTCTCTCGGCCTGTTGGCAATGCTTTGTCTTATGCAGCCCAGGTCACCACTGGCCACCTTTGCCACAAGGGCACATTCCTGGCTCATGTTCAACTTGGTGACCACTAGGACCACAAGGTCCTTTTCTGCCAAACTGCTTTCTAGCTGCATGGCCCCCAGCATATATTGGTGCATGGGGTCATTGCTCCCCAGATGCAGGATTTTGCACTTCTTGCTGAATCTGATGACACCCCAGGTTGGCCTGAACTGAACCCGTAGCCTTGCATAATCTGACCTGAAGACCCGAATCTGGCATTCCCTTCTCAGAAAGGTGATTTAGGAAGCTTTCTCTATACTCAGTTCAGACCCCACAGAAAACAAGCCGGTGTTTGAAAGTCCCCTTTCCCACCAAATAAGCACTTCATGACAGTATCAGTACTGCTGGTACCTCTCTCCCCTTTCCTCCAGCTTCTCCATCAGAGCACTCACGCAGCATGGATGAGCCCAGCATTCAGCTCCTTGCCTGGCTCAGTCAAGAGGAGGTACCAGAGGCCCCTGTGCTGTGGATGCTCTCCACTTGCTGATCATGGGGTCCCCCCAGCCGCAGGGACAGAGCTCATCCTCCACCACAGGCCACACAGCCCAGCAACTCTGCTTGGTCCTTGTCCCTCCTCTAGATAACCACAGAGCTCTTCCTCTGGGGTTGGGGCACCTTGACAGGAGAGCACAGCCACGCTGCTGGCCTGGGATGGACCAGGGCTCAGGGGAGCAAACGCGGCCTTCCAGGATGGGCAGAATTATCATTCAAACCCTACTTCTTCAACTGGTGCCACTCTTACCAGGAGCATGGCGCTGGAACCATCATGTCTTCCTCTGGCCAGGTCTGGAAAGAAAAATGCTTTCTCTCAGCCTATCCTCAGTGACTACTTCAGGAAAAAGTCTGGGCAATGAACCCCCCAAATGGCAGGACCCATGGCCCTAACACCTCCTGGGTGCCAGGCCATGCAACCCTCCCTTGGCTTATCCTTTTCTATGAGGACCACACGCCCATTATAGGGAAAGCAGAGCTGAACAAGGGCTTTAGATTACAGATGTCTAAAGGTTGAGTGCTGCAAGGAGTGGCACTGCAGCACCCAAAACTTTCTGAGCACTTAGGCTTTACGTTCTTGCAAACAGCAGCAGAGGGGAATAAAACCCAACCTGCCAGGGCTTCCTCGGTGGCTGGCAGGCGGTGAGTCCCCAGCCTCCTCCCATCCCATCACAGGTTTATTGACTGCTGGAATCGTGGCTGTACCCACTGCCAAAACAAAATGAACATTCGTGCCCAAATTGTTAACAGATGTTGGGAACATCTCAGAAAATACATAAAGCCCTAAATTGGTCTTTCACTGAGAGATTAATATTATAATGTCATCCCGGCACAGTGCCGCTCACAGTAATCTGCCAAGCCAAAGAAAGTAATTAATGAAGTTAAGACTGCGCTGTGAGTCCAAATAAGGGAAGAGGAAAATGGAAGTTTATCTTAAGCTATCCTTAGCTCACTTTACTGTGTCTAGACGTGGCAGGTTGTCAGAGAACTGCCTAAGTGCCTTGGGAGCGGGCACGCAGCAGACCAAGCGACGTGACTGATGCTTGCAGACTGGAGGTCACTGGGAACCTCGGCAAAGCACAGTCGGATTTTAAGCTTTCTTTTTTCAGTCTCCTGATACATCGAGGCACAGGGTGAATTTGAAAACAAAACCGACGTAACAAGAAGTCCTATATGGAAAGGCATGAGACTTTTGCTGCTTTCTTACTGCCTCTTCCGGGCTTTCCCAAAGGGTCTGAAGAATGTCTCACTAGAGAGACCTCCATGGAGCACCCTGCCTCCTGCTAGCTGATTTATAAAAGGAAGACAGTTAAGTGTCAGCATAAGGGCAATATAAAACCCATGACGTTTTGCATTGGTTATGATCTAACACCACAACCCCCCTACACATACACCAAAACCACCCTCAGGGAAGATCACATTGGGCGAGAGGGGGAAGATGGGTTGTGAATTCAGCAATTTTAATAGGAAACAAACGTATTGAAAGGAAAAGGCTACTAACATGGAACTATTCACCTCACTGCTTAACTAAGAAGACTTTAGTCTTCTCCTATGTGCTGGTGCTCTTTGAAACTACGTTGGTGCAAAAGAATTCTCTTGAGACACTGGGTTTTAAAGCAAGGCTTTCACATGTTTCGCCTTAGAAATCAGTACCTAAGATCCAGCAATAGAAGGAGATCAAGGTGAGAAAGAATTGGTTACAAAGAAGAAAAAAGGCAAAAGCCACATGGAGCTGGGAAGGGTCAACGAGCATGAGCACAGAGTGAAGCAGCTATAGCAATTACATCGTCGTTTGGCTCATATGCCAGTACTGTGTTTTGAAAACACGGTGTTTTTCTGTTCCCTGCGGCATAGCCCACAAAGTCGCAGGCTTGCTGTGCCAAATCCTTCAAGTTAACATGCTGTATATTTATATCATTAAAGAAATAAGAGGCCACTTCATTCATGGTATTTAAGCCTATATATTTCAAGATCTAAACAGGTTTTGAGTGACAAGGCTTAGTAAGGTTATTCCATAATTACCTACTATGAAATTCCTCTAAAGCTTCTGACTGACTGACTGCCGCTACAGGCACATACTGACATAGCCAGACCACTCAGCACAGCAAATTCACCCTCCTGCAAGCCTCCGTATTTGTGCACATCCTTACGCTCACCCCATCCCTATTCGAGATCAAAGACGCCACCGTGTCCTGGTTCACAGCACAGCAGGAGCTGAAACTGGAAGTGACATGTTTAGAGTGGTCATTTAGCACTAGCACAGGCTTCACGAGTTTCCACTCTCCTTGATATTAAACAGGTGTTAAACAGTAGGCAATTTTATAAGTTTCTTTTAACTGGAAACTGTCTTGAAAGCAACAAAAACCTCACAGAGGAGGTTTTGTGAAATGTCAGAGGGAAACATCTGTTATTTGAAAGCCTAATAGGAGGAAAGCACTCCAGTTAGAAATTTCTCTTTTGCACTTTTTTCCCATGCTGGGAAGTGCTCCTCTGGGACTCTCGCCTGCCTGCAGCTTTGCTGGTTGAAGGCTTGCTTGCAAGTGCTGTAGGATCTGGAGCTGCTAGAGGTTCAGTCAGGACCTGAGCCACCAGAGAGCAGCTGGGGTGAGGCAGCTCAGCATCACACAACCCTTCCCAGGCCTGCGAGGCCATGCAATAGCTCAGCACCCTTTTGCCTCCTTAATTTGCTGTACTTCCAGCGAAACCTGACTTCTAAGCACCACCGGTGTCCATCAGA
Organism: Egretta garzetta; assembly: GCF_000687185.1. Taxonomy (NCBI): domain Eukaryota; kingdom Metazoa; phylum Chordata; class Aves; order Pelecaniformes; family Ardeidae; genus Egretta; species Egretta garzetta. The sequence continues at coordinate 1,799,948 of NW_009260837.1, read as the reverse complement.
TTGTGTTGCTTAGGAGGAAAAAAGATGTCTTCAGGGCCTGTCCTTTAACTGAAATTTACTGAAGACATCAAGGAGGACTCCAAATGCAGGGAACAACAGGTGGGAATGAATTAAAAGTGCTTACAATATAGGCAGATTCATCATATTCCTCTTCTCAGCATCTACTGTTGGCCACCAGCCGTAGGCAACTGGGCAACTCAGGCAGGGATTATCCTACGGGATAGATTTGAGATGGCTCCTGAAAAGACATCATTTCAGTTGCAGGCGCAGCCCTGGCTGCTCCACTGGGGCTCGGGGAGGGAAAATGATACTCTGCAGAGCTTTATGCACCTGGTGTTCCAGCCCCCCCGATATCCTCTCTTTTCCTGCCCCAACCTCAGGCACAAGGATGCTGTGAGTCCCCAGCTTCTCACAACATGAGAAACTCTTGCCAAAAGCAGTTCAGCGGTGCTGCAGTGGGTCCTAGAAGAGAGCAAAGGTGTTGCTTTTCTATCTGGACCTGGGGCTCGGGTTATGACCTGAGTCTGATGTGCACCTTGATATTATTCATATGCAGAAGAAGGACATCTGAAGTAGATCAGCAAGACAAGATATACTCAGATTCTTGTTTCTACAGTAATTTTATTCTTCAACTCAGCCTGAGAGCAGCAGGGGCTGCCATCCTCCCACATAAGAGGTTAGCAGGAGGAACCACGAAGTTCTTCCTCTCTGCTCTGTGAGCAGATGATGGCCAAAGCAGAAAACAAACCTGGTCCTGGAGGACTTTTGTTAGCTGTGTTTGGCTTAGGGCAAACTCCAAGCCAAAGACATTGGTTGTTTACTGTTGCACTGTCAGCTTTAAACTGCTCAGGGTGACTGTTTTGGGTAGAATAATTAGCTTTTGTTTCGCTCCTCTGCTGTCTTTGGCTCCTGCATGTACTGGTTTATTGGATTAAAACACAGATTAAGGGGATAAGCGAATCAACAAACAGGCACTGAACTCCAGAAGGCTGGGGCAGATGGTGGTGCAGTGCGTACTGCCCACTCAGCCTCCACACCTGGGAGCACTGGTCCTCCCAGGGCACACCACTGCCAGTGTAGAGGTGGGTTTGCCTTAGCCATCTCTGGGGCATCACACTTATGGGCGAGCACCACCGCACACGCTCGGGTGAGAAGTCACAGCCACATCCTATTTGCCTGGACTCACCTTCTTCCAGGTTTGTGTAGTCCCGTTTGGTCTGTGCCTGTGCTTGTGTTGAGATCTCCTGGCATAATTTTAGACCCTGACCAAGTCTGTCCTGGCAGAGGCCTCAGGTGAACTCAGCCCAGGACCTGTGACACAAAAATCCTATAAATAGGACATGCAAGCATTTGTTAGTCACACATTGTCATGGGGGCCTATTTAGCCAACAGCAGACAATTGGCACAGGACGGAGCTTACGTATGAGGCAAACCCTTACCAAGCATCCCCGCACTGATTTACATGGGCACGAAGACCATGTGCTAGTGAGTGGGCTGCTGGCAGGGTCAGGGGCTGGCTGACACTCATTCTTAAAACTCCCCAACCTTTAAACAAAAAAAACAGAAAATGTCTTTTCTCTTTTTCCTCTGAGTAATCTCTGGAGGCACCATGCTTGAATTGTCCCGGCTCTTTGCACGGGCTGTTTGCTGCTGTGTTACATCCCCATGGTATTTGCTATAAGCTAGGCTCCTAAAAGGCTGAGGGTGAAGTCCCTTTTAAGAAAGTTATTTGACATTCATCTACTGCTCAGTTCCAGGGAAGGTTGCCTTGGATAGGCTGCAAAGTTATAATGTAAATAGATGTAGCTTTACATTACAGAGCTAACTCAGTCCTGCCTGGGGACCCACCGCCGAGCCTGCAGGGGAAACCCAGCAACAACCCTGCTGCGAAGCGCTCTGTCCTCCCCAGCAGAAGCAAGACCGCTATTGTGGCAGACTATCGAACTCCATGCCTCACCGGCATGGAGTTCTCGGGCTGCAAGATGCATGATCAAGCTGTCCTGGCTCCCTTTTCACGTGGCCATTGCAGTCACCCTCTCCTGCCCTCCTCCTGCTCCCTCGTGGTCCTATTTCCCATGTCCTCCTCTCAGCCGCTCTGGTTAGTGATACCATTGCGTGCCCATCCACAACCTGTCTGTGTGCTGGTTGTAAAAGACACACTTCTGATGCACAGCCATCAGCTCACAAGGCAGGCAGTGGCCTTGAGCACAGTGGATTAACTTTATGAGTTACAAAATAAGAATAACCATCCCATTTTCATTATTCTTCTAAAAATTCAGAGCGGAGCAGGAAATCTGACCTCTGTAATTGCATTCTCGTCCAAGGCAGAAATCATACGATATAAAAAGGAGACAGCTTCTCACCCAAAGGCACACTTTTAACCTCCTACAAACACACAAAGGTGATGCGAAATGCCCATATTTTATCTGCAAATGTTATGTTCAGTCTGACCCAGCTGGGCACGGGTTCTAAAGGCAAATAACTTGTCCTGAAACACTATTTCAGCATGTGTTCCTATTAGAAATATGGCCAAAAGAGAAATCTGAGGTGCACAGATGGACAACTGCTTCACCCCTAAGGGAAGTCAAGATTGCATTTTCTAGAGCCACAGCCGCTGCTGCACAAACTTAAAAGCCCCAACCCATTCCTACCCGTGCTGTGCAAGCCACTTTCTTCAGCCTCCACCCCATTTGTCTCCTTTCAGTTGTCCTGATTTTGTGGACTGAAACACATGGACACTTAGAAAATCCCCAAGTCTTGAGTGAAGTTATGAGCTTTGTGTGAATGGCTTAACCTTCACTAATTAAGAGGCCTCTTTTTAAGGATATATTTTTTAGGCTATACTGACATCTGCAGGTGCACCATAATGGATTTTGGAAATTAGACATGCTATGGTTGAAAAATCAGCCTCCAGGTTTGCATGATTGCACTACTCTGCCTGAAGGGACTAGAGGAGCAGTGCAGGTTCCCACGAGAGGGTGCTACGCAGTTCAGTGGCCAAGCTCTGCTACCAAACCTGCGCTGATGCTGTAAGAGCAAACTTAATTACTCTTTGCTTATGAAATTGTTCTCAGGCCAGTAAATCGTATCAGGCCAATGCAGTAAAGTACCTCCAAGCTGCAGCTCCTCTGGATCAGCAGAGAGTTGCATTTATGGATATTTTTGCTGGTATTCAAACCCCTGTTGACCAATGTTAGCCTTAATTTATTGTTAAACTAAAGCCAGAGAAATCCACCTTTGGAAAAATGGAGAATACTGTAAGTGAGAATAAGGGTTGAATTAAGAGGGAGACAATCTGCACCTTCTCCCCCACGCCCTGCCCTCATGCAGTCCATGCTCAGGACCTGTGCTGCTGAGCCTGCTAGACACCTGGCAACTCATGCCAGAGGCAGCAGGGACTGATCCTGGAAGCTGTTAATTTTTAAGATGAGATTGGCATAGTTTAGTACCCAGTTGGGTACTGGTGTCTTGCAGCAGCTCTCAAAAAATTGCAGCAGAGCTTAAAAATGATTCCAGCATGTGTTAGCGCAGAGTGCTAACCAGCTTTGGATCAGGCGCATGTAAGCATGAGAGATTAATTCCTACCAACACCATGCGCTAGGTACACAGGACTAAATTCACAAAACAAGGTTTTAAAGTCTGTATCTGCCAGCTAGAACCCATCACCTTGAGTGACGTGCCTAAGCTCTCTGCACACTGTATGATTGAGGGGAGTCAAACATCTATGAATAAGGAGTGATGAAAACCAAGCTTCAGGGCTGGGAGTTACCCTGCACAGCAATTTGGAAACACACAGACCCAGAATAAGATATGGAAGACTTGCGGTAAGAGTGGTGGCTTATCTCCAGCTGAGATTCACAGCCTTGGAGCTACAGAGTCTGTATCCCTCCAGGAACAGATGTCTGCACCCTTTTTTACATCCTGTAATAGCTCATTCTCTGATGTGGCAGGAGGCAGAGGTACAGCTTTCGCTGGACCTGATAGCTTCAGGCATGCACCTCCCAGCCCCTGGTGCTCCCGCACTGAGGGTCCGAGGTGGAGGCAATGTGGCTTTTCTAGTCCCCTTAGCAGGAGTCACTCCTCTGGCAGCACAAGAACAGGGCAAGGCTGGAGACCTGGAGCCAAAGGGGACCAAAGAGACAGAGAAACTCCCTGCAGTATGGCAGTTCTGCGCAGGTTGCACTGAGTGTGAACTGAGCTGCTTCTCCATCCATTTAATCACCAAAATGAACTGCCTCACCTGTGGAAAAAGTGGTCCTTTGGACTTCCCTATGCTGGGAGAGAGGCTTTTAAGCATCCTGTAGAGAAGATGGAGGCTGAAATGGCTTGAATATCAACAGATCTTCACTGCTTTCTCTCAGTTTATATTGGGCATCTGGACAGAGATCTTGCCCTCAATGTGAGCTGTGGAGTAGCTCAGCAGCCCACAGGACATGTCCCAGAAGTCCTCAGCAGCACAGCATCTCCAAGAAGTTCATCACTTGACACTAGCTTTGCTGTGTAGATGCTCATGTCCTTGTGGTCAAACTCAATAATACAACAAGCACACCCACAAACCAAGTAAACTAGCAATGAACCCATCATTGCCATCATGGCTTTATACATCTAGAGAGAAAAGAAATCTCCTCATCCCTTTGCTTCTACAAGAGAATTGCTGGGACAGGTAAGCCCTGCAGCCCACCTGCCATACATTGCGTGCAGCACTGCTGACAGCCGTGGACACGAGAATGCCAAGAAACATATGAGAAGGAGAGGCTGGGTCCACTTCTTATACTGCTATCCCAGAAATGGTAAAGACCTTGGAAAGTGATCCACAAGAGAAGGACACAAGGGCCAACTACTTACTTCTCTGTGTCAAGAGGGCCCTACTACAAACTACCTAACTGATGGAAGCTAGGTCATAAAAGCCATGGCCATGAAATCCAGGGTAAGCCTTCCTCTTCTTCTGATATGAAGACTGGACATTTAATAAAACAGGGAGAATTCACTCCATGCAAGATGTGCTGGAGTCCTTGTGCTGAGGACCTCACTTACTTGCTGACACGACACAGCAAAGAGGAACATGAGAGCAGATAAAATCCTCATCCAAGCCCTACTTGTTGAAACTGATGGTGAGAGGAGAAAGGAAAAGAAACCCGCGTCCAGGTTTCTTTTTCATATCAGAATGTATGTTTTGGTTTGTGTTTTGAGATGGTCTAAATCTGAAGTCTGACCTGAGAGCTTCTGAAATGCAAGGGATTCAAATTCAGGTCCAGACTTCATATTTGGATCCATTCCAAGTAAAACCAAAAAGAATGAAGTCTTCTGCTGTCTGAAGATTAGACACCTTTATCTGCCAAAATGTCTGTTACCAAGCATGAGTTCAGCACAATTAGAAAAAAAGAAGTGGGGAAGTGGACTGCATTTACCTGGTTTTTAAGCAATGATTAAATAGCCTAGAACTGAAAATGCCACCTATGAGGAATTAAGACACTAGCCCAGCTCTGAAAGTGGGAGTTTTCCAAACTATTAAAAAACCATGTAACACATTGTCAAAACAAGCTACAGGTAAACAAGCATACAACAGGTGAAAAATGTGACTGCAAGGGGTGTGATGACAGTTCTGTTTGCACAATACATTAATTTCAAGGTACTTGAGCATCTGTTATATATTTAGTTCCTTTCTGCTAAAGTCAATAAAGCAGGTGAGCATCACTTACACCTAAAAGACCATATGGCTGTGAGATGTTGGGAGGTGCACTCAGCAGGGAGAGAAATGCTTTTGCTTCAGGGGAGAGAAAAGCAGACTGAGTTTCTTCTTTGCACAAACTGCTCTTTGTTATCATAGAGTTATTAATGTGAGTGATTTGAAATCACATACACAGAATACAGCACCTGGACTAAATGCCTCCTCTTCCTTGCTCCCAAGACATTAAACAAGAGTCTTACTTTGGCTTTTGTGGACAAATAAAGTATAGAAAGGGACTGCTTTCTTCTATCCTTTTTACTCCATCCTCTCCTAAATTGTCAGGAGGGGAAATTGGAAATGAAAAGGTGGCTCCCAGGCAGGTTTCTGCTACTAAGGAGTAACTCCCAGGTGTTTAGTTTAAAGCCTCAGCTGGAGACAGGAAAGGAATAGAGAACTTTGTTTTAAAAATGCCTGCTTACAGCATCCACATCCCCAGAAACACAACGATGGCTGCTTTCGTTCCCACTACTTGAGATACGTTCTCATGTTCTGAGGAAGAAACTGCCTGGGGAAACTGGTGACTCCCCTTCATTCAGCATGCGTGGGCCATACTGGCAGTACCATGTCCAGTTTTGTGCTCTCAGGTACAGGACAGAGATTGATATACTGGATCATACCCAGCCAAGATGGATGGAGATGGAGCAGGAGAGGCTGAGAGGGCTGTGCTTGTCCAGCCTGGTGAGGGTCAGCTGTCAGGATTCCTAACATTACCTGGGGGGAGGGAATACAGCTTACCGAGAGGGAGGGAATAGGGAAGATGGAGCCAGACTCTTCTTGGTGGTGCACAGCAAGAGGCAATGAATGCAAGATTGAACATGAGAAATTCCAGTTAGCTACTAAGTTGGAAGCTATCTATCTGTTGCGTGTGGGATTTGGGTGAGATTTCCTGTCGAGGTCCCTTTCTACCTACATCACTGTGATTCTACAACTGGGTACTCCTCCATGGAGGAACAACCCACCTTCTTCACACTTCACACTTTTTGATGGGAAAGGCAAAGAAAGGGAGTGCAACCATAGAGAAGATGCATTTTTATTTGACTACATGGCTTCCAGGACAATTCAGCTAGAAGGGCCCAAGTAAAGACACCCCCCCCACCACTTGTAACTGCAGCCATGTGAAGTTCTCCCTGCTTGAATGGTGAATGTGTCCACTGTATTGACCACCACGCTTCAGCCTGGGGAGAGGTTATAAATGTAGAAAGTAAATTTAGCTGTGTGTGCTAACTGGCCAAATGATTTGGTATTAGTGTAGGTGCAAAAGCAGAGCTTCAGAGGAGTTTCACTGCAGCCAGGGAGGCTGGTCAGGTCATAACAGCAGAATATTGCTAGCTGTGAAGATCCCCAGACTGCTTGCTGAAAGGGTTTTGAAGTGTTTAGAAAACAAATAAGATGATGTTTTTATTTTCCAAGTCTAAGAAATTCAGGTGCTACACTACAAATCAGTTGCTCTACAAAGACAGAAGAACTCTCTCTGGAAGGTGTTGAGAGGGGACTATGTTTGTATGTGTGTACTGAAGTACAGAAGTGCAAGTCTTACAGTGTAACCTTGCATGACAAGTATGTGTAATGGTAACAAAGGGGAAATGCTGTATGAAAAAAGCCAATGGATTTACTGCTTGAATGGATTTTGTTTAAAAGTAAAGCACTGTTATTCCAAATAGTACTTAAGATGTTTTTTTAATGTATTAAATGTTTGTCTAGTAAGGAATCATACAGTATTCTCTCACTGAGGTTAGCAGGGACTATTGACACCTTCCGTCAATAACTAAGATCCAGTTGATGTTTCTGGTAGGACAGAATTGAAGCCTATGTTTCAGGAAAGGGTTAAACAGAGATCCCTAGTAAAGGAGAGCTGGATGGTTACACATCAAGCAAACCTGCCAGCTTTTTAGGGCTGGCAATTTAAGGGTGCCCCCCTAAAAGCATCCCCAGGCCACTGGGGACAAGAAGTAGTCAGGCCTGGGAGCCATTTCTCTGGTCCAGGGGGCTGGTGCCTGCCTGGGGCTCCTCGCTTTCCACTGTACCAGTGCTCCCAGCAAGGCAGCACTGGCAGCACGGGGAGCAGCTGGGGGAGCTCACGGCTGCCAGGCAGGCCCTGGGGCTGCTGGAGGAACACGCTTTGTCAACCCGGGGCATCTGATGGGGAGCAACTGAGCTTTAAAAACCCCCAGTGGAAAGCCAGTGCTGTGCCCTCTTGCTTTCCTGCTGCCTCCTCCCCAGGGTCTCCAGCAGCCCAGGCCCCCGGAGCCCACTGCCTGGCACTTATTTATTTCTCTTGTGAGGATGAGCCTGGAGCATTTCGCCTTTCAACCCTTCCTGCACCCTTGAGGGAGGAGGTATGGTAAGACTGGGCAGGAGGGGAACACGCTTATCAGCCTGGGGGTCCCCCACCCTGCCTTTGGAGAGACCCCCAGTGGGAGGTTCTGGCCCCCAGGAGGGGAACACACTGGCATGGATAAACATTTATCAGTGCTGCCATCATAAATCCATATGCTTTTTAGAATAAAGAATGTGAAC